>NC_083691.1:63245000-63612500 GCF_033118175.1 Dama dama | reverse complement strand
GGCTCATTTGTTACACTAGCATGTAGCACATGTTATTCTAATACAGTGGATAGCAAATCACTATGGTATTTAGATTTCATTTCATCATTTAAGAGTGCAGTAAGAGCTATATTATTAAAAGCCCAACATTTATAACATGTCAAAATTATATCTTAGGATCCATTTAAACTTATAATGAAAAATTTTAGATGTCAGAAATATGTGCAATTAAAAATTTTAATCTGGGTAATATTTGAGTTGAAAATATGAAGACCACTTCTCTGAGACTCCGCTATTATTCTTCACTGAACTTCTATGATAAAGCCCAGGTGATATTATGTAGAGTAAGTATCTACACTTAAACACATTCAACAAATCTGAAAAACCTATCCTGGAATAAACAACCATAAACCATTTTATCCATTTATCAAATATTTTTTCTGCTAAACTTCTGTTTGAAAACATTTTATCAGCTTCTTCTTACTGAGGAATAATAAAATTGAATATCTTTAAGAATAGCTAGCACTACAGATTAGTAACAAATTCATCCTAAATTTCAGTAACAATTTATTGTACATAAATGTGTTCTTACATTTTTTTCTTACTCCTAAAGGCAATAATTCTGGACATTTAAAAATACCAGAAGAAAAAAAAAGTCATTAAAAAGTGATAAGTTTTTCAAGAATAAGCTCTTAAGCTTTGAGGAAAAAATAAATTTTAAACCAACTTTTAAAATCTTTCAAATAGCAGTTGTAATGTATGATTCCAATGGACCAAAATGTTAGCATATTTTCACTCTTCAAGAAATCTGGTAAAAGACTTTTGTGTCAAAAGTAACGATTTTTCTCATGATGTAGTCGGACAATTTTGCATGTGTCTTGATATATTTGGTTCTTTATCAAAACATTTTGAAATCAGCATTGTTTTGCTGTTCTAATGGTTATAAAGATTATTTTGTATACAATGTTTTAACATCAATGTAACTTAATGGCAGTAAAATATGTCTTTGATGTAATCAATAATTTCTCTGTCCCCAAACCTTCCTAATGAACTTACTCCATAAAAAGAAATTCTTTTTTTGAACCAACTAAAATGATGTAATATTTTGACATTCTGAATTCTTATCTCTTAATAATCCTGATTACCAAACCTATTTCTATTAGAAACTGTCGATTATGGACAGAGCTGATTTTTCTTTGTCATTGAGGCAAAAAGAAAAGTGGGTGTGTTTTCTCAATTTAAATAGCGAAGGCACAAATAACACAACTGGCCTAATTTATCCAAACTGGAAATGTTTTGGTAGATTGTATTCATTGACTAGGTTTCCCTGGTAGCTGAGCTGGTAAAGAGTCTGTCTGCAATGCGGGAGACTGCAGTTCAGTTCCTGGGTCAGGAAGATCTGCTGGAGGAGAAGGGATAGGCTACCCACTCCGGTATTTTTGAGTTTCCCTGGTGACTCAGATGGTAAAGAATCTGCCTGCAATATGGGAAACCTGGGTTCGACCCCTGGATTGGGAAGATCCCCTGGAAGAGGGCATGGCAACCCACTCCAGTATTCTTGCCTGGAGAATCCCCATGGACAGAGGAGCCTGGTGGGCTACAGTCCATGGAGTCACAGAGTCAGATACAACTGAACAACTAAGAACAATGCAGCACAGCCCTCACTGACCACGAGCTCTCTACTTTGTCATTGTGGATGATGTGTCCTACTAGTCAAAATTTCCTGTAGGACCAGCTGATGTTCCTAAGCCAATTGAGAAGATTGGACAGCTCTTAGCTGTTAGCCCTTTCTGCAAATTGCCCTCCACTGAAAAGTGAGCTGACTGGCCTAAGGTCGTAACTTGTTCCCAGGTTGCTAATACAGGGGTACAGAAGGCTTCTCTCTTTTTCCTCAGTGAGGGACACTCTGAAGGGCTAGCTCAGCTTCAGAGCTCCTCCTGTCATCAGCTGAGGACTCTTTGTGTCTGAATTAATTCCCATTTCTCCCTTCAGGTGATTTCCCAGGTGACTCAAGTGATAAAGAATCCACCAGCAATGCAGGAGACAACAGGAGATGCATATTCGGTCTCTGGTTCTGGAAGATCCTCTGCAGGAGAAAATGGCAACCCACTCCGATATTATTGCCTGGTGAAACCCATGGGAAGAGGAGCCTGGCGGACTATTGTCCCTGGGGTCACAAAGAGTTGGACATGACTGAGCACGCAAGCCTGTCTCCCTCCACCCAGTCCTCCTTCCTTCCATTCCCTGTAAGTGCTGATCCCCGGACAACTCTCTAATAAACTTCCTCCTAAGAAATTTTCCCCTCATCATCTGCTTCGTGGGGAACCCAACCTGTGGCCATCACCAATTAATATCTGAATAATTATGTATGCAGGATTGCTGCTACCATTGTAAAGAACTAATAATTTAATAAAGGAGATTACTTTCATTTGCACTGTTTTCAAAACCCATTCGTATCTGCTATCTCAGTGGGGCTTCCCGGTAATTCTGTGAGGTAGCTGGGACAAGGATTACTATCCACGTATTATAGCTTTATAAACTGAGACATGGAGAGAAATGACTTCTTGATTCCAGACAGCAGTTATAATTCAAGTTTTCTTCTAGTTTGCTTCATTGCATACATTACCACTTCTCTAAAAGATTTTTATTTATAATTGCTATAAAACTGCTTCTCGGCATTTTTTTGTTATATTTCCCAACTTGTCTTCCTGGCAGTGTGAAATTCAACACCATCAACATATTCAGATTTTCCAAGCTCTTATCCCCCAAATCCCGTTGCCCATGCGTACATTATTTTACCTTCTTTCGTCCTTTCAAAATATGTGTCTCAAGCATCTGCTATAAATGAAACATAACACTTCTTAAGAACCCACTGTGTGCCAGGCACTGGAGTAAATGCTTTTCATGAGTTATCTCAGTGGACCCCTGTGAAAACTTTACAATGTTAGTTCTATCATTTCCATCATGCAGCTGAGGAAACTGATGCTTTGGGAACTGAAATAATTTTCTCAAGCCTACAAAACTCAGGTTGTCCTAATACCAAAAGTATACTCTTCACATTCATACTAGGCCTTTCTGATAAATGAAGAAGATAAGTGAATGAGACATGGCTCCTCCTCTCAAGGATTTACTATCTAGTATGGGAAGATGCTATAATACTGGTTATAATTTATAACATGAGAAATGGAATGCTGTGTGCTGTCCTTAGTTGCTCAGTCATGTCCGACTCTGCAAGCCTATGGACTGTAGCCAGCAAGGCTCCTCTGTCCATGGGGATTCTCCAGGCAAGAATACCAGGGTGGGCTGCCATACCCTCCTCCAGGGGATCCTCCCAACCCAGGGATCGAACCCAGGTCTCTCCTGACATATCAGTAAACAAATGATGTCACAGTTATCAACAATTGCAGCCACCACAGATGGTGAGCTGGTGAGTCCTGAGGAAATTCAGGATGTGAAAACAGGAAATCAGCCCCAGATGGCTGAGGTGCATATCAAAAGAATGATTTCAGTCAGTGAGCCCATACATGGTAAAGTGCTAAATTCCTTAACTTGAGATATCTGGTTTTCTTTACTTAACAATTATCTTTTGATGTTCAGACTACCTGCCCTTTGTTGGAAAACTTCTGTGTAACCTGGCTCCTCCTCTTGCCTCCTCAGAGCAGTTCTCACAGGGTTACTTGAAGTCCTAAAACTTCCCACTGAATAAAACATTACTTTCAACTTTTAGGTTGTGATGAATATTTTTAAATTCCATAAACAGCTTTATTGAGGTATAATTCATGCGTAACTCACCAATTTAAAGTGTGCTATTCCATATCCATTGGCTGTGTGCGTGTCTGTTTCTCAGTCATGTCTGACTCTTAACGATCCTATGGACTGTAGCCCACCAGGCTCCTCTGTCCATGGGGATTCTCCAGGTAAGAATACTGGAGTCGGCTGCCATGCCGACTTGGGGATCTTCCCCACCCAGTAATTGAACCCAGGTCTCCCGCATTTCAGGTGGATTCTTTACTGTCTGAACCACCAAGGAAGCCACTCCCAACCCCAGTCCTAGGCAACCACAAATTCACTTTCTGCCGCTATCTATTTACCTGTTCTGGATATTTCATACTGATGGAACAGTACAATATGTGGTCCTTTTACCTCGCTCCTTTCATTAAACCTAATTTTCAAGATTTATCCACAATGTAGCATCTATCAGTACTTCAATTATGGCTGAGTATTACTCCATTGTATGGATATGCCTCATTTTGTTTATTTACCCAATGATCAGTTGATGGGCACCTGGGTTGTCTCCATATTTTGACTATTAAACATAGTGCTACTATGAACATTCATGTATCACATTATATATCGATATATGTTCTCATTTCTCTCAGGTGTATAGACAAGTGGAATTGCTGAATCATATGGTAATTATAGAGATTCTTAACCTTTGAAAAAATTACCAGCCTCTTTTCTAAAATACACCATTTTACATTCTCACCAGCAGTGTATAAGAGTTCCAATTTCTCCACATTCTCCCCCACACGTGTTATTATATTCCTATTTCCCTATAGTCCTTCTAGTGGGTGTGAAGTGGTATCTCATTGTGGTTTATTTGCATTTTCCCTATGGCTAATAATATTGAGCATCTTTTCATGTGCTAATTCGTCATTTGTATATCTTTTTTTCCCCATTTTCTGGTTCCCAGCATGGGACTGCCACACCACAAGCAAGCTGGGGTGAAGGTGATCGGAAGCCCCTGCATTCTGGGCCATGCTGAGCCTAGGGTACAACCTCCACCCTATGAGTGGGGGCTGGGTGGGAGAAGGGAGCTTGTAACTTCTTGGCTACACTTGCCAGAATTTAGCCTCTGCAACTCAGAGCCAGAGGAAATAAGTGGTGGCCTACCTCCCTGTGAGATATTGTATCCCTTGACTGTGAGCTGAGGGGAAAAGGAGTCCTGTCTTCCTGGTAATGAAGAGGAAAAGTTAAAATTATACATAACCTCCTGCTCCTTCTGCCTCTGTAACTCAGCTTGCTCCTTGCAAAGTCTGGATCACGTAGGTCTCAGAAAGTGGGGACTCAAAATACTAGGAATTGGAGTTTATCTCACTCACCCTTGTCCTGCTCTTTGCAATCCCCCAGCTCCTGCAAACCCACAAACCCACTTAATCATGCTTGTCCGTGTATAAAAACTCTAACCTTTTTGTTCAGGGCTCAGAGCTTGGAGTGTTAACTGCTCTGGGCCCACTGGCGAAATAAACCTGAGTTCCCCAACTCTCCGAGTGTGGTGCTTGGTTTCTTGAGTACTGGTTTCTGCAATAGTAATACCATCCGAACTGGAGATACCATCATACTGAGCTAAGGAAGCTGAGACAGAGAGAGAAAGCATGTCATGACTCAAGTTGATATTTTTGAATAACTATTTCTTCCTATAATGTATCCCCTTAGGACAATTTCCAGAGGCATTAAATGCTTTTTTAATGCCTTATTTATTAGAATTTTCAGACTCTCCCTGCTTAGTGTACATGTCACTGAATTTGCTGTATAGTTCCCTGGAGCAAACACTTCCAAAATCTCCATGGCCAAAAAAAAAAAGCTTATTCCTTGCTCATGCTACATTCCAACACAGGTTGAAATGCTTATCACAGCAGGGACCCAGGCTGATGAAGACTATTTCAGCATGTGCTTACACAGTCACTGCAGCAGAGGGAAGGTAAAGACAGATACCAGAACTTAAAGTCTCCTGCAAGGAGTGAACCACGTCATTTCACATTTCATTGGCCAAAGCAAATAACATGGACACCTCTTTCTTCAAGGGAGCAGAAAAGTATATGCTTACTACATGTATGGAAGCAGAACCAGGATTTTTTCAACAGCTCTATTGATTATCACACAGTGACTATCCTTCTGATTTTTCTTTTTAGATTATGCAAACCTGTAGAACCTTGGAAAATTTGAGGAAGGGATAGAGTGGGAAATGCTCTTTTCCCCCTAATATGGCATTGAAGGTCTACTTGGTGCTTAGTCGCTCAGTCGTGTCTGACTCTTTGTGACCCTATGGACTCCAGGGGAAGTTCACCAGGCTCCTCTGTCCATGGGGATTCTCCAGGCAAGAATACTGGAGTGGGTAGCCATTCCCTTCTCCAGGGGATCTTCCTGACTCAGGGACTGAAATCAGGTCTCCTGCATTGCAGGCAGATTCTTTACTTTCTGAGCCACCAGGGAAGTCCCACAAGCCAACCAAACCAGTTTCTTCACCCAGACAAAGGTTTGGGGGGAAAAAGGGCAAGAGGGGAAATGATGGTTCAATTTTAAAAAGAGACTTAGAAACAATAGTTAAGAACAATTTGAAACTTTGTTTGAATGGTAATTTGAATAAACCAATTGTGCATGCATCTGCAATGGTCCTGGAAAAAAGAGATTTCTGAATTGGTAAAGTCTTGAAATGCGTGCTTGTTAAGTCACTTCAGTCGTGTCTGACTCTTTGCAACCCCATGGACTGTAGTCCGCAGGCTGCTCTGTCCATGGGATTCTTTAGGCAAAGATACTGGAGTGGGTTGCCATGCCCTCCTCCAAGGGATCTTCTGAACCCAGGGATCAAACCACATCTCTGTCTCCTGCACTGGCAGGCAGGTTCTTTCCCACTAGTGCCACCTGGGAGGCCTAAGGTCTTGATAATGGTACAAATATCTAAGACTAGGCATAATAAAGAGAAAATTGGTATATTTAGTATATAACATGTTAAGATGTAAGTTCTTGTGGATCTTTTATATAGAGATGCCCATAGGCCAATTGTTTTCAACCAAGAGCAATTTTTGACCCACAGGTGACATTTGGCAATACCTGGAAACATTTTTGGTTGTCTTTTGGGAAGGTGTACAACACTACTGAAATCTAATAGGTAGAGGCAAATGAATGACCAATCACAAGACAGTCACCCACAATAAAGAATGATTCAGCTCAAAATGCCAATATTGCTGAAGTTAAGAAACCCCATGAGAGGCCATCAAATGTCTACACAAGGAATGTGGAGACCAGGGTTGCTCCGTTTACTTTGGCCTGGCATATGGTAAGCTCTAATATTTGATGTGTGCTAAGTTGCTTCAGTCATGTCTCTTTGTGACACTTTGGACAGTAGCCCATCAGGCTCCTCTGTCCATGGGATTCTCAAGGCAAGAATACTGGAGTGGGTTGCCATGCCCTCCTCCAGGGGATCTTCCTGACCGAGGGATTGAACCCACGTCTTTTATGTCTCCTACACTGGCAGATAGGTTCTTTACCACTAGTGTCACCTGGGAAGTCCCTAGTATTTGATAATCCCCTTTATATTGTGTAAATCTCCAGATCCTTCAACAAATGGGGAAAGAGACAAAGAGAGAAATATTGTGTCAAGTGGGCTGAAGCTTAGATGGTTGGTCTTGGATTTTATAAATGTACATCATTAGCATATAGGTGATATTAGGAACCTTGGGAGTGAATGAGAACTTCTACAGCAGTGGTCCTTGAATCTCACTGTGGACCAAAACCACTGGGGCAGTTTTGAGATGATAGAGATGCTTGGTCTAAGCCCAGGGATTCTGAGTTAAATCTCAGGTAGTGGGGGGAGGGTGATAAGCCTCATATCTTTAAAAACTCTTCATATCATTTTCTTTTAATGTGTAGCTACTATAGAAAATCTAAGTTGTTTTTTTCTTTTTTCCTGAACACAAGATTATTCATAAGACATACTGCATTCAGTGTGGTAGCTCAAGCAGTTAACTGTAGTGTTTACAGTTTTTCTGGGTTTGCTAAAGCAAATTGGTCTCTATTGGTAAAATAAACAGCTGGAAAGTCCTTGGCACAACATAGAGGAAATAATTTAAAGATTTGGGGAGACAAGAAAGTAGATTAAATGGATCATGTCTCTCACCCCTATATCCTGACAGGATCCTGAAGACTCCTCTCCCTTGCCAATAAAAATACAGTGAAAAAGGAAATACCCGAAGCATTTAAAAATGCTTTACTGACATTTTTTTTTCCCTGGGTTGGGAATGTTTGTGGAAGGAGCTATAATAAAAATGGTATTCCTGCTCTCACAGGGGATATGAGAAGCCAGATGAGGCCTAGCTCAGGTGATGACTGTTAACAGTCTGAAGCAAAGTGGGTATTGTTTTAATAGCCAGATGCTACACTCAGGAATCAGGGAATGGCTTCAGTAGCAGAAATCTCTGACTGTGGTTAATTAATCATAGGGTCCCCAGGAATGAAATAGACAGACAACCAATTAAGGTGTGTCTTGATTTATTTAAACAAAGCTATTCTAAGTCTGGTGAACAGAGGCCTCACTGGAACCAACGTGCTAGAGAATTTTGCGTTCACAGACTCAGCATCACCCAATGAAAGGGAAGGCTGGTACCTAGGAGGAAAGATACTGCTGTAATGCTACACAGACCTACACATTCAACCTTCTGCCTTGTCTTTCCTAATGGGGCTGGCAGTCATTTAACCTGCATACTTGTATACTGTGGAAAGGGGAAATACTTGAACTTGGGAAATATTAGATATTGGCTCAAATTCCTGGGGACTTGTAATTCCACTGTAGTCAGCTGGATAGAGTCAGGGATCATTGCGGAGTCCAGGTGATAAATGGTATTCTGATCTGAATTTATTTCATGGTTGGTCGAGTGGGACTCCCCTAACTATCCTGGGCTGATTTTCTCAGGTCCTGAGTGAGTTGTGGGAATGGATATTTTAGGAGACTGGCAGACCCCACAATTTCTTTCTTCCCCCTATAAAGACATGGCTGTTCTTTTATGACAGGCCATTAGGTACTCTCTTTCCTAGCCAAACTAGGGCGTGAACAGGAGCCCTACAGCTCCTACAGGAGGCTGCTTCCTGAAAGGTGTAGATTTGGTGATTAACAGACTGGTTTGGCATTTGTAACCTCATAGTTCTTGGAGAATGACAGTGGATTATTGGAAACAAAATCAGTAGAGGCTCCAGTTGTGGCTGCCATGGCAGTTTTTCTTTTTTTTTTTTATTCCTCCCTGCTAGAATAAATGAATGTTTCTGTTAATGATTACTGTGTAGTTACTGATCTTGTCAAAACATTTTTTAATGTATTTTGGTGGATAGGCACCATGAGCAGTTTGTCTTCATTGAGAGACATAAACACCAATAAATCTTTATTGTCCTGCCTTAGGGATACACAAGCTTTCTGGCTGTGTGCTACAGTCTAGTTTGCTGGGTCTTTGATCAAGGTACCATTTTGATACAATATACAGAAAACTTCATGCTGATAGGCCATGAAGATCAGAAAGTAGAAATGCTCCTGGATGATGTAAGTAATATATGCGACTGTGAAAGTGTATAAGACTAAAAGAGCTCTGATATGAAAGTAACAGGACTGAGTGTTTGAAGATCTGTGCATTCCAGGCCACTCCTTTCAAAATGAGTATCCTAAATTTTGGATGCAGCATCTTTTTATCTCTTACTCTGACCATTAACAAGATGATCTAAATTTTATCCTTCCATGATTAGGGTCCATAGTGAAGGAAAACTTAGGTTCAGGGTATTACAGCAAGTAACTGTCAACTGGTCCATGTGACCTGGAAGTTCTCATGGTGCTTGAACTTTCTCTAGCAGATTGAGATACTGAATGGGCTTGCTAACTCTAGAAGTATCCTAGATTTATTGGTATTTATGTCAATGAGGACAAACTGCTGATGGTGCCTACCCACCAAAATACATAAAAATATTTTGACAAGATCAGTAACTACACAATAAATGGTAACAGATACATTCATTTATTCTAGCAAGGAGAAAAAAGAAAAAACCCTGCCATGGCAGCCACAACTGGAGCCTCTACTGATTTTGTTTCCAATAGTCTACTGTCATTTTCCAAGAACTATGAGGTTACAAAAGCCAAACTAGCCTATTAATCACCAAATCTACCCCTTTTAGGAAGCCGAGTTAGGATCCTTGCTAACAGAGAAGGAGCCTAAACTTTGGACAAAGACCATGCTCTCTTCTGTATCTAAATTTTGTGGAAAATTTCCTGACATTGTTAGCTCTTGAGGAGACTGACTGTGGCATTCCGTTTGGCTCAAGCTTCAGTTGATGAACTGTGTATTATTCAGTCAACCTAGCCATAAAGTTTGTGGTGCCCAGTAATTTAAGAACTGGACATGTTCTACATTCCCATGCCTTCTGCAAACTGCTACACTTGTTTCAACTCTATAGTCTTGAGGGAGTTTCCTATAAGCAATTGACTGATGATGTAAAAGTTGGTTTTGTATTCTGATTTAAATAGTGGAGGTATTGGAGCATCTTGTTTTAAGAATGACTCCATACAATATTCCTATATCACATGGAAGAAGATTGTTGGCTCCTAGCACAATGAAGAATAGATATCTTTTAGGAGGCAGAATTATGTTTCCATGTTAGACTCTTTTCATGGAAGATCTGGCCTGAGGTTGAGATATATATTGATCCTAAGCAGGGGCTAATGGTATAAATTTTCTTGAATTTGGAAGGACAAGATCATCAGTTCAGTTCAGTTCAGTCACTCAATCATATCCAACTCTTTGCGACCCCATGAACCGCAGCACGCCAGGCCTCCCTGTCCATCACCAACTCCCGGAGTTTACCCAAACTCATGTCCACTGAGTCAGCAATGCCATCTAACCATCTCGTCCTCTGCTGTCCCCTTCTCCTCCTGCCTTCAATCTTTCCCAACATCAGGGTCTTTTCAAATGAGTCAGCTCTTTGCATCAGGTGGCCAAAATATTGGAGTTTCAGCTTCAACATCAGTCCTTCCAATGAACACCCAGGACTGATTTCCTTTAGGACTGGTTGGATCTCCTTGCAGTTCAAGAGACTCTCAAGAGTCTTCTCCAACACCACAGTTCAAAAGCATCAATTCTTTGGTGCTCAGCTGTCTTTATGGTCCAACTCTCACATCCATAAATGACCACTGGAAAAACCAGAACCCTGACTAGACGGACCTTTGTTAGCCAAGTAATGTCTTTGCTTTTTAATATGCTGTCTAGATTGCTCATAGCTTTTCTTCCAAGGAGCAAGCATCTTTTAATTTCAGGGCTGCAGTCACCATCTACCGTGATTTTGGAGCCCAAAAAAATAAAGTCTGTCACTGTTTCCATTGCTTTCCCATCTATTTGCCATGAAGTGATGGGGCCAGATGCCATGATCTTAGTTTTCTGAATGTTGAGTTTGAAGCCAACTTTTTCAGTCTCCTCTTTCACTTTCATCAAGAGGCTCTTCAGTACTTCTTCCCTTTCTGCCATAAGGGTGGTGTCACCTGCTTATCTGAGGTTATTGATATTTCTCCCCGCAATCTTGATTCCAATTTGTGCTTCATCTCGCCCGGCATTCCTCATGGTGTACTCTGCATATAAGTTAAATAAGCAGGATGACAACATATAGCCTTGACGTACTCCTTTCCCGATTTGGAACCAATCTCTTGTTCCATGTACAGTTCTAACTGTTGCTTCTTGACCTGCATGCAGATTTCTCAAGAGGCAGGTCAGGTGGTCTGGTATTCCCATCTCTTTCAGAATTTTCCACAGTTTGTTGTGATCCACACAGTCAAAGGCTTTAGTGTAGTCAATAAAGCAGAAGTAGATGTTTTTCTGGAACTCTCTTGCTTTTTCTATGATCCAGTGGATATTGGCAATTTGATCTTTGGTTCCTCTGCCTTTTTTAAATCCAGCTTGAACATCTGGAAGTTTGCAGTTCACATATTGTTGAAGCCTGGCTTGGAGAATTTTGAGCATTACTTTGCTAGCATGTGATTTGAAGACTACATTATAGTAATGTGTACTTGTTGATGTTTCTCTGAAAGACTTTTCATTTATTTCACATGCATTTGTTTTGTTTCCCTATCCAAACTAAAAAATTGCAAGTACTCTATTTTTTCTTTTGTACTCTGACATGATGGATTGACCAGTGAACTCACTGATTTAAAAGAGATTTTAAAATAATTAAGGATATTTAATTTGATTTCACTCATATAGATAGGTTCTGAATTGTTAAATCCAAGTTTTCACTAATAAGTCTAAAGTTTATATTTTTATTGGCAGTGAAAAGTAAAAGTTTGAATTTTAATTTTGTATTTCTGTTTTATGAAACATAACCAAATTATTCTGCAAAGGTATTTTTTCCAGGAGGCAAAAACAGTGAACTTTAAAACTCAGAAGTACTGGAACCAATAGAATACACATTTAGAATGCTTCACTTTAACTTGAGCTTCAGCAGTTCAGTTCAGTTCAGTTCAGTCGCTCAGTCATGTCCGACTCTTTGTGACCCCATGAACCACAGCACGCCAGGCCTCCCTGACCATCACCAACTCCCGGAGTCCACCCAAATCCATGTCCATCTAGTTGGTGATGCCATCCAACCATCTCATCCTCTGTTGTCCCCTTCTTCTCCTGCCCTCAATCTTTCCCTGCATCAGGGTCTTTTCAAATGTGTCAGCTCTTCTCATCAGGGGGCCAAAGTATTGGAGTTTCAGCTTCAGCATCAGTCCCTCCAATGAATACCCAGGACTGATCTTCTTTAGGATGGACTGGTTGGATCTCCTTGCAGTCCAAGCATTGAGATTCAGCAGAGGAGCATGAAAATATACAATTAAGATTATGCCACAGAAGGAATAACAGTAACCATTTTTTACAGAAAATTTTATCTATAATTGAAAATTATAGAGAAAAATGCTGCAACTGTCACTAAAGAGGAGAATGTAAATTAATGTAAGGTGCTAACAAAATGGTCTTGTACCATAAATTATTTTATTCTTTTAGTGTCAACAATGTTATTTAATTTGCTACGAAGTTTTTTTTTTTCATAAGGTCCTCTTACAAACTGAACCCTTGAGTTCAAATAGATTTCATTTTGCAAATGCTGGTTTATACTATCACAGAAAATATTTCTCCTAGAAAAATCACTTTGCTTACTCCATTCATAAAAGATTTTGGCAGGGTTTGATAACCTCTATTATTTTAAACAACCCTCAAAATAACTTGCTATTTGCTTTAGGCTTATATGTCTTATGGGATGCATCAAAGATTCTGAGCCTTACATTTTAAAAGACTTGTTCACCAACAACACATGTATCTGAAAATACTCTAGCATTCAAGAAACACTCCATTTTATCCTGTTCTAAGTAGATCATTTAAGTCTGATTTAGAATAATAGTTTAAACTTTTTAAATTTAATATAATTTAAATGTCCATTTGTAAATTGTAGATGGATTCTTCATTTGTGATGTGTTATATAGAGGGAACTCTCCATTAAAGGGAAAACTAGACGAGATAGACAGTTCTTCTGATCTCTTTGTTACTGGAATCTGTAAGTGAGAGAGACAAAACGCCAGGAGAGGAATCATGATACCAGGTTAAGCTATGGTCTTCCAGATGTGCATATATGTGTGTATTGCATGTACAATATACATATTTATATGTGGCAATGTATTGATTTTATGACATAATTTGGGACTTATTATGAAATTTTTATAACAAATTCTAAAAATGAGATTAACAAATCACTATAACCATAGTGCATGGGTGCTAAGTCACTTCAGTCATGTCCAACTCTACAATCCCATGGGCTGTAGCCTGCCAGGCTCTTCTGACCATGGGATTCTCCAGGCCAGAATACAGGAGTGGCTTGCCATGCCCTTCTCCAGGGGATCTTCCTGACCCAGGGATTCAACCTGTCTCTTGTGTTGGCAGGTAGGTTCTGTACCACTTCCTGGGGCACTACCTGGGAAGCCCCAACCACCAATTAAAGCTGAGAAATTTTCATTATTTGGCTTCTATTAAAGTTGACTTTTATATCAAATTTTAGCTATTTAAAGTTATTTTAGGACTTATATTTTAAGTCTGGAAATTCAGGATAAATAGGCCCTATTTGTTTTTCATTTAACTTTTAAGAAAATATCCCAAAGAGCATTTCTAATCTCACCTGTTAACAATAGACACTCTTTAACTGCTGTGTCTTTTATTTTTCAAGAACAATCTATATCTACACTGAAGGCCAATTTTTGTTGCCACATATAAAGATCAATTAGGCATGAAATCTAGTGAAATTATTTCTTGAAACAATCTGATTGTAGCAACTTTCAGGGAACAAGACTGTATCACATCATAAATGTTATCATAAATTAGTAAGTTTAATTCTCTATATAAAAATTATACTCATTCTAATTATACATCATGAAATTACATTATTAATATGTTCCTTAAGGCTAGGAACATGGATATTTCATTCTATGTTGTTTTTCAGTCGCTGAGTTGTGTCTGACCCTTAGATACCCCATGAACTACAGCACGCCAGGCTTCCCTGTCCGTCACTATCTCCCAGAATTTGCTCAAACTCATGTCCATTGTGTTGGTGATACCATCTAATCATCTACTCCTCTGTCTCACACTTCTTCTCTTGCCTTCAATCTTTCCCAGCATCAGGGTCTTTTCCAATGAATCAGTTCTTCGCATCAGGTGGCCACAGTATTGGAGTTTCAGCTTCAGCAGCAGTTCTCCCAACAAACATTCAGGCTTAATTTCCTTTAGGATTTACTGGTTAGCAATCCCTGTAATCCAAGGGACTCTTGAGTCTTATCCAACACCATCGCTCAAAACCATCAATTCTTTGGCGCCCAGCCTTCTTTATGGTCTGACTCTCACACATACATGGCTACTAGAAAAACCATATCTTTGATTATATGGACCTTTGTCAGCAAAGTAATGTCTCTGCTTTTCAGTACTCTGTCTAGGTTTGCCATAGCTTTTCTTCCAGGAGCAAATATCTCAATTTCATAGCTGCAATGACTGTCTGCAGTGATTTTGGAGCCTCCCAAAATAAAGTCTGTCACAGTTTCTATTGTTTTCCCATCTATTTGCCATGAAGTGATGGGGCTGGATGCCCTGATCTTCATTTCTTAAAGATTGATTTTTAAGCCAGCTTTTCTACTCTCTTCTTTCACCTTCATCAAGAGGCTTTTTTAGTTCCTCTTCTCTTTCTGCCATTAGAGTGGTATAATCTGCATATCTGAGGTTATTGATATTCCTCCCAGAAATCTTGATTCCAGCTTGTACTTCATCCAGGCCAGGAATTTTGCATGATGTACTCTGCATATACGTTAAATAAGAAGGGTGACAGTATACAGCTTTGGTGTACTCCTTTCCCAGTTTGGAAAGAGTCCATTGTTCTATGTCCGGTTCTAACTGTTGCTTCTTGACCTGCATACAGGTTTCTCAGGAGGCAGGTAAGGCGGTCTGGTATTCCCATCTCTTTAAGAATTTTCCACAGTTTATTGTGATCTACACAGTCAAAGGTTTTAGCATTGTCAAATAAGCAGAAGTAGATGTTTTTCTGAAATTCTCTTGCTTTTTCTATGATCCAGCAGCTGTTGGCAATATGATCTTTGGTTCCTCTGCCTTTTTAAAATCCAGCTTGTACATATGGATGTTCTCAGTTCACATACTGTTGAAGCCTAGCTTGAAGGATTTTGAACATTACTTTACTTAGCATGTGAAATGAGTGCAATTGTGCAGTGGTTTAAACATTCTTTAGCGTAGCCCTTCTTTGAAATTGGAAACTGACATTTTTCCACCTAAGACAGATGGGTCATATTGGAGAGTTCTGACAAAACATGGTCTTCTGGAGAAGAAAATGGCAAATCTTTTCCACATTCTTGCCTTAAGAACCCCATGAACAGGATGAAAAGGCAAAAAGATATGACACCGAAAGATAAACTCCCCAGGTCAGTAGGTGTCCAATATGCTAATGGAGAAGAGTAGAGAAATAGCTCCAGAAGAAATGAAGAGGCTGAGCTGAAGTGGAAACAACACCCAGTTATGGATGTTTCTGGGGGTGAAAACAAAGTCTGATGCAGTAAAGAACAATATTACATAGGAACCTAGACTGTTAGGTCCATGAATCGAGGTAAATTAGAAGTGGTTAAACAGGAGATGACAAGAGTGAACATCGACATTTCAGGAATCAATGAACTAAAGTGGAAGGGAATGGGCGAATTTAATTGAGATGACCATTATGTCTACTACTGTGGGCAAGAATCCCTTAGAAAAAATGGAGTAGCCCTCATAGTCAACAAACGAGCCCAAAATACAGTTCTTGGGTGCAATCTCAAAACACCAGAATGATCTCGGTTCATTTCCAAAGCAATACCATTCAATATCACAGTAATCCAAGTCTATGCCCCAACCACTAATGCTGAAGAATTATTCCTGGAGACATATAATAGCCTAGTTAGGAAGTTAGTGAAACTAGTTATCTAACGAGTCTCCTAACTGAGCCCTGCTTCCACCCTTGGCCCTCTATTACCAACACAGAAGCCTTTAAGATCCTTTTTAAATGGAAATCACATCAAGTCACTGTAAGAATCAAATCCCTCCAGTAGCTCCCCATTTTGATCAAGCAAAAGCCAAAGTCCTCATCATTGGTTTACAAGGCCCCATCAGATTTCTCCTAACACTTCCTTTTTTCTCTCTGATCCCTACTTCTACTATTCTTCTGGCTCACTGCTTGAGTCACATTGATCTTGCTTTTTCTTGAACAACTGGCATCCTCCTGTCTCAGAAGGCACCCTTCTTGTACTGTTATTTCTGTTGCCTGCAATGTTTATTTCCCACATGGCTTCTTCCCCTCTCCCCATCTTCAAGTCTTTTCCCAAATATCTTTTCAGTAAAACCTCTTGGTCAACTCTATTTAAAATTGTAGCCTACCTCCACTACACCCTGTATCACTTAGCCTGGTTTAAATTTTTCCTTAGACTTATTATCTTCTAACAACTATAAATTTAACTTGTTTATTTTGCTTATTGTCTGTGTCCCCCCTCAAGAGTGTATACAGACATCAAGAAATAGAATATTTTTTCTGTTTTATTTTCTGTCATATCCTCAGCACTCAGACTAGTCCCTTGAACATAATAGAAAGTCAAATAACTGTCTGTTGAATGAGCTGTTACATATACAAATTTTACCTTAATTTTATCAGTTGCAGTGCAAATACTGAGCCTGAGCACTCTGGAGCCTGTGTACAACTAGAAGGTCCATGTTCTGCAACTACTGAGCCTGCACACCACAACTAGAGAATCCGTGTGCCACAAGGAAAGATCTCACATGGCGAAACTAAGACCTGACACAGTCAAATAAAAAATTTTTTTTAAAAAGATAAATCTCCAGATCCAGACAAATACGAATTTAAGAGATCTATGTTACTTTAGTGGATCATGTAGGTCTAATGGTTATTAACTGAACTGAGGTCATTACCCCTGGGGAATAATGCTGGATGAAGGTGACCATGACCGAGGACTTCATCACTTCATCTCTTGAAGGTTAAGGACATTTCCTAGTCTTACCTTTACTGAGTTATGGGTGGTGATTTGGAGCAAGAGGCAGATATCAGCCAGATATAATTATATCAGTCAGATGTAATTAATCATGAAGTATTCTTAGTGGATACTGGCAACAGGGCCTACTGTACTAACTTGATAACATTATGGTTTACTAACTAACCATATTACCTGATAAAGTTATTTAATACATCAGAGTCTGCTATTTCATGGACTTCCAAATAGGTCCGGTCACATGCACTTCTATTTATACCAGAATCCAATAATGCCCATAGTTTAGGTAGAGTTCACAGGGAGCAATGGGGGAGGCCACACCAGTCAAATCAACCTTCGTGATTCGTGAGTTTCAGTTAAGTTCAGCTCAGCTCAGTTCACTAGCTCAGTTGTGTCGACTTTTTGTGACCCCATGGACTGCAGCATGCCAGACATCCCTGTCCATCACCAACTTCTGGAGTGTACTCAAACTCATGTCCATTGAGTCGGTGATGCATCCAACCATCTCATCCTCTGTCATCCCCTTCTCCTCCTGCCCTCAATCTTTCCCAGCATCAGGGTCTTTTCAAATGAGTCAGTTCTTCGCATCAGGTGGCCAAAGGATTGGAGTTTCAGCTTCAACATCTGTCCTTCCAATGAATATTCCAAGGAATATTCCAATGAATATTTCTTTAGGATGGACTGGTTGGATCTCCCTGCAGTCCAAGGGACTCTCAAGAGTCTTCTCCAACACCACAGTTCAAAAGCATCAATTCTTCAGCACTCAGCTTTCTTTATAGTCCAACTCTCATATTCATACATGACTACTGGAAAAACCATAGCTTTGATTAGACTCACCTTTGTTAGCAAAGTCATGTCTCTGCTTTTTAATAAGCTGTCTAGGTTGGTCATAACTTTTCTTCCAAGGAGTAAGTGTCTTTTAATTTCGTGGCTGCAGTCACCATCTGCAGTGATTTTGGAGTCCAAAAAAATCAAGTCAGCCACTGTTTCCCCATCTATTTGCCATGAAGTGATGGGACCAGATGCCATGATCTTAGTTTTCTGAATGTTGAGTTTGAAGCCAACTTTTTCGTTCTCCTCTTTCCCTTTCATCAAGAGGCTTTTTAGTTCTTCTTCACTTTCTGCCATAAAGGTGGTGTCATCTGCATATCTGAGGTTACTGATATTTCTCCCGGCAATCTTGATTCCAGTTTGTGCTTCATCCTGCCCAGCATTTCTCATGATGTACTCTGTATATAAGTTAAATAAGTAGGGTGACAGTATATAGCCTTGACTTACTCCTTTCACTATTTAGAACCAGTCTGTTGTTCCATGTCCAGTTCTAATTAGTGGGTTGACAGAGGTCAAATAAATCTCATTCTGTCAGATTCTTTTGCTTTCCTAGTACCTGGCATGCTCATTCCTTCCTTGTATACTGTGTTTCTTTTTTCCTGAAATATTTGAGAACCCAATTGTAGAAGGCACTGTTGGAGCTAAAGTAGTAAACAAGAGCCAACACAGCCCTTGCCTGGATGGAGCATACATCTAGTTGGAGTGGTAGATATAGCATAAAACAATTATGATATCTATTACCCAGGAAAAGTAGAAGTTGATAAGAAAGTATGTTACCTGGATCTGACCTAGTTTGAGGTATAAGCTATAGCATCTCACAGGAAGTGATCAGAGATGTGAAGGATGGATAGGAATTTATTAAGCAAAAGAGAGGAGGATTATATGTACAAATGTGGCAGTCTGAGGTAGGAAGATACATGCTACTTTCAAGAAACTGGAGTATAGGGACTTCCCCGGTGGCCCAGTGGTTAAATATTCACCTTGCAATACAGGAGACATGGGTTCGATCCCTGGTCTAGGAACCGTGATCCCACATACCATGGAGCAAAGAAGTCTGTGTGCTGCATATGGCGCACCATGACTAGAGAGTCTGTGCACTGCAACTAAGTTCCCACATAACACAAAGACACCACATGCCACAACTAAGATCCAATGCAACCAAATTAAAAAAAAAAAGAAACTATAGAGTATAAAGAACAGGAATGTAGAGAGGAGTAAAATGACTCTCATGTGTGAGGTAGGAGATGGTTCTTAGAATGCCTTACAGTCAATGTAAGGAATTTTCTATTTTATCACAAACATAATTTTGTGGGATTTTAAGCAGGAGTCTGACATGATTAGATATAATTAAAACCTGTTTTTTAGGGGAAAAATTTATCCTGGGTATAATTTATAATATTTCTTGGCATATAAAATCTTAGTGGCTATAGTGCTGTTGATGATAGAAGAGTGAAGGCAGAGACCATTTAAGAATCTAGTTAGACAACTGCTTTGCTAACTGCTCACCAGGCCATTGACTGTCTCCAGTAATAATCTGAAGTGAGATTTCCTAGGGCTATCTTTTAAATCATGTTTTTTCATATATTAGTGTAGTTAGGGAATGATCAGTTGAGAGGCTATTGAAATAATCTGGGTAAGCCTGATGATGCTTGGACTGGAGTCGTAGTGATGTAGATGTGAAGAATGGAAGGATTCTAAAAGAGAATCAATAAGGCTTGCTGATTAATTGGCTATGAGGTGAGATGGGCTTAATTGGAAGCACAGTTGAGTTTTTACTAGGCTCATGGACAGAGAAAGAACTCATTAGTGATGAAGAATTACAGGTTCAGTACTAAATGTACTGAGATTGAGATACCTGTGAGACATCCAAGTGATAGCTAAAATGGACTTGACACTTGGAGAAAATCTGGGCTAGAGATATAGATGGGAGTATTTGTGCATTGATGGTAATTGAAGCTATTGGAATGGACAGAGAATGGGAGTCCAGACAAGTGTCAATATATTGAGTAAGAAAAGAAGAGGTTGCCTTGAGGAGCTCAAACATTTCAAGGTTGAATTAAAGGGAAAGGGCCATCAAAAGGCAGTGAAAATAAGTTATCAGAGAGGTGGGATGAAAACCAAGTAGCATCAGCCTACATGTTTGTGGAGAAGATGAATGCAGGAGAGTTCTGAGGAAATAGTGCTGAATTCCTCCCTTATCAGCAGAACCCAGTGACCCCTGGCAGTGTATCTGTTGGGTACATTCATTCTGGGCTGTAGAAAGCAGAAATACACTATTCCAGCCCCCAAATACATATCCTTATTGCCCTGATGCTTAGTCTTGGATGTGAATGGCTCCTGCTGGTCTCTTTATCTAGGAGGCTGGCGCTGATAGTGACAAATTGACTGTTCATTGACATCCCATCATCCCCACCCTGCTGGCATTCTAGCCTGCTTATCCCGAAGGGACCCTGGTCATAGGAAATGACATTCTGAGTTAGGTCCTGTGTTGACAAGGCATAAAAGTCAATCCCTTCCTTTCCTATCTTAGACATTATATGTTCACCACTCATGGGTGGGGGTTGAAGTACAGAGGGGCAAAGAAGGATTAGTCATAGATCTAGAGTGCTTAGAGGAGACTACCTCAAGGAGGACTTCTCAACTTTCAGTTCAGTTCAGTTCAGTCACTCAGTCCCGCCAGGCCTCTCTGTCCATCACAAACCCCTGGAGTCTACTCAGACTCATGCCCATTGAGTCGGTGATGCCATTCAGCCATCTCATCCTCTGTCATCCCTTTCTCTTCCTGCCCCGAATCCGTCCCAGCATCAGGGTCTTTTTCAATGAGTCATCTCTTCGCATGAGGTGGCCAAAGTATTGGAGTTTCAGCTTCAGCATCAGTCCTTCCAATGAACACCCAGGACTTATCTCCTTCAGGATGGACTGGTTGGATCTCCTTGCAGTCCAAGTGACTCTCAAAAGTCTTCTCCAACACCACAGTTCAAAAGCATCAATTTTTCGGCACTCAGCTTTCTTCACAGTCCAACTCTCACATCCATACATGACCACTGGAAAAACCATAGCCTTGACCAGATGGACCTTTGTTGGCAAAGTAATGTCTCTGCTTTTTAATATGCTATCTAGGTTGGTCATTAACCTGGGGTTCCTGTTAAGATGATGATTTAATACATCTGCTCTACTGTCTAAGATTCTGTATTTTCAACAAGTTCCCAGGATATGGGATTGCTGCTGCCCACACTTTATTAGTAATTTAGCTTATATAGTCAGGATAGCAAGCCAGAAAATAAAATAGCCATAATAATAATAAAAATAAACTGCTCTAAACAATAGAGCAGAGCTTGATCAAGAGATGGATGTGATGTTATGCAAAGCCCAGATCTGACGTCTAGGTTTAGGAACAAGTCCTCCAACAAGGTGTATGGGTGGTGGTGCCTGATTATTGTTGTTGTTTAATCACTAAGTCGTGTCTGACTCCTTTGCAAACCCCTGGACTGTAGCCTGCCATGCTCCTCTGTCCATGGGTGCCTGATTAATGTGCATTAAAACTGATAAATAAAGTGTTCCACAGTTGCTGACTTCATGTTCCTTAGGTACTTTTTCATTTCCTGGGTCCCCAAACACTGATTCCAGGAGAGTTTGAAGCACAATATATTTGTAAACACAGATACAAAGGAAAATTTCCATAGATTGGTAATGTCTTTAGCTGTGATTTTACTTGGCAATATAAAGGATATTCCTGGTGGCAAAGGCAATGAAGAAATCTTTCTGCTAAAAAAATTGGAATCCACTTAAGTTTTGAAAGTATAATTTTATAAGGTATATATTACGCAACAAGTAATTATTCCTTTGTGTGTGAGGCAGCCTCAAAGAGCTGTATTTAGACCAGCAGTTAAATTCTAACATAAAGTGATATAACCTCTATACCTATACAACTTTGCCTTCTGTAAAGTCGGTTCAAAGTAAAAGAAAGAGCTGAAAGAATATGGCATAAGGAGAGGCAGAGAAAAAAGAACTGAAGAATTATATAATATAAAGAGAAGCCAGATAAGGAAAATTAAAAGGAGGACTTTTACAGGGGAAAAACAATTTTATTTTATTGTAAAGACCTAAATGAATAAAAGAAGACTTTGAATGTGAAGATGATTAAAAAGACAAAATCATTAGCTAAAGATATTTACACGTTTAGACTCTTTCATTTTGATTGTAATTTTAATTAGCTGGACACTGGGGGGGAAGAAAATGAAAGTCTACATCATCTACTTACTCTTTAAATTGCATTCCACCTTAATTTTCTGCTCTTCAGTTCTTAATTTTCTCTATTTTTGTTCTAAGTAATCCGGTTATCAGGCTAAAGTGATTTTCCCTCAGCTAGGTTTAGCATTCAGTATTTGCATCTGTGAACCAAAAGTTCACCCCATTGCTTTAGTTTTTATTATTTCAATAGCAAAAACTCTCTGCAGGTAACTTTTTTTCTGGTTCTTTGTCTATACAGCAGGCTGCTTTGTATACATATGACAGTTAGATGACTAATAACAAAGACTTCTATTTTTAAAACAATTATGCTCTATTTGCACAGTTTTCCACAAAATTTACTCATAAAATTTAGAAGGCAGCAAAGCTTTAAAAATCTGTAGTTTCACTGTTCATTAAAACCATTTTTTGTGTGTGTGCAAGCAAGTTGCTTGTTTCCATTTCTCTGACAAAATATGAGCCAAAAAAATCAGTATTAGTTAATCACATCTAGGATTTATGTCTATGTGAATAAAATTTTCAAAAATAGCATTGATATAAAACAAAGCACATCTGTTTAGAATAACCTACTTTATAAAGGGTTTATCGTCAAGATATTATCTGGCTCTTTAGTAGGCTATTTATTTTGCATTTGTTAAAGGAAACAAAATTAGCATAGCTAACCATGTATTATGTGTCTCTCAGTTTGCCCTGTCTTCCAAAAGAAATTCACTTAAATAATGTGAAGTAACAATGTTGGAGTGCCTTGAGGTCTGAGAATGAAAGGAGCTATTTAAGTGGTGACAATTATTATTATTATTCTGCCCTGGATAAAGAGTAACAATTGGCTTTTAAAACCATTGTGGATAATTTCATTTTGCTCTCCCATACCTCAGAGCACAGGTGCTCAGCACATGTTATACACTCAAACTAGGATAACACATATACAGTGATGGCGAATAGAAATTAATTATCTTAGTAATTAAACAGCCCAAATAAACACTCATCATAATCATTAGCAAATGTTATCAAGGCACGCTACAGAATTCTCTTACCTGCAAGTCTTTTAAAATAGGCCGTGCTTGCTCAGTCGCACCAGTTGTGTCCAACTCTTTGACAACCTGTGGATTGTAACCAGACAGCTCCTCTGTCCATGGGATTTTCCAGGCAAGAATACTGGAGTGGGTTGCCATGCCCTTCTCCAGGGGATCCTCTGCATCCAGGGATCAAGCCTGCATCTCCTGAGTCTCCTGCATTGCAGGTGGATTCTTTACCACTTGAACCACTGGGGAAGCCCTTTTAAAATAGGCTACTTGGGTCTTTCAGGCATGGTTTATGAGTACCACTGAACAGAAGTTGACATTGATTAATTGTTCTGTCTACGATAAACCTCTCTGAAATGCATCACACCTGAAAGACCTTCTTTAATGCACTACTGGAAAGATGTACCAATTTGTTACAGTTTAGATTCACTGCAGCCACACTGGGATTTTGTTCCAGTATTTCTTGTCTTGCCCATTTTGCCTGAGACTTGTTGCAAGGCGTCTTCAGACTCTTGCATGAAAATCAACTAGAGTGCTTTCTAACTATACACATTCCTTAAGATCTGTTCTTCTTTGGGACCAAATAAATCCAGTTTGTGAAACTACTGACACTTGCTAAGATGAGGAAGGGCTGTTTGAGGAGAGAGTGGCATGGTATTCTCCAATAAGGGGATATTTCTGTCACCATCTACAACTTCCTGACAGATGGGTTGGGTGTACACCTTCCAGCTCTATACTACCCCTCACCACTCCTATCCTAACACTTAACAACACTATGTTGTAATTGCTTGTTCAATTGGGAAGCCCCTTCTTAACTCTCAAGTCTGAAAATATGGCCTTGTGTTTCTTGCTTACTCTTAAGGCATCAGAATCTAGTATAGTTCCTAGGACATTGCAAGTATTCAAAAAATACTTGTTAGAGAAATGAATGAATTAGTGAATAAATTACTTAGAAATCAGAGTCAAATAAGTACATTTTTAAAAAAGAAAAGGAATTTATCTTTTTAGCACAATGAAAAAGAGAAGAAGTAATGTTGCTAACAATGATTAAATTCTTGCTATGTATTAAAAATAGTTCTAAGTGTTTTAATGGTAGTGTTTAATTCATACAGCCTTGAAAGTGAAATACTACTAGTACATGCATGCTCACTTATGGCTAATTCTTTGCAACCCCACGGACTGTAGCCTGCCAGGCTTCTCAGTCCATGGGACTCTCCAGGCAAGAACACTGGAGTGGGTTGCCATTTCCTTCTCCAGTGGATCTTCCCAACCTAGGGATCAAACCCGTGTCTCCTGCATCTTCTGCATTGCAGGTAGATTCTTAACCACTGAGTCACCTGGGAAGCCCAAAATAATACTAGTAGTATTACTATATTTCAAAATAAAGGAAGGTCTAGCAACTTGTCCAAAGTCACAGATCTAGAAAGACAGATCCAGGACTGAAATCAAGGCAACTGGATTCCAGAACCCATGCTATAAATTATTACTCTGAGTAGTACAGGTAATGACAACGGGACAGTGTTAGGAGGAGGCAGGGGAGGGACTAAGAACAGGATTTGAAGGGAGCTCCTCTGAGTAACTTGCTCCCTCTTTTTCTCTGAAATTTAAGAGAAGAGAGAGAGGAAAGGAAAGGACAAGGATACGGTGAGAGGTGGGAAACACCTAGTTCTTCATCAGCAGGTTTGTGGCCCATTCATTTTATTCGTGTTTGATTCTGTTCGGACAAACAACAATGAGTGAAAAAGTCTCAAATCATCGTTTAATCCATAATTTTTTAAAATCATTTTTTGAGTATTAAACATATGAATTATTCTCTATTAGAAAAAGACATTTTCTTCTGAAAGTAACTTGAATTTTTTTTCTGTCAAAGTAACCAACATACTCTTTGCATATATGTATGTTTCTCTCTGTATGTATTTATATATATGTAAATGTTTTCTTAGTAAACCTTTAATCTCACCAATACCACCATCATCACGTTTATGTATATCCTAAAACTATCCAGTGATGTGGTAAAATAGCTAATTCATTTTTACTGATGACCATGAAAGCTTAGAAGGATTTAAGTTGATTAAGTCTCTAAACAAAAATTGCAAAACTCATATAAGGTAAAAAGAAATAACTTGATTTATTAGGCAATGGGTTTCAGGTAGAGGATGCAGCATAACAAAGGCATAGGAAATGTCATTACTTTGAAAAGAAATAAAAGAACAACAAGTTTAGAAAATTAACTATCAAATTACATTTTTTAAAGAGGGGCAGTTAAAATGTTGATGAACAAATATAAGATGATGACTCAGGGGCACTAAAAGTACGAAATGTGTGGGTTCTACTAGATAATACAATAAGTACTGGGAGTTTCGTTTATCACCCATTGTGATTAAACAGCATATTGCTGAAAATGCAGATGCGATACTACCATAGTAAAACCAGCCTTTTTAAAGATGTTTCTAATTAAATCATGAAAAATCAAAACGAAAATGTTGACAGAAGCCATTTTGAAGATTTTTATTAATGAAGCATTCACAGAGAAGAATTTATTAGATTTGAACTAGCAAATGCTAATGCCAGTGCACAAAATGACACATAAGCATTTTTCCCCCTAAAACATTCTTTCAGGGTAAAAAAAAAAATAACTTTTTGTAATCCAAAGATCTTTAGTTTTAGGTAATTTAATTTCTAGTAATGAGAGATTTTGATATTTGAGTTAATAATGCTTCAATTAATCCATATCTGTCTATGACAGATGTATTGATTTCTACCATTTCTCACACAGCATTCTACCATTAACCTGAGAATTATTTTTAATATTCTAATAGTTTTTCTCAGGCGGTTCAGAGGGTATTGACTTTACTTGGAAATGTGTATCAAAATATCAAGTGTAGATTTATTCCTAGTTTTTAAAGGAATCTCCATACTGTTCTCGATAAAGATTGTATCAGTTTACATCCCCATCAATAGTGTAGGAGTGTTCCCTTTTCTCCGTATCCTCTTCAGCATTTATTTGTAGATTTTTTTGATGATGGTCATTCTGACTGATGTGAGATGATACCCAATTGTAGTTTGATGTGATTTCTCTAATAGTTAGTGATGTTGAGCATCTTTTCATGTGTTTACTGGCCATCTGAATGTCTGCTTTGGAGAAATGTCTGTTGATGAACCTCTTTACAAGGAAGGAATGAAGATGCAGATGTAGAGAATGGACTTGAGGTGACAGTATGGGGGAAGAGAGTGGGACGAATGGAGAAAGCAGCATCAGGATATATACAGTATCATGTGTCAAATAGATGGCTGGTGAGAAGTGCTGTATGTTTAACAGAGAGGAGCCCAGTCTGGTATGTGATGGGCTCACATCACTCTGTGATGACCTAGAAGGGTGGGTTGGAGGGAAGGGAGGGAGGATCATGAGGGAAGGGATATATGTATATATACAGCTAATTCATTTCATTGTATAGCAGAAACTAACACGATATTGTAAAGCAACTATACCCCAATAACAAAAACAAACAAAAAGCCCCCCAAATCTGCACAATCTGCAGTTGTTACTCATCTACTTAAACCCTTTCATGGCTCTTCATCACCTTATGTCCAAATTTTTTAGTCTTATTTCATAAGGCTCTCCTTGACCTGGCACTCTCTTATCTACTTCCCTGATCTCATCTGTAACCACTCCCAGCTTAATGGTTTAAACATTAGGAACTCTAAGCCAATTATAGTTTTTCATGCACTTTATACTATTTTATATTCTCCATACTTGCTTATCCTTTTTCTGTGGCCCAAAGTGCTATTCTTTCTTTTTTTAAAACTCTGTTTAGCTCTTATTCATCTTTCAAAATCTATTCCAGACATTATTCCTTCTAGCAACAACTTTTATTAACCAGTAATTGTGAGAAGAAGAAAATCCAAAATGATTCACTTCCCAGGATAGACTGCAAAGGTAGTTTGGGGTGAGATTTTAAACATCCTCGGTCAGTGAGTTTTCACTCAGAAATACTTTATGCATCTAAATAAATACCTTTGTGATAATCTATTTGACCACTTCGGTGTCTCTGTATTTTGTTTAAATGTCCTTATATCTTGCATTCAGATGGAAACAAAACAAACTAACCAGGTCAAAAGTTAGTTTTCCTGTCTCTTTCTATACATATTACCAAATTATCTTCAAAGAGTTTTACAGTTATATAACACCACAAGCAGAGATTTACTACATTCCCTCCAAGCATTAAGTACTTTTATGTTAAAACTTTCTTTAACCTTTGTTAATTTAATAATGAAGCAAAGCTGGGCATTTTTGTGTCAGTCTGGATAATTTGCATACTTGTGGTACTGGTCATTTTCCAATATATTTACTAGTCGTTTAATAGTTCTTTATTCAGTCATCCTATTTTTATTTCCATGAGTTTTTCTTATTCTCTGCTTGACCCTCATTTATTTATTTATCTACTTTAATATTTGTTTCTTAGTTGGGGCATGCGGGCTTAGCTGCTCTGTAGCATGTGGGATCTTAGTTCCCTGACAGGGGATCAAACTCATGTCCCTTGCATTGCTAGGCAGATTCTTAACCACTGGACCACCAGGGAAGTTCCCTGACCCTATTTAAATAGCATCCCAATCATGCTTTATGGATACAGTGTTACATGAAATATTCAGGGGGTATTATCAGAGATTACTTTTCTTAATTTATTTTCTTTAGTCTGAATTTGGTCCTTTATTTGATGGTCATTTCTGTTCATACTTTGTGATCATTCTCTTTCACATCACTGGCTTCCCTCGATGCCAAGTGATCCTTTTTTACCTATTTGTATTTAAGAATGTGACAAAAAACATAATGATTATGTGCTTTGTGTATGGGAGAAAAGTTTATCCACTGATAATCACGCTTTGCTTTAGGGTGAGTAGGTTGGGAGCCAGCCATCAGCTGGGGGCCCTAAAGTAAGGAAAGAAAGTGTTGCTATTGGGGAGCTCATCACTATTATTTCCTGATGGCTCAGATGGTAAAGAATCTGCCTGCAATGCAGGAGACCTCGCTTTGATCCTTGAGTCAAGAAGATCCCCTGGAGAAGGGAATGGCAACCCATTCTAGTATTCTTGCCTGGAGAATTCCATGGACAGAGGAGCCTGGAGGGCTACAGTCCATGGGGTCTCAAAGAGTAGGACATGACTGGGCAATTAACACACACATACATACACATACACACAGCTTCATCACACTCTTGGATTCTCCCCCAGAGAAGTGGTTCATTTTTTTTTGGAAAAGGCAACTCTGTTTTTGTTTTGCTTTTAAAACTTGGGCAATAAATGCTTGACTTCTGGGGATGCTACACCTGTGTGCGTGTGTTCAGGTACATGCAGGAAGGAATGAGACCAAGTGGAGAGAGAGAGCAGTGACTCAATTTTGTGTTCGTGCTGCCGACCAGCCCTTTCTTTGCAGCTCCAAATCTCATTCCCTTTTTTTTCCTCATTCCCTTTTGTTTGAGTCTAACCGTGGGGTTTTGCATCAGTCAGGACCTGTTTTCTCTTCATTCTATCTCCAGTCAACATTCCTCTACCCATCTTTCATTTTGCAAAAATGGGCTGAAATCTCTCACCCACAATCTCTGTATTGTTGTGATATTTATCAGGGTTTTCACTTTCGGATATTGCTGTCAAAATAATTTGCTTTTATTCTGAACTTAAGATCTTTCTATTTTTAATTCATTTATATAAAAGCTTTATAAAATTAAGGAGTTAACACATTAAGGGGCTTCTCTGATAGCTCAGTCAGTAAAGACTCCACCCACAATGCAGGAGACCTGGGTTCTATCTCTAGATCTGGAAGATCACCTGGATAAGGAAATGGCAACACACTCCAGTATTCTTGCCCAGGAATCAATCCCATGGATAGAGGAGCCTAGAGGGATACATGGGGTCACAAGAGTCAGACATGACTTAGTGACTAAACCACCACCAACACATTAAAATTCTCATATGATACAAATATTTCCTTACCATCTTTTTACTTGGCTTTATTTTGATGTAAAGAAAGTTATGTTTGTATCTAGTCATCTCCCAGTCTCTCCTGTTTTATTCTATTGCATCTCTCTTTGGAAAATTATACTCATTTAAAATATTTATTTTATGTGTTCCCTGGTATTTTTCGTGCTTTGCTTTCAATAACATTTTACTCCTCTAAATGTAGTTTGGTATATGACAACTTTTCAAACTTTTTGTATCCTTTTTTGGTGGAAAATTCTTCAAGCAAAATCTTACATGGAAATTTAATTGATAAAATGAGAAAATGGAATGATTTAGGTCAATTGGTATTGCATAGTTGGGTGGAGTCAATTCACTCAGACCCATCTCTCTTGCTTTCATCTTGGTTCTATATTTGAGAGTGTCCTTGGTTTTTGAGAAGTAAATTAAAAAGCACTGGTATGTAGTATAAAGAGAAATTAAAAGCTGATCCTTCTTTAGTTGACAACTATCTAAAAACTGTCATTGGTAAAATTACTTTTCTCCACTGACTTATAAAACCTTTATGGTATATTACCTTATACATAGTGTACTCTGTTTGGAAGCTCTCTTTCTGTTCCATTAACCTATCTATTTTTACACCAGAACTTTATTGTTTTAACTAGTATAGAAATATTTTCATTTGTAATAAGGCTGATATACATTCGTTACACCTTTTTCCCCAGAATTAAAAAAATGCTCTTGCCAATGTATTATTTTAGAGGATCCTGAGAAAAGTTATATTGCCTTTCTTTGGGTGATATGATTTTCCACACACTGAAATTCTAAGTTATTGACTTTTGCTTTGATTCTCTAACATCTTGTTTAATTTAGTCAAGTTGTCCTGTCCTAGGCTGATAGCACTATGTTAAAATATCTTCAAATGAGTGTATTTCTGATCATCTCTTTTTGGTCTGGTGACAGTGTTTTTCTTTAGGTATCATATCACCCTGGCTCTGTCATTTGGCACTCAGTCTCAGTCCCCATGTGATGACTGGGTCAGGTAGGTCCAAGTTCATCTGTGGGGCCACGCCATAGGATACTCAGAAAATGTGAAAGCAGCAGAAGACCGGGAAGATCTTTTGATGAGGAAGGAATGATACTGCCAACAGCCTTGGTCGATGCTGAGGTTGTTAGAACAGAAAGGAGGCTAGGGATGAGATGGGCAGTCAGGGTGGGCAAGGGGTGTATACAAAAGAATACATAGCCTGGGATGAGAGCTAGTATGTGTCGTGAGAGAAAATAGGAAGTTAGGAAGTTTGGGCAGCTTCAGAAGAATGAGGTAGAACCAAGAAGGTATTAGCAAGAGACCGAGGAGGAGAAACACTACACTTGCTCTGCTGAGAAACCTGTTTTAAAAGGAAGGTCTGACTGTACTTTCATTTGAATTTGTCTCATTTTCTTTCTTTTAAAAAAAAAAAAATTTATTTTTTGGAATGGATGGAGACTTTTTTTTTTAATTGAAGTGTAATTTCTTTGCAATGTTGTGTTAGTTTCTGTTGTACAACAAAGTGAATTGCCATATGTATACATCTATCTCCTCCCTCTTGAGCCTCCCTCCCACCACCCCTTGACCTCCCCCACCCCCCACCACTCACCCCTCTAGGGAGTCACAGAGCACCAGGCTCAGCTCCCTGTGCTAATCAGCAGCTTCCCACTGGCTATCTGTTTTATGCACAGCAGTGTATATATGTCAACCCTACTCTCCCAATTTGTCCCATAAGGAAAAATGGGAAAAAAGAAATATTCTCACAGTTAAGTTTACCTTGTAAATTCAACTTTGTTTGAAATTAACACTGTCACTTTCAAGTTGCTTGAATTTGTTTTATCTCAGTTACTTTTACTTTATGCTTGGCCTATCTATATTATTTTGTTTAAGCCATGCCCTTTGGAACCAAACGATTACTGGACGAAAAAATATTCAACTTGGGAATCTTCCCTTTTTAGTTAAATGAAACCATATACCTATGGTTTTGGTGGAGACCACTAGCTGTTCACTGAAGGTAGGTGCCCCTCTCCTATAAAGTAGACTTGTTGCCTGAAAGTCTGCTCAGCCCAAGGCATAAATGTCATAAGTGTGAGCAGAGAGGGTTTGTCTTCTCTACCCTCACTCTTTTCCCATATTGTAGCTGGAGGTCAATACTGAGAGTGACATTTGAAACTGAAGATGGCAGCTAATTCCCTGGAAGACTAGATGCAGCAACCCTTACATCCTTTATTGCTAATGAAAGAAAGTCAGTTAGTCCAATTTTTTTTGACCCAATGGACTATACAGTCCATGGAATTCTCCAGGTCAGAATACTGGAGTGGGTAGCCTTTCCCTTCTCCAGGGGATCTTCCCAACCCAGGGATCAAACCCAGGTCTCCCACAATGCAGGCAGATTCTTCACCAGCTGAGCCACCAGAGAAGCCCTTTATTGCTAATATGCACACTGGATTGCTTTGTGAGCAAAAACTAGATGTCTAGTATGTAAAAACACTGAAATTTTAGAAATTATTCCAGTGGCAAATGTAATCCAAACTTACACGATTGTTTACTTTTTCCTATTTTTATGGTTTTTACTGTTTATTATTCAGTTAAAAGCTCCTTTGTGGTATGTGCAGCGTCACTCCATATTCTGTTGTATATGTCAATGATTTGTGAAGTAAACACCTTGTTTTAAAATATACTAATTGCCTTAAGGCTAAACCCATATTTTTCTTATTAGCAAAATTAAAATAATGACTGATGACTTTTTGTTTTAGGGAGACAAGGAATTTTGTGGTTTTGCAATCTACTCTAAAGCTTTTTCCTTTTACTAGTCCTGGCTAATTTAATCTGAATCCACACTTACCATCATTAAAAATGTTTCATTTATCTGATTTTTAAATTCTATTTTTAACCGTGGTGACATTCTAAACCCTTTCCTGAATTACTTCTCTTTTCTCCACTTGTTGCTATAATTTTCATTGATTTTGGTTCTTATTTCTCATCCCTATATGACACAATTTACTGTTGACTTATTTTTTTAAGTGAGAAGAACATCTCTTGGGGCTTTCCAGGTGGTGCTAGTGGTAAAGAACCTGTCTGCAAATGCAGGAGAGGTAAGAGATGCACATTCCATCCCTGGGTCAGGAAAGAGCCCTTGGAGGAGGGCATGCAACCCACTCCAGTATTCTTGCCTGGAAAATCCCATGGACAGAGGAGTACAGTGCATGGGGTCACAAAGAGTCGGACATGACTGAAGTGACTTAGCACAAATGCATGAACATCTCTTAGTAGCCTTTCAGAAATTATACCTTGCTGATAAATTTTCTATGGCTTTTGGTATCTGAGAATGTCTTCTGGTTACCATTGCATATGAAAAACAATTTAATTGATTTTAAAGTTATTGGAACATTGACTTTTCTCTAAAAGTTCTATAGGAACTTCTGAATTTTCTCCTCATATTTTTTGCAGATGCCAGTCTAACTTTCATTATTTCTGACACAGATGTGTCTGTGTGCATGTGTACATTGATCGCTTACCAAGTTCTTTTGTCAGTTAAGAAGTTTAAGGTTTTACCAGCCTATGTCTAGGTATTAATCTCTGTTCCTAATTTTTTCCTGCTACATATTTAGCTTTGTTGATCTCCAGTCTCTTGTCAGATCTTTTTTGCTGTTGTTGTTGTATTTTTTCTTACTGTTTTTGATTCATTTACTCAGTTCTTCATAACTCTTTAGATTCTAATTCACATTTTCTCTCTTTATATAGTCACTTAGGTATCTGGGAACATTTCTCAAATTTAGCCTCTGTGTCATTGATTTGGTTCTTTGTAGTCTTAAACCTTGAGGAGGGCATGGCAACCCACTGCAATATTCTTGTGTGGAGAATCCCCATGGACAGAGGAGCCTGCAGGGCTGCAGTCCATGGGATCACAAGGAGTCAGACATGACTGAGCGACTAAGCACAGCACAGCACAGCCTTAAACCTTATTTTTTTCCTGTTTTTAGTAAAGCTAACTCCATTTTATTGAATGTGATTTTCATCTTATTCTGGGCTTCCCAAATGGTGCAGTAGTAAAGAACTGCCTGCTAATGCAGGAGATGCTATAGACATGGGTTCGATCCCTAGAGTAGGAAATGGCAGATAATCTCAGGAACGTAGCTTGGGGTGCCCTGGACAACCAGGGAAGTGTTACAATTTAGGCTCCCCACTTGGCCTTTGCTGGAGGGGATAATGATTTTTCCCTGTGACATTTGCTGTTGTAAAGCAGTCATTGTCTAAACATTTCTGTCCTGGCTGGGCTATCTCTTTCTATTCCTTTGGGAAGACAGATCAGGCTTTAGGTGCGGGTGTAGCTCTGCACTCATTGGCATTTTCAGGCATTTCTGCACCCAGTCTGGAATATACGAGGCATAAAGAAAACCCAGAGAACTCATCACATGTTGCTCCTCTGATCCCCAGCTCCCTACCTAGACTGTTTATCTCTGCCTTTCAGAGTCTTATTATATTTGTTTTATATAAATGTCCAGAATTTTTAACTATACTTAGTGGGAGAAATAGGGAAAAGGGCATTCAGTCCATATTTCAGGAAGCAGGAGTCTTTTGATGAAAATTTAAAGATAAATAAGGAGTTATGGGAGGCAATGAATTTTATGCACTTTTCCCCATTCTCTAGCCAAATAATCATAATTTATATTTTCAAAGAAGAGCCTTGAGATCCTGAATTAGCCAGACATACAAGGAAAGGCAGGTCACCTCCTTGAATGTGGTCAACCCATGCAATCTTAGAACAGTTGATTTTAATTCTACAGTTAATTTCAGAATCATTTTTACCACTTTCTCTACATTACAGCATTTGACTCATTTGTCTTTCAAAGGACTAGTAAACCTTAATTTGCTTTCACAGCTTTGAATGGATTTTTATTCTTACCATTGCCTTTTAACTCATGTAATTTGAAAACAAAATGCAAACTGTAAAACTCAATCAGTTTGGTCGTATTCTTTAATATCAATTTTTATATAATTAGCCCCCAAACTGTGTTCAATTACTAACAATTAATCTTATGCACTTTGAGGGACAACACTAATTTCACACTTAGTAGCATTTTAAAAGAAGGTGGTGCAAATACTGTGGGGAAAAAAGTCCCTCCCTAAGGAGTTATGCTTTATTATCACCAACAGGAGAATAAAAGTTCTTTTTCATTGTAATCCACTGTACGGTCCCATGTTTCTTTAACTCTAGTAGAATTGTATAACAAACACACAAGCAGAATTACACACTCTTTAATTACAGTTTTCAGTGAGACTACCAGCTTCTTCAAAAAAGATTCTAAATTTTCCATGCTCTTTTGACAACCTTTTTGAGTTGGTATTCTTATTAATGCTATATGGTTAATTGCTTCTGTGACTGTGAGATGTCAAACAACGGAACCATAACAGGACAAAGAATGAGAACATCAGCTGATGGTAGAACATCATGGAAAATTCCTTATTATAGAGAAAATGTTCATAGAAATCAAGAAATTCTAAATCACAATGTATTTCATTAGTGCCTAATACAAGTTATATTGATTTAGAGTTCTTTTATATATTACTGGCTTTTTAAAAATTATGCTGATTTAAATTTGACAGAGGATATCTTATTAGTGACTTCTATGTTCATAAGTATTTATCCCTAATCCTTGGTATGTAAAGATGATATCAAGTCTGAATCATACTAAAATAATTTTTAGAATACCATTTTCATTTCTTCTAATAATTCACAGTCAACTACTATGAATAAGCCAGGTTTTGAATTATCTCCTAGTGTCAGAAAAACAAAGAATCCATGTTGCACTGTATGCACAGTGTTTAGCAAAAGGTGCACAGCTATCATTTACTTTGGTCTTTCATGATTCTGACCTTTTAGGTGCTTTTTGTTAATAATTGGGTGATGAGGAGTTGTAGCCAATTTTAATGTTTGTAATTCATACTCAGATATGCAAATTGATGAGACATTATAAATTTTTTAAATTATAGGGACAATTTATAGTGCAAAGTGGCATAGCTCAAGGGGCTGAGCAATGGCCTGGGAACTCAGAGCTGTGCATTTTAATTTCAATTAACTCTCAGTGTGACCATAGACATAATACCTTAATCTTGCTGTATCTTGGATTAATCATCTATAATACGTATGTAACAATTTCCTTCTTGTAGTTGAGGTGAGGAACAACTATAAAAGTGAATGGTTTAAAATAAAAGATATATATATATATATATATATTTACAAATAAAAGACCAATATGATGCTAGAGATTTTATGAGTTTAAAGAGATGGGAATACCAGACTGCCAGACCACCTTACCCGCGTTCTGAAAAATCTGTATGCAGGTCAAGAAGCAACAGTTAGAACTGAACATGGAACAACAGACTGGTTACAAATAGGGAAAGGAGTACGTCAAGGCTATATATTGTCACCCTGTTTATTTATCCTATATGCAGAATACATCATATGAAATGCTGGGCTGGATGAAGCACAAGCTGGAATCAAGATTGCCAGGAGAAATATCAATAACCTCAGACAAGCAGATGACACCACACTTATGGCAGAAAGCAAAGAAGAAATAAAGAGCCTCTTGATGAAAGAGAAAGAGGAGAATGAAAAAGTTGGCTTCAAACTCAACATTCAGAAAACTAAGATCATGGCATCCGGTCCCATCACTTCGTGGCAAATAGTTGAGGAAACAGTGGAAACAGTAAGAGACTTTATCTTTTTGGTCTCCAAAATCACTGCAGATGGTGACTGCAGACATGAAATTAAAAGATGCTTACACCTTGGAAGGAAAGCTATGACCAACCTAGACAGCTTATTAAAAAGCAGAGATATTACTTTGCCAACAAAGGTCTGTCTAGTCAAAGCTATGGTTTTTCCAGTAGTCATGTATGGGTGTGAGAACTGGACTATAAAGAAAGCTGAGTGCCAAAGAACTGATGCTTTTGAACTGTGGTGTTAGAGACAACTCTTGAGAGTCCCTTGGACTGCAAGGAGATCCAACCAGTCCAACCTAAAGGAAATCAGTCCTGAATTTTCATTGGAAGGACTGATGCTGAAACTGAAACTCCAATCCTTTGGCCACCTGATGCGAAGAACTGACTGCTCATTGGAAAAGACCCTGATGCTGGGAAAGATTGAAGGCAGGAGGAGAAGGGGACGACAGAGGACAAGATGGTTGGATGGCAACGCTGACTCGATGGACATGAGTTTGAGTGAGCTCTGGGAGTTGGTGATGGACAGGGAGGCCTGGTGTGCTGTAGTCCATGGGGTCACAAAGAGTTGGACATGACTGAGCTACAGGACTGAACTGAACTGAAGTATTGTGTTGTGTCGTGCACACCTAGCTAAAACAAATGGCCCATTGTCATGAGAAGAATCCCATATCCCAATCTAGAGACTTTATTAAAGTGCATGTAACATAGAAATAAAAATTTCATAATAGCTTTCAGACACTCACATGAACATTCATTACTAACTCAGCTTTATTCTTTGTTTCTTATTTCCCAGAATGCTATCTAAATTTTCCAAATGTATAATAATGTATTTTAAAATGCTTTATTAGATATACTCTTTAAAGGAAGCCTTTTCCCCTCTCTTCCTTGCAATGCCTAGGTTTTCATTAGCTACTTAAACTTTATACCAGGAAAACAAAAATTATACAAAAGAATTCAACTTAAAAGTAGGACATTACAAAAATCACACTCAAATTCATGGCAATTTGTAGCAAAGAGTAAACCTCTATTTTTAAACTCACCTAGTTGTCCTACCAGTTAAATAATATACTGTATCTTGAGAGCCACATAATATGTATGCACAACTGGTGAGTTGATGTTGGAACCTGAGTCTCTTTAATTTCCATACATTGAAATATCCTTCCTTTTAGCTTAATAAATAGCCCTGCAACATTGGATTTCAGCAGGGAGGCCATTCTCCAGTTGTGGAGCCATAGAATTTGGAGTCCTTGTGTCTTCCAAAGCCTCTGTTGCATTGTGAAGCCGATATTTAGAAAGCTCTAGCAAACTAACACCTGTTAAACATAAATCACATACAGAAATCTACAACTGGACAAGCTCAGGAAGATATAATAGATCATATCCATGGAGAACCTCACAATGAATTAAGAAAACCTTAAACTTAATACTATAACCTGACAGGTAGTCAGCAGACTGACTTATGAAGAACTGTAATGTGGGAATTAGACTGAATGCCAGATGGCTTCTAGAAGTCAAATTTAAAAAAAAATAAATAAATAAACTGCAGTCAATGATAAGCACAGGTAGGGAGCCTGAGGAAGAAAATGCAGTGACTATGTTTTAAAATAACATACAAAGATGAACTATTATTTTCCACTATATTCTCTTTGTTTCTCCCAGCCAGCTCAATGGAAAGAAGTAATGTTTGACTAGTTACAAGCCTAATACCAGATGCCAGTTTGAACAGGTGCAGAAACAAAGAATAGAACACTTCCATTTGGAACATCATCAGTTTTCCTCTTTATGGAGTCCCTGATATGCTTTGTGGGAACTCACCTACTAAGTTTCTTATTGTTATTCCCCTGCTTGGGAGAAATTCTATTTGATGAATATATAGCATGTTCCCTTAGTCAATGGAAAGGATTAAATAGAGGGATGGCTGTTAATTTATCTGGGAGCTGGTGTAATTCCAAAAGGTCACCATGGTGAGGGGATACAGCACTGGAATTTTGAGAGCACCCTAGGTGGAAATTTGCCTTTTCCCTGTTACCATCACCACTTAATTATAAAGTGCTATGACATACTTCTACCAGTGAAAGATGACGGCAATCGGCACCACCTATTATCAATGTTAAATGTGTGGTCAGTCAGTAGTTGGGACTCAAACAAACAGGCAGCTGGTTCTATACAGCTGGTTGGTAAATTGGATGCAGGCAGACAGAGGAACACAATATCCTTCCTCTGTAGGTGGTCTCTGTTTCATTAGGTTTCCAATTGATGTTGCTGCACGGTAATCCAAAAATGTGTGATAGGAACATCGCTCTCATTTTTCATTAACACTCTTTCGCAAATGCATTGGAGGCAGGTAACAAAACGGAGATCTTTGCCAGGCTTACTTTTATCCTTTTGGAAACTATTGCATATCCAACATCTCTGCTGGGCGCTTAGTTTCTACTCTTTTAGAGTCACGGTTTGATATAATGAACTTCCTTAAAAAGTGGTGGAAATAGTAGAAGAGTTGCTAATCTTTGAAAGACAAATTTGGGAATTGGGGATTAGCAGATGCAAACTATTATGAGAGAATGGATAAACAACAAGGTCCTACTCTATAGCACAGAGAACTATACTCGATATCCTATGATAAACCATAATGGAAAAGAAAATGAAAAAGAATCAATATGTCTCACTGAGTCGCTTTGCTGAACAGCAGAAATTAACACAACACTGTAAATCAATTATACTTCAATAAAATTAAGAAAATAAAAACAACTCATTTAGGAACATCAGCTTATATATAATAATGAATAGCAAATGCTTACTGAAGTTAGATGGACAAAGAAAAAAAAATAGATGATGCCTACTGTCTCAGGAAGTCTACCAGAAATGTGTAAACCATGAAATGTTTTTGAGCAATGTTAGCGATCATCTCAACAGAATTCCTTATTTTTATTTCATAAATGAGGAAATGGAAGGTTACTTTACACTGGTTCTGGCTCTCCCATCACAGTGCAGTTACTGATAACAACTAAGACTAAAAAGCAGGGCCTTTAACTTGTGCCCTATTCCACATGCCATGTTCAATGCCTGCTATGTGGGTGCAGAAAACTACTAAGAACTATATAATTCATATCTCCTGCTTCCATGAGCCTACATCATAGAGTCTATTCTTAGAGTTATATCAAGACATTATCTAAAATAGTCTCCAGTTTGTAGCTTTTGAAAAAATCATTCAGGATTATGTGTGAGTAGAAGTACTAACTTCCAGGTATAAAACTGTAAGGTGTCACACATATCCTATAGATTTCCTAAGAGAAGAGTCAACATCTCTGTTTTTCCTCCTATCACCCAACTTCAGTTCCCATGGTGTTGGCTTGAAAGCCTGCCCTTAAAGGCAAATCCAGTGATGCCAATGGTGTCTCTCTGTCTTGATCATATCCAGAAGCCTCATTCCCAAGATGAGAGTGGGCATCTTTCAGATGACCCACCTCTTTTGTCTAACTCCAGAAAAATGGGGGCTTCCGGGCGTTCCTGGCAACCAGGCTTGTCTACATGCTGGGACTCTGGTTGCAGTGTTTTCTGGATTAATGAAGGAGACCTAATGCACAGGGTTTATTCACCTGGCACAATCTCAGAGGAACTCTGGCTCCATGGGTTCCACATTTTTCTCTTCTGCTGTCATTGAGCCACATCTTTATTTCTTCTGCTCCTAGGAATTTCTTACTTCAGTAAATGCAGAATCGCCATCCTTTATTCATTGATGTCGACATACACCGTGGAACTGAACCATAGCTTTTTTTCTCCCCCTCAGGAATATTCATCCAGCTAGTTTAAGACTAATGTTATCATCCCAGAATATGACTATCAAGAAAAAAAATGACTAATTTCAAACTATTGAAAATCTTCAGAATATTTTATATGTATAAATACAGAATGCTTTATATGTGTATGTAATAGAGTTAGCTCAAATTTTCCAGTATGTAGTATACTCATTTCTTTGCCTCAAATTTTACACACTACCCACTGTATTTCATCTTTGTTCTATTTTAAGAGCATCAAATCCTCATCACCAAAGAGAGCATTTTATAGGTAACAGTAGCAGATTAAAGAAAAATAGATGTCAGATTTTAGTTACATTATTTTCTTGTAATTAAAAGTCATGGAATTAATCATATCCTATTTCTTATACTATGAGTAAGGAGAACACGCTAATCACATAATCAAAATAAATGGTATGTATACTAAGTGCATCACAGTGCCTCCAGCCATGCATTAATGTCATTTGTAAAAGTCAGCTGTCTCAAAGTTTCTTGCCAATTTATCAGCAAAAAATAAGCAAAAGTGGTTAGTAAACTGAGAAACTTAAAAATATACAAAACAGACACTCAGAGTCTTAGAAAAAAATATTTCCTTGATTCATATCAATGCACATATTATTTATGTGTAAAGTTAAATGGAAGTACTTAATCGTAGATATTTGTCATTAGGCTCCTTTGTGTAATGTCATATATGTAGATCGAAAAGTTCACCTTAGTGGGATTATATTAAAAGCACTGTTTCAGGATGATATTCAAACAGTGTGTTTTGCTTACAACTTTTGTTTAAGTAAAAAAGGTCTGGTGAATTTCAATAGCATGTGCATGGTATGATGAAACCCTTTGCTCCATTAGTGGGCTTCTCTCTCAGGGCTGTATCTCTCATGAAATCTTTACATCCCCAGGTTCAGAGTTGCTTAAGAGGTATAGTAGTCAGGCCTAAAACAGATACTTTTAGAATTTAATTTCTAGATTGAAGGTGATGTTAGAAATAGTGAAATAAATAAACGGAGAGAGTAACATGGATGCATATACACTAACATATGAACATATGTAAATAGATAGGCAATGGGAATTTGTTGCAGGGAACTCAAACCAGGGCTCTGTAACAACCTAGAGGGGTGGGATGGGGAGGGAGATGGGAGGGAGGTTCAAAGGGGAGTGGACATATGTATACCTATGGCTGATTCATGTTGATGTTCGACAGAAAACAACAAAATTCTGTAAAGCAATTATCCTTTAAATTAAAAAATAAATGCATTAAAGGAAATAATGAAAACTCTACTGAGAAGGTGAATTACAAATTTAAATATCCAAATAATAGAATTTGGAGCATGTCTATGTTATCACAGGGGAACCAGATCACTTGCCACAAATGATTTATGTTCCTTGATGAAATGAGAAGAGAAATATAGTTTTGGGGGGGTTTGTAACGAAAAGTTAGAGTATCAGTTAGCACCTGCAATACTGAAAGTAACAGAAAACCCAACTCAAAATAGCCTACATGATAAAGGAGATTGATTGCTCAAGCAAGAAAAACCAAGAGGCAGGGCAGACTTCAAGGCTACTTGACCCAGAGGCTGCTGATCACTCAGGGTTTGCCTCTCTAGGTCTCTGTGGATTAGGGCAAGGGCCCCATCCCAAGTCTGCCTCTCCCTGAGGTGAGATGATGGTGCCCAGCTTCAGTGGACTTCTTTGCTTCCTTTCCAGTTCACGGGAGAATTAAGCCAGTCAATAAGATTCTCCTTGGGCTAGGAGACTGAGAGTAGGTTCACCTTTCCCTAAAAATATGGACTATGTAGAGAAGGAATAAATACATAACCCTTCTACCCTCCCCTCCTAATTCTAGTTTCCAAAAGGAAGGGGAATGTGGGTAGATAACTAATATTTTTATGTTATAAAATTAGGCAGAATTTTCCAATTAGATTTGACATATATCAGTACATTAGCATAATGCCCATGATTTTATTTAGGAAAAATATCAGGAAATTTTAGACTTTAAATCTTAGCATATGGAAGGATTTCTATTACAAGAGATATATAAATTGAACCTTACAAAACATGGGGTTTGGGGGAAATGGAGAATCACATTTTTTTACTATAAATAATATTGAGGAAAGGTATATGGAATAGTTTATATTGTTTTGCTGGCGTCACTTTAAATTTTCACATCCAATAACCCTCACTGCTTTTGTCTTTTGTTCTTTTTAGGCCATAGAAAAAAATGAAAACTCTTTTAAAAACTAATAATCAGAGCTGCCTGGTTGACAAGGGAGCCTTGGGTTTCAAGGAAACCCTGAAGCAAGGATTCTAAATCAAAGATTCAGGGGCAATTTGAGTTTGCATTTAAGATCCATCTGCTTTTAGCAGTTGCCGTGTGTTATATTCAACTGATACAAAGCACTGTGAAGAAATACTCTGTTACAATCTCTGATGACACTACAATACACTATATGTATTTCATAATATAATTGTAGATAGAAACTTGTTTTGCTTTATTCAAATTATGATTGTTCCTTAAAAGCAGAACTTGAAAATTAACTTTATCTACATAACTGATCAACCTAAGTATTATATATACTATTTTATACCTAGCAATGAGCAGTGTTTCAAAATAAAATATATAGAAAATGAAATCCCTTCACAGAAGCTAATTATTTCTTATTTCAAGTAAGAAATATGATATGATGCCTTGAATAATTGTTCAATTTGTACGGCAAAGATTATTATACTGACCAGTGATTTTACTAATATAAAAGGAAGGTGTGGGGGAATTTCTATGAAAAAACAAACAGCAACAACTAAAAAACCTAAACTGATTGTAATCCTTCCACCTCAAAATCAGAGAAGTGACTTGACTTAATCAGTGGAAAATAAGTTCTTTGGAGTTTGCATTTCCAAGGAGTTGCAGTTGGCTTTTCATGTAGTGGTTATTCTCCTCTTTTAAATGAACTTGTGTATTCACATCAGTAGCTAGGGAAAAGCAAATCTCTCCTTCAGTCAAATAAAAATTCAATGTAGGGAAAGAAAGTTCAAGAAATTTACGAGCATCCTTTCCTTTTTTGTGCTTTTAGGGAATGTGGGTGCATTTCTGTAGCAAAGGAAAACATTCCTCTCAAGAATCTTTGAATTTTCTACGTAGACTTAGAAAACAGTGTCACTAGCATTGTTTACTTGAGTAATACTTTTCAGTCATATGCAAGCTGTTTTATTTGGGAGAGAGCTGCTAACTTAGATAAAACTTTTGAAAGAAAAAATAATGATTACAGTGACACATATACTTCTGAACCAGATTTTTTTTGTTTGTATGGTCAGATACCATATGAATGGAATTTTTTCCCAATCTTCATTTTTCCTTCATAAATGTCTTTACAATACCAGCACAATTTGTGGAAAGATCTTTTAATTATCAATATAAACTAGATAACTCAAGTTCTAATCTATATCAAACATCTCCACCTTTAAGTTTCTATTCATTTCATTTTTGAGGATTCGTGGGCATTCTTGTTTAATTAGTAGTATGAGTGGTAGAATCTGAGGTCTCAGATTATTAGCCAAAGTCACTGGGTTATCTCCTTAAAGCTGATCAGATAGGTTTTCTTTCAATCATCCTATTACAGGAGGTTTTTGTAAACTAGTGTTATAAACGATTATTTTTAGTTAAGAGAAGCCCCAGGAAAGATTAAAAAAATGGGTATAAAGACATTCCAGTTCTTGATCTTATCTTTTTCTCATCTCAACCTTTAGAGAGTCTTGCTGGAAGAACACAAGGAAAGGCAGGAAGGCTTCTTACAGATCTTTGAGACCTCCTTCCACTCAAATCCCAGGGGAGCTAGAACGCTATACCTCTGTGGTTCAAAAAGTCTTTGGACCAGAAAAGGGGCCTTTATCTGCCAACATTTCAAACATATTCAATCAAATATTGATCTAGAAAATCAGCTACTTTTTCCTCTAGCAAAGAAATTAAATTAGTACTACCAACTGAAGGCCTTATACATGGTCCTCGGGAAGATAATGATGGTACCCTAGGCTGTTCCTAGGATCAAAAGTTTATATGGACCCCAAACTGATTTAACATTTTCTGTAATGCATGGAGACAAAAGGGTGAAAGATCTGCTCGCCAATAGTAATGTGCTGGAGATTATCTCATGTGGCGAGTCCTTGCATCAAGAAGCCAGGTTATGGTTTTCAAATCCATCTCATCTCTGAAAATAAAAGGAATGGAATGTGGCCTGTTTCACCTCACTCTGAAAGGTTTTCATCACCAGAAATATCTGATGGCTCTTATTCAAGTTGACAGGAGCACAAGTTTCTCTGACTCATAAACAGTCCTTCTCTCTATTGTATCCTGTTTCCAAGGAGTACCGGATGTTATGTTATTAAAGAACAGGAGGTTTGTCTGCCTATTCTTCCATAAATATGAGGGTAACAAAAAAATGATAAAAAGCTTCACAAATCCTAACATCTTTTGGAATAGCGAGTGTAATTTATAAAATAATGTGTTTGAGTTAGTGCATGACAGAAAAGACCACCTTTAACCTCTACATACTGAAAAATGTGACCCAATTTTAATTAGAAATGTTAGGTTGTTTATCTCTTCCAGTGCCTACAATTTATTTATATGTTACACTTACTTATAGTCCCAAACAGTTCTTTTTCTTGAGATGTCTTTGAATTTTTCTTTACTTTGTCAAGGAAATGAGAATGGATTGTATACCTAAAAATTGAACATGCACGTATCAAAAGTTTCATAAATGAGTAAAACTAGGAAAACAAACTCTCCTTGAATCTTAAAAATGGGGTAGCCATGGCCATCAGCATTATGAACCTACTAATTACAAGGCAGCATTGCAGAGACTAAGAATGTGGACACCTACTTTACTCAGCAAATTAATGCTTTTCAGGCTATGGGATTATTAGCTGTTTGACACAGAAGTTAGATTCTTAGGGAAGATGAGGTATATTTTGAAAATCTGCCACTAACTTTGGGTTTTTAATGCTACTGATCTTTTTTGGGAAGATCATTTCAAACATTGTCACCATGAGGTCACTTGTTAATTCTTTTGACTGAATTGACTGATAATGCAACCAAACAGTTTCTCTAAATTGACTTGTTTTAAGCAATGTGGTGATATTGTCAAATAATTATGGAAAGAAATAGTGTTCATCAGTGACGTCTACTCTCAGTCACTTTGCTAAGTAACAAGATACAGCAATGACCAAAAATATACATGGATCCTGCTGTCAACTAACTGCATAGTAAACATAACATTCCTTCTGTGATAAGAGATGTGAAGAGGTACAGACATTTGTTAAGCACCTGGTTTGGGAACAGCGTTTTGTTTATTCATAAATCAACATGGAAACTTGTATGAAGGTTAAAAAGATGAATTGCAAGTGGAAGAACTAAGCAGATCTGACTTAATGGAATTCATACAGAAAAAATGCCTAAGAAGAGCTGTGCTTATGGCAAGCTCAGTAGGATACCATGTGATGTGACTTTCCGAATAACTCAAGCAGTTTTAGAATGATTAACAGGAGTCCAGGGTATAGACTAAGGAAGGAAAAAGGCATCTGTGTATTTGACACTGGTCACATGTTTTAGGCTCCTTTTCTGGGAAGTACAACTTAAAAGGGTTATTGAAAATCTGGTGGTGTCCCAAGGAGCTGACTCTGTACAGTGAAAGGTCCAGAGACCACATCTATGAGAAACATTTGAATAAAGTGGGAAGCTTGGCAAAGAGAAAACAAGGGAGATTATGATAGTGTCTTTAAATAATTAATACGCTGTCATGGAAGATGAATTAGATAATGTTGTATAGCCATACGTGACAGATCTTAGACCAACCAAAGGGTGGAAGTTACAAGATTAGGTTTAACATTAATGATGAACCTTTCAACAATAAAAGCAAGTTGAAAGTGTAATGCGCCCCTTTGTGAGGTATGGATTCTATGGCATCAGAAATGCTCAAGTAGTGGCTTGAATTAAAACATTTTTCAAGAATGCTAAGGAAAGATTTCTTAACATTAATTGAGGCACTAGATCAAATATTTTCTAAGGTCTTCCACCTCTGATTTTCTATGATTTTGTATTATATTTGATGGAAAATTTGTCTTCTAGAATGTAAAATGTTCATTTTTTTTTTCCTGCAGAAATCTAGTAAAAGTCTATCACTGTGGGGGAAGAATAAATCACACAGTCTCTGATTTCCAGCTGCTGCAGCCTAGTAGACAGAACGAGCATTTCAAAACAAAGAAGTGACTCAGGATGAATTCAGTGCTGTGACACAGTTATATGCAAACTTCTCTGAGAAAACATGATAGTATTCAATCCTGATGGAGGTGGTAACAAGGGAAAAGTAGAAAAGGCTAACAGAGGAGGCAGGATATAATTCTTCCTGCTTTTGTTTTCTATTTAAGGTATGTGTGCATGCGTGCTCAGTCACTTCAACTGTGTCTGACTGTTTGTGACCTTACGGACTGTAGCCCTTGGGACTCCTCTGTCCATGGGACTCTCAGGGCAAAATACTGGAGTAGGTTGCCATGCCCTCCTCCAGGGTTTTAAGGTATGGGTGAAACATAAAAAGAGTCAGTGATCCAAAGCAAAGTGCACATTTTGTTACCTTCTGCCCAGGTGCTTCAGTTTACTGTGCGGTATATGCACACAAATTTAGTAAAGTATATTTCTGTGTCTGTCCAATATTGAGTCCTATATTCAACACAGAATAGACATGTAGAGCCTAGTTGTAGAGTCCATATGTAAGCTATAGAATGTGTATATCTGTGTTGGGCATAATAAGCTCTATGGATATATAAACAAAATTGTGTTAATCCTAACACATTATTTAACTTTTGCACCCAAAGTATTTTATTTTTATTAAATACGTCCACTTGCAGATAAGCAATTTCCTTCCTCTATAGTGGTTTTAAGAAAGAAAACTCAATAGCTTTATTGAAATTTAATGCAAATACCATGTAATTTACCCACTTAAAGTGCATAATTCAATTGTTTTTAGAATATTCACTGATACATACAACTATTACCATAGTTTTAGAACATTCTCATCACCTCAACCCCCATTCACTAGCTATGACTCCCTTTTCTTCTATCCCCTTCAGACCTAAGCAAACACTTATCTACTTTCTGAATATATTTGCCTATTCTGGACATTTTATGTAATATGTTGTATTCCATGATTGACTTTTTTCACTTAGCATTTTCAAGATTCATTTATGTTGTAGAGTATATTGATATTCATTCTTTTTGTGTCCAGATAAAAATCCATTTTATGAGTATACCACATTTTGTTTATCTGTTCCATCAGTTGATGGGCACTTGGGTTGTTTCTAACTTTTGGCTATTATAAATATATTATTTATATATTTATTATAAATAATGCAGCTACAGATATTTGTGTATATTTTGCATTTATCTGTAACCAGGAGTGGAATTGCTGGGTCTTATGTTAGTTCAAGTTTTATGGTTGGAGAAACTTCTGGACTGTTTTCCAAAGTGGTTGTGCCATTTTACATTCCCACTGGTGATGTATGAAGGTTCCAATTTCTCCATATTTTTGTTATTATCTGATTTTTCGATTCCAGCTATCCTAGTGAGTGTGATGTGGTATCTCATTGTGGTAGTCCCTAACGACAAATTATGCCAAGCGTCTTTTCATGTGATTTTTGGCCATTTGTATAAAAAGTTGTTTAGCGGATATATGATTTGTAAAAGTTTTCTCCCATTCTGTGGATTGTCTTCAGTTTCTCAATATTGTCTTTCAAAGCATGAAATTTTTAACTTTGATCCAGTTCAATCTAAGTTTTCTATGTTGCTTGTGCTTTTTTGTCACATCTAAGAATCTAGTGCCAAATCTGAAGTGATGAAGATTTACCCCTATGTTTTCTTCTAAAGATTGTATAGTTTTAGCTTGTACATTTAGGCCTTTGACACTTTGCATTAATATTTGTACGTCATGTGAAATGTACATTATGTACATTGTGCATGTAGCCATTCAGTTGTCCCAGAACAATTGTTGAAAAGGCTATTTTTTCCCCATTAAACAGACCTTGTTAGAAATCAGTTGACTGTAGATACATGGGTTTATTTCTAAACTATTCATTCTAATTTGTTGACCTTATCATTGGGCCTGTATCACACTCTCTTATCATTGTTTGGTTTGTAGTAAGTTTGGAAATCTAGAAATACATGTTTTCCAATTTCATTCTTTCTCTTTTAAAAATTGTTTGGTTATGCTGGGTCCTGTGCAATTCCCTATGAATGTGAGAAGCAGCTTGCTAATTCCTATCAAAAAAAAAAAAAAAAAAAACCAAAAAAACAACCCACTGGGATCCTCAGAGGGATTGCACTGAATCTGCAGATCAGTATTGGCAGTACTGCCATCTTAGCACAATAAAGTCCTGATTCATGAATATGGGATCAGTCAGTTAGTTCAGTTGCTCAGTCACATCTGACCCTTTGTGACCCCATGGACTGCAGCACACCAGGCCTCCCTGTCCATCAACAACTCCCGGAGCTTGCTCAAACTCATGTCCATTGAGTCAGTGATGCCATCCAACCATCTCATCTTCTGTCATCCCCTTCTCCTCCTGCCTTCAATCTTTCCCAGCATCAGGGTCTTTTTATGAGTCAATTCTTCACATCAGGTGGCTAAAGTATTGGAGTTTCAGCTTCAACATCAGTCCTTCCAATGAATATTCAGGACTGATTTCCTTTAGGATGGACTGGTTGGATCTCCTTGCTGTCCAAGGGACTCTCAAGAGTTGTCTCCAGTACCACAGTTCAAAAGCATCAACTCTTTGGTGATCAGGTTTCTTTATGGTCCAACTCTCACATCCATACAGGACTACTGGAAAAACCATAGCTTTCACTAGGCAGAATATTGTTGGCAAAGTAATGTCTCTGCTTTTTATTAAGCTGTCTAGGTTGGTCATAACTTTCCTTCCAAGGAGCAAGCGTCTTTTAATTTCATGGCTGCAATCACCATCTGCAGTGATTTTGGAGCCCCCCAAGATAAAGTCTGTCACTGTTTCCCCATCTATTTGCCATGAAGTGACAGGACCAGATGCTATGATCTTAGTTTTCTGAATGTTGAGTTTTAAGCCAACTTTTTCACTCTCCTCTTTCACTTTCATCAAGAGGCTCTTTAGTTCTTCTTCATTTTCTGTCATAAGTATGGTGAAAGTGAAACTTTAGTTGCTCAGTTGTGTCCAACTCTTTACAACCCCATTGACTCTACCAGCTCCTCTGGTACACGGGATTTTCCAGGCAAGAGTACTGGAGTGCGTTGCCATTTCCTTCTCCAATAAGTGTGGTGTTATCTGCATATCTGAGGTTATTTATATTTCTCCCAGCAATCTTGATTCTAGCTTGTGTTTCATCCAGTCCAGCATTTTTCATGATGTACTCTGCATATAAGAATGCAAAAGTAGGAAGTCAAGAAATACCTGGAGTAACAGGAGAATTTGGCCTTGGAATACAGAATGAAGCAGGGCAAAGGCTAATAGAGTTTTGCCAAGAGAACACACTAGTCATAGCAAACACCCTCTTCCAGCAACACAAGAGAAGACTCTACATATGGACATCACCAGATGGCCAGCACCAAAATCAAACTGATTATACTCTTTGCAGCCAAAGATGGAGAAGCCCTATACAGTCATCAAAAACAAGACCAGAAGCTGACTGTGGCTCAGATCATGAACTCCTCATTGCCAATTTCAGAGTTAAATTGAAGAAAGTAGGGAAAACCACTAGATCATTCAGGTATGACCTAAATCAAATCCCTTACAACTATACAGTAGAAGTGAGAAATAGAGTCAAGGGATTAGATGTGATAGACAGAGTGCCTAAAGAACTATGGTTAGAGGTTCATGACATTGTACAGGAAGCAGTGATAAAGGCCATCCCCTCAAAAAAGAAATGCAAAAAGGCAAAATGGTTGCCTGAGGAGGCCTTACAAACAGCTATGAAAAGAAAAGAAGTGAAAAGCAAAGGAGAAAAGGAAACATATACCCATTTGAATGCAGAGTTCCAAAGAATAGCCAGGAGAGATAAGAAAGCCTTCCTCAGTGATCAATGCAAAGAAATAGAGGAAAACAATAGAGTAGGAAAGACTAGCGATCTCTTCAAGACCATTAGAGATACCAAGGGAACATTTCATGCAAAAATGGGCACAATAAAGGACAGAAATGGTATGAACCTAACAAAAGCAGAAGATATTAAGAAGAGGTGGCAAGAATACACAGAAGAAATGTACAAAAAAGATCTCCAGACCCAGATAATCACGATGGTGTGATTAGGCACCTAGAGCCAGACATCCTGGAATGCGAAGTCAAGTGGGCCTCAGGAAGCATTACTACAAACAAAGCTAGTGGAGATGATGGAATTCCAGTTGAGCCACTTCAAATCCTAAAAGATGATGCTTTGAAAGTTCTGCACTCAATATGCCAGCAAATTTGGAAAACTCAGCAGTGGCCACAGGAATGGAAAAGGTCAGTTTTCATTCTAATCCCAAAGAAAGGCAATGCCAGAGAATGCTCAAACTACTGCACAATTGCACTCATCTCAAGCTAGCAAAGTAATGCTCAAAATTCTCTAAGCCAGCCTTCAGTAGTACTTGAACTGTGAACTTCCAAATGTTCAAGCTGGATTTAGAAAAGGCAGAGGAACCAAAGATCGAATTGTCAACATCCATTGAATCATCGAAAAAGCAAGAGAATTCCAGGAAAACATCTGTTTCTGCTTTATTGACTATGTCAAAGCCTTTGACTGTGTGGATCACAACAAACTGTGGAAAATTATGAAACAGATGCCTCCTGAGAAATTTGTATGCAGGTCAAGAAGCAACAGTTAGGACTAGACAAGGAACAACAGGCTGGTTCCAAATCAGGAAAGGAGTACATCAAGGTTGTGTATTGTCACCCTGCTTATTTAACTTATATGCAGTGTACATCATGAATATGGGATAGTTTCCCATTTATTTAGATCTTCTTTCATTTCTTTCAACACTGCTTTGTAATTTTCAGAGTATAAGTCTTGTACATTTTTTGTTAAATTTCTTGGCAAACATTTTATTCTTTTTGATACTTTCTTAACTGGAATTGTTTTCTTAAATTTCCGTTTCAGATAGTTTACTGCAAGCACTTAGCAAGGCAATTGATTTTTGTTTTTTGGCCTTATATCCTGGGACCTTTCTAAACTCATTTATTAGTTCTGATAATTTTTCAACAATTTCCCTAAGATTTTCTATATACAAGGTCATGTCATCTGCAAATAGAAATAGTTTTGCTTCCTTCTTTCCAATCTGGATGCCTCTATTGTGGCTTATTAAAAAAAAAAAAAAAAAAACTTTAATAGAAAAAAGTGGGGTAAGTAAAGGACAGATACCATGCTGAAACATGCATATTTAGGTTTCTGTGAAATCACATTGGAGGTATAATATTACAGCCCAAAATAGGTTACAGTTTCATAATATTTACTTTGCACCAGTTTATACTTATTAACTTATTTAATAATCACAAAATCCCTATGAAATTGCTGTATTTCATTTCATAGATGAAGCTAAGGCACAGAAATGTAAAAGGTCCCATAGTCTAAAAGTGGCAAAACTCAAATGAAAGAGTTAATAACCACAGCCAACAGTTGGATTATATGTCATAATTTATAAGGGATTTTCAAATAATTTATATTTCCATTTGTGCTTAGTATAACTAAGCAGGAAATATGTACCCACTTTATGAATGACAAAACTGATGTTCAGAGGTATAGATCTGGAAAAGTTCCAGAATCAATAAGGCAGAATCTGAACTTAAGTTATTTTGACTGAGGCTTTATTTATTACAAGTATACTAATCACAAGTATATTTCTGAGAGCCTTTCTTCATATTGGATATGGAACAGCCCACTGGCTTATAAGCAGGGCCGAAAATATTGCTAACTTTGGGTCCATGGGTCAAAGCTTCCCTGGCTAATCCAAACAAAAAGAAAAAAAAGTCAGGGGTGGGGAGGCTTATTGGAAGTGATGACAGCAGTTCATGGAACTGGAGAAAAAGCATGACTATCAAGCTTTGGAAAGTAAGATCTCAGGGCAGACATTGGAAACTGGTTACAGAATCTTTCCAGGGCTTTGTGATCAAGAGAAGTCAGATCCAACTCTTGTCTATTCTGGTGACATTCTGCTCAAGATTCTAATTCCAAGAAAAGTTTGATTTGATTGACCTAGCTTGATTCATTGGCCCACTCACTGACTTCTAAGTCACATGAATACTAAGTTCAGTGGAGGATGGCAAAGAACAGTGATGCTGTCTTTAAGATGAAAAAATGGACTTTGTGATAGTTGAGCTCTTCTATCATGCTAATATGAGCAAACCATGATTCCTTCCTCTCTCACAGGTCACAAATCTCTGAAATAGGAAAAGTAAAAAGTCATCAGTGCATATGTTTCTAAAATTAACCTTTCAAATGATTCCTTGAGATTCACGTATGGAAAGAATTTCATTATTACATGAATATGAACCTTATGCTCTTGGCATCTTGTCTTATAGACTCCCACAAGGTACCAAGTATATATATATATATTGTATGTACATATATATATAGGCTTCCCTGGTAGTTCAGCAGTAAAGAATACTTCTGCTAATTCAGGAAATGCAGTTTGTAATTCCCCTGGAGAAGGAAATGGCAACCCATATGTATACACATGTGTATTATATATACAACAATACTGGAGTGTGTCAGTCCCTGGGTGGGAAGATCTCCTAGAGAAGGAAATGGCAACCCACTCCAGTATTCTTGCCTATAAAATTTTATGGGCAGAGGAGCCAGGTGGGTTACAGTCCACCGGGTTACAAAGAGTCGAAGATGACTGACCAACTAACATACACACACATACACACAAATATAGTGCATGTGGATAATGTACATATATATCATATGTATAGTATAAAGTATATATTATATAAATTGACCCCATGGACTGTAGCCTAGCAGGCTCCTCCATCTATGGGATTTTCCAGGCAAGAATACTGTAGTGGGTTGCCATTTCCTTCTCCAGGAGATCTTCCCGACCCAGGGATTGAACCCGGATCTCCCACATTGTAGGCAGACGCTTTACCTTCTGAGCTACCAGGGACTATACACACATACATTATATATGTGTATATAATACTGACTTTATTTTGGGGGGCTCCAAAATCACTGCAGATGGTGACTGCAGCCATGAAATTAAAAGACACTTACTCCTTGGAAGGAAAGCTATGACCAACCTAGACAGCTTAATAAAAAGGAGAGACATTACATTGCCAACAAAGGTCCATCTAGTTAAGGCTATGGTTTTTCCAGTAGTCACGTATGGATGTGAGAGTTGGACTATAAAGAAAGCTGAGCACCAAAGAATTGATGCTTTTGAACTGTGGTGTTGGAGAAGACTCTTGAGAGTCCCTTGGGCTACAAGGAGATCCAACCAGTCCATCCTAAAGGAAATCAGTCCTGGTGTTCATCGGAAGAACTGATGTTGAAGCTGAAACTCCAATATTTTGGCCACCTGATGCGAAGAGCTAACTCATTTGAAAAGACCCTGATGTTGGGAAAGATTGAAGGCAGGAGGAGAAGGGGACAACAGAGCATGAGATGGTTAGATGGCATCACCGACTCAATGGACATGAGTTTGGGTAAACTCCGGGAGTTGCTGATGGACAGGGAGGCGGTGCATGCTGCAATTCATGGGGTTGCAAAGAGTTGGACGTGACTGAGCAACTGAACTGAACTGATATACACACATATAGAGTATATACACAGATAGACATGAATACATGTACACATTATATATATACACACATATATACATAATAAAGAAGAAAAACAACAATTTTTAGTGTCCAAAATGGAGGATATGAATATTCTACTTTTCAGTGGGGAAAAAAGTATTATCAATTTATTTTTATTTTATTTTTCACCTGTATATCTTCATCTCAGGACATAGAATATAGTTATATTATGGGAATACCATTATTAATGTACTCTACGTTCAATAGTTTATCAGCATAAAAATGTGCTTTAGCACAACAACAGCTTTTCCTACAGGTGGGACCTATGTTGTAAATTGCCTCCATTGCTTCATGAAGAAATGTGCCATTGACAGCTTAATTATAATTTTTTCACATAGTTTTGTTTTTCTTCATTATCATGCCCTCACCATAAGGTTCTATAATGCAGCTTACAAAAGAAAAGCCATGAGATGCTGGGGATAAAATGAGAAAAATCAAGAGGAGGTAAGGAGACGGGGAAATGAAATTATTATTATGAATGGTGCCTTGCAAGAGTTCTGCACTGTATTTTTTTATATAAAGGAACAGAGCAATTTTAAAAGGTATATTTAAACTGGTGAAAGAGCAGTTTAATTGGTTATAAGTGTACAGGACATAGTACAGTTGGATTCCCCCTGGTGAAATCAATTTGTATTTCAGCATTTCTTAAGAAAGAACTTTGTTTTTCTGGAAGGTCACATCTATTGTCTTATCAGTGAAGATATTTGTGAATTTGACTGCAGGAGATGTAGACTGGCCAGTGAGCATGGTGCAAAGAATGTGGGCTTTAATAAATCAAAATTCCAAACGATTTTGCAGGTTTAGTAGAGTGGTGACACCTGCTCTCTTCCCTGCTGCCAGAGCATGGAATATGAATTTTGTACTGCCATGTCACATTGGCCCATGATAAACAAACCTATTTATTTTATAAGAAACAACAGCAACATGATATGACAACTGGAGCTGGCCCAGTGCAATTCAATTGTGTTATTTTCTGATAACAGGAGCATCGCTTGTGTCCTTCCTGTATATCACTTTCTCTGTAAATTTGGTGTTTTTTTTCAAGTCTTAAAGGCAAATCCAGCTTTTATTATCTTTGATAAGTGACATAGCAAGAGCTGCTGCTACTTGCAGTAAACTTACATTAAAAAATGATATAAAAAGATGAATTAAGATTCAATATGATTATGATTTATAATAAATAATTAGGCTGCTTTCAGATAATAATATTGTCTACCACATGGCTTATTTTCTTTATTGGAGGAGAGGGGTATAGGTCTACATCTAAAGGAACAATAGCTTCCAGCTCTCTTCTTTCTTTCAAAACTCTTTTATCAGTTGAGATGTTATCAGGTAAGATGTTCTATCTTAGATAATCTAGAATAATAATATACTTACATAAAAAGTGCAGAAAGCTTCTGTTTTATCATGCAAATCACAAGCAAACCTTGATTTTCAAATAAAAATGATTCATTTAAATTTCATGTGACAAATTTTAGAATTATTTTTACTGTGAAGTTTCCATAATAGAAAAGTAGAATTTCTCAGAAAAGAACTCATTTAAATCTTTTTGCCACCTCCAGAAAAGACAGTAAGCACTATACTAAACTTTGAAAGTGTCATAACATGCTTGTTGCATTTTCAAATTCTGCTATAAATTCTCCTTTCCCCTGTAAAACTCAGGTGCCCATAAAAGCTAAGGAATATCTGTGTCTTTGCTATTAACAGACATTATATATTACATGCACAAAATAGCAACAGAAACTTGAAAAGCAAAATAAAACACAAAGCAAATCCATGTTTTTGCTGATTGTTAAACAACAAGCAATTCTTTACAATCATCATAACCTAGTCATGAGGGGTAATGAACTTTGCAACTGAGTTTTGAGCATAATATTACCTTTTCATTTTGAGTTGTCTTGTAGTAATATCCATTTGCTCTTCAGGGCTTGAATTTTAGGTACTCTTCTCTTTTTCACATTTCTTGTATCCACTCATGATCACATCCATGGACTTATGCCAGGCTGAAAGTCTGTACACTGAACATCACACCCTATGTGACTGGGCTAGATTTGTAGCAACAGTGGGTAAGAACATGTCTGTGTGTGTGTGTGTGTGTTAGTTGCTCACTCATTTCTGACTCTTTGCAACCCCATGGACTGTAGCCAATCAGGTTCCTCTGTCCATGGAATTCTCCAGACAAGAATACTGGAATGGATTGCTACCCCCACCTCCAGGGGGATTTTCCTAACCCAGGGATCAAAGCTGGGTCTCATACATAGCAGACGGATTCCTTGTGGTCTGAGTCACCAAAACAAAAACAAAATCTAAAACAAAACAATAACATCAACAACAACAAAAGAGCCAACACTGCAACATCCTTTATTCTGGAAGACGTGCTTGACTACATCTGAGCAGAATAGGTGATATGACTAAAGGTGAGACGACGGCTCCCACAGTTCTTCCTTTAATACACATAACTGGAGATGGTTGGCATGTCACTTAACACTTGCCTCCCAGCTTGCTTATGACAGGTTGACCTGAAATTTGGTCTGTTCTTCTCAAGCTAGAGGGCTGCCCTTAAGAGTCACTCAGGGTGTGGAAGGGCAGTTCAGTTCAGTCGCTCAGGCCTGTCTGACTCTTTGCGACCCCATGAATCGCAGCATGCACTGCCTCCCTGTCCATCACCAACTCCCAGAGTTTACTCAAACTCATGCCCATCGAGTCGGCGATGCCATCCAGCCATCTCATCCTCTGTCGCCCCCTTCTCCTCCTGCCCCCAATCCCTCCCAGCATCAGGGTCTTTTCCAATGAGTCAACTCTTCACATGAGGTGACCAAATTATTGGAGTTTCAGCTTCAGCATCAGTCCTTCCAATGAACACCCAGGACTGATCTTCTTTAGGATGGACTAGTTGGACCTTCTTGAAGTCTAAAGGACTGTCAAGAGTCTTCTCCAACACCACAGTTGAAAAGCATTAATTCTTCAGTGCTCAGCTTTCTTCACCTTCCGACTCTCATGTCCATACATGACTACTGGAAAAACCATAGCCTTGACTAGACGGACCTTTGTTGGCAAAGTAATGTCTCTGCTTTTTAATAAGTTGTCTAGTTTGGTCATAAATTTTCTTCCAAGGAGTAACTGTCTTTTAATTTCTTGGCTGCAGTCACCATCTGCAGTGATTTTGGAGCCTGAAAAAATAAGGTCTGACACTGTTTCCACTGTTTCCCCATCTATTTGCCATGAAGTGATGGGACCAGATGCCATGATCTTAGTTTTCTGAATGTTGAGCTTTAAGCCAACTTATTCACTCTCCTCCTTCACTTTCATCAACAGGTTTTTTAGTTCCTCTTCACTTTCTGCCATAAGGGTTGTGTCGTCTGCATATCTGAGGTTATTGATATTTCTTCCGGCAATCTTGATTCCAATTGTGCTTCTTCCAGCCCAGCGTTTCTCATGATATATTCTGCATATAAGTTAAATAAGCAGGGTGGTAATATACAGCCTTGACATACTCCTTTTCCTATTTGGAACCAGTCTGTTGTTCCATGTCCAGTTCTAATTGTTGCTTCCTGACCTGCATACAGGTTTCTCAAGAGGCAGCTCAGATGGTCTGGTACTCCCATCTCTTTCAGAATTTTCCACTGTTTATTGTAATCCACACAGTCAAAGGCTTTGGCATAGTCAATAATGCAGAAACAGATGTTTTTCTGGAACTCTCTTGCTTTTTCGATGATCCAGTGGACATTGGCAATTTGATCTCTGGTTCCTCTGCCTTTTCTAACACCAGGTTGAACATCTGGAAGTTCATGGTTCATGTATTGCTGAAGACTGGCTTGGAGAATTTTGAGCATTACTTTACTGGAGTGTGAGATGAGTGCAACTGTGCAGTAGTTTGAGCATTCTTTGGCATTGCCTTTCTTTGGTATTGGAATGAAAACTGACCTTTTCCAGTCCTGTGGCCACTGCTGAGTTTTCCAAATTTGCTGGCATATTGAGTGCAGCACTTTCACAGTATCATCCTTTAGGATTTGAAATAGCTCAGCTGGGATTCCATCACCTCCACTAGCTTTGTTCGTAGTGATGCTTTCTAAGGCCCACTTGACGTCACATTCCAGGATGTCTGGCTTTAGGTGAGTGATCACACCATCATGATTATCTGGGTCGTGAATATCTTTTTTGTACAGTTCTTCTGTGTATTCTTGCCAACTCTTCTTAATATCTTCTGCTTCTGTTAGGTCCATACCATTTCTGTCCTTTATCGAGCCCATCTTTGCATGAAATGTCCCCTTGGTATCTCTAATTTTCCTGCAGAGACCTCTAGTCTTTCCCATTCTGTTCTTTTCCTCTATTTCTTTGCATTGATTGCTGAGGAAGGCTTTCTTATCTCTCCTTGCTACTCTTTGGAACTCTGCATTCAAATGGGATATATCTTTCCTTTTCTCCTTTGCTTTTCACTTCTCTTCCTGTCACAGCTATTTGTAAGGCCTCCTCAGACAGCCATTTTGCCTTCTTGCATTTCTTTCCAATGGGGATGGGCTTAATCCCTGTCTCCTGTACAATGTCGCGAACCTCTGAACCTCCGTCCATAGTTCATCAGGCACTCTGTCTATCATATCTAATCCCTTAAATCGATTTCTCACTTCCACCGTACAATCATAAGGGATTTGATTTAGGTCATACCAGAATGGCTAGTGGTTTTCCTACTTTCTGCAATTTCAGTCTGAATTTGGCAATAAGGAGTTCATGATCTGAGCCTCAGTCAGCTCCCAGTCTTGTTTTTGATGACTGTATAGAGCTTCTCCATTTTTGGCTGCAAAGAATATAATCAGTCTGATTTTGGTGCTGACCATCTGGTGATGTCCATGTGTAGAGTCTTCTCTTGTGTTGTTGGAAGATGGTGTTTGCTATGACCAGTGTGTTCTCTTGACAAAACTCTATTAACTTTTGCCCTCCTTCACTCTGTACTCCAAGGCCAAACTTGCCTGTTATTCCAGGTGTTTCCTGACTACCTACTTTTGCATTACAGTCCCCTACAATGAAAAGGACGTCTTTTTTGGGTGTTAGTTCTAAAAGGCTTGTAGGTCTTCATAGAACCGTTCAACTTCAGCTTCTTCAGTGTTACTGGCTGGGGCATAGCCTTGGATTACCATGATATTGAATGGTTTGCCTTAAAAACGAACAGAGATCATTCTGTCACTTTTGAGATTGCATCCAAGTACTGCATTTCGGACTCTTTTGTTGACCATGATGGCTACTCCATTTCTTCTAAGGGATTCCTGCCCACAGTAGTAGATATAATGGTCATCTGAGTTAAATTCACCCATTCCAGTCCATCTTAGTTCGCTGATTCCTAGAATGTCGACGTTCACTCTTGCCATCTCTTGTTTGACCACTTCCAATTTGCCTTGATTCATGGACCTAACATTCCAGGTTCCTATGCAATATTGCTCTTTACAGCATCGGACCTTGCATCTATCACCAGTGACTTCCACAACTGGGTATTGTTTTTGCTTTGGCTCCATCCCTTCACTCTTTCTTCAGTTATTTCTCCACTGATCTCCAGTACCACATTGGGCAATTGCCGCCCTGAGGAGTTCATCTTTCAGTGCTCTATCTTTTTGCCTTTTCATCTTTTCATGGGGTTCTCAAGGCAAGAATACTGAAGTGGCTTGCCATTCCCTTCTCCAGTGGACCACATTCTGTCAGACCTCTCCACCATGACCCGTCCATCTTGGGTGGCCCCACATGGCATGGCTTAGGTTCATTGAGTGAGACCAGGCTGTGGTCCATGTGATCAGATTGGCTAGTTGTCTGTGATTATGGTTTCAATGTGTCTGACTTCTTATACCCTCTTGCAACACCTACCCTCTTACTTGGGTTTCTCTTACCTTGGATATGGGATATCTCTTCACTGCTGCTCCAGCGAAGCCCCTCCAGTGGCTGCTCCTGTGGAAGCAGGGCTATAAATATCTCCCTGGGGAATGCAGAGGAGTGGCTGAGAGAGAGAGAGAGAGAAAAGATCTCTTCTTAACATGGCAATCCAAAGGAGGAGGCTGCCACAGTGTAAGGAATTTATAGCCTTGAGAAGGCTTCTGTGAGACAAAAGGGTACCTATTTGCAACTGTGGAGAAGTGACACTGGTGACAAGCACATCACTCTCTCAGAGTAAGTGAGATGATGCAGATGCTTTCTCTCTTATGGGAGGAAGAATCACTTTTATTACAAGGGGGAAGATTATGTGATTTCTAATGGTCTGAGCCAGACTTCTAGACAAGGCTATTGTTTTTCCAGCAGTCATGTATGGATGTTAGAGCTGGACTATAAAGAAAGCTGAGTGCCAAAGAATTGATGCTTTTAAACTGTGGTGTTGGAGAAGACTCTTGAGACTCCCTTGGAATGCAAGGAGATCCAATCAGTTCAACCTAAAGGAAATCAGTCCTGAATATTCATTGAAAGGACTGATGCTGAAGCTGAAACTCCAATACTGATGCAAAGAACTGACTCATTTGAAAAGACCCTGATGCTGGGAAAGATTGAAGGCAGAAGGAGAAGGGGACAACAGAGGCTGAGATGGTTGGCTGGCATCGCCATCTCAATGGACATGAGTTTGAGTAAACTCTGTGAGTTGGTGATGGATAGGGAGACCTTGTGTGCTGCAGCAGTCCATGGGGTCACAAAGAGTCCGGCTCTACTGAGCAACTGAACTGACCTGAGCCAGACTTGCCTGTGAGTATTCAGGAGTCTCCTATGGAGTGCAAGTTTGGCCTCAGGCCAAACAACAGGGAGGGAACACAGCGCCTCCCATCAACAGAAAATTGGATTAAAGATTTACTGAGCACAGCCCCACCCATCAGAACTAGACCCAGTTTACCCCATAGGGTAAACTCCCATCAGGAAGCTCTCATAAACCCCTTATCCTTATTCATCACAGGGCAGACAGAATGAAAACCACAATAACAGAAAACTAACCTAACATCATATAGACCACAGCCTTGTCTAACTCAATGAAACTATGAGCCATGTTATGTAGGTCCACCCAAGATGGGTCATGGTGGAGAATTCTGACAAAACATGGTCCACTGGAGAAGGAAATGGCAAACCACTTCAGTATTCTTGCCTGGAGAACCCCATGAACAGTATGAAAAGGTAAAAAGATAGGACACTGAAAGATGAACTCCCCAGGTCAGAAGGTACCCCATATGCTACTAGAGATCAGTGGAGAAATAACTTCAGAAAGAATGAAGAGACAGAACCAAAGTGAAAACAATGGCCAATTGTGGATGTGACTGGGGATGGAGGTCAAGTCTGATGATGTAAGGAACAATATTGCATAGGAACCTGGAATGTTAGGTCCATGAATCAAGCTATATTCAGTTCAGTTCAGTTCAGTTCAGTGACTCAGTCGTGTCCGACTCTTTGTGACCCAGTGAATCGCAGCATGCCAGGCCTCCCTGTCCATCACCAACTCCTGGTGTTTACTCAAACTCATGTCCATCGAGTCAGTGATGCCAGCCATCCAGGCATCTCATCCTCTGTCATCCCCTTCTTCTCCTGTACCCAATCCCACCCAGCATCATAGTCTTTTCCAGTGAGTGAACTCTTCGCATGAGGTGGCCAAAGTATTGGAGTTTCAGCTTCAGCATCAGTCCTTCCAGTGAACACCCAGGACTGATCTCCTTTAGGATGGACTGGTTGGATCTCCTTGCAGCCCAAGGGACTCTCAAGAGTCTTCTTCAACACCACAGTTCAAAAGCATCAATTCTTCGGTGCTCAGCTTTCTTCACATCCAACTCTCACATTCAAACATGAACACTGGAAAAAACATAGCCTTGACTAGATGGACCTTTGTTGGCAAAGTAATGTCTCTGCTTTTTGATGTTTTTTGCTGTTGCTTCCTGACCTGCACACAGGCTTCTCAAGAGGCAGGTCAGGTGGTCTGAGTCCCATCTCTTGAAGAATTTTCCACAGTATATTGTGATCCACACAGTCAAAGGCTTTGGCATAGTCAATACAGCAGAAATAGATGTTTTTCTGGAACTGTTTTGCTTTTTCGATGATCCAGCAGATGTTGGCAATTTGATCTCTGGTTCCTCTACCTTTTTGAAAACCAGCTTGCACAAAAAGAATCTTCAAGACCCATATAATCATGATGGTGTGATCACTCACCTAGAGCCAGACATCCTGGAATGTGAAGTCAAGTGGGCCTTAGAAAGCATCACTATGAACAAAGCTAGTGGAGGTGATGGAATTCCAGTTGAGCTATTTCAAATTCTGAAAGATGATGCTGTGAAGAGCTGCACTCAATATGCCAGCAAGTTTGGAAAACTCAGCAGTGGCCACAGCACCGGAAAAGGTCAGTAGTTCATTCCAATCCCAAAGAGTACTCAAACTACTGCACAGTTGCACTCATCTCACACGCTAGTAAAGCAATGCTCAAAATTATCCAAGCCAGGCTTCAGCAAGGTACATTGGAAGTGGTCAAATAGGAGATGGTAAGAGTGAACACTGACAATTTAGGAATCAGTGAACTAAAGTGGAAGGGAATGGACGAATTTAATTGAGATGACCATTAAATCTACTATTGTGGGCAAGAATCCCTTAGAAGATATGTAGTAGCCCTCATAGTCAACAAAAGAGTCGGAAATGCAGTACTTGGGTGCAGTCTTAAAAATGACAGTATGATCTCTGTTCATTTCCAAGACAAGCCATTCAATATCACAGTAATCCAAGTTATGCCCCAACTACTAGTGCCAAAGAAGCTGAAGTTGAACGGTTCTATGAAGACCTACAAGACCTTCTAGAACTAACACCAAAAAAAAAGAGATGTCCTTTTCATCACAGGGGACTGAAATGCAAAAGTGGGATGTCCAGAGATACCTTGAGTAACAGGCAAGTTTGGCCTTGGCGTACAGAATGAAGGAGGGCAAAGACTAACAGAGTTTTGCCAAGAGAACGCACTGGTCATAGCAAACACCATCTTCCAACAACACAAGAAAAGACTCTACACATGGACATCACCAGATGGTCAGCACCAAAATCAGACTGATTATATTCTTTGCAGCCAAAAATGGAGAAGCTCTATACAGTCATCAAAAACAAGACCGGGAGCTGACTGAGGCTCAGATCATAAACTCCTTATTGCCAAATTCAGACTGAAATTGCAGAAAGTAGGGAAAACCACTAGCCATTCAGGTATGACCTAAATCAAATCCCTTACAACTATACAGTGGAAGTGAGAAATAGATTCAAGGGGTTAGATGTGATAGACAGAGTGCCTGAAGAACTATGGACAGAGGTTCATGACACGTGTACAGGAGGCAGTGACCAAGACCATCCCCTAGAAAAAGAAATGCAAAAAGGCAAAATGGTTCTCTGAACAAGCCTTATAAATAGATGAGAAAAGAAGAGAAGTGAAAGGCAAATAAGGTAAGGAAAGATATATCCATTTGAATGCAGAGTTCCAAAGAATAGCAGGGAGAGATCAGAAAGCCTTCCTCAGTGATCAATGCAAAGAAATAGAGGAAAATAATAGAATTGTAAAGACTAGAGATCTCTTCAAAAAAATTGGAGGTTCCAAGGGAACATTTCATGCAAAGATGGGCACAATAAAGGACAGAAATGGTACGGGCATAACAGAAGTGGAATATATTAAGAAAAGGTGGCAAGAATACACAGAAGAACTATACAAAAAAGATCTTCAGACCCAGATAACTACGATGGTGTGATCACTCACCTAGAGCCAGGCATCCTGGAGTACAAAGTCAGGTGGGCCTTAGGAAGCATCACTACAAATAAAGCTACTGGAGGTGATGGAATTCCAGTTAAGCTATTTCAAATCCTAAAAGATTATACTGTTAAAGTTCTTGCACTCAATATGCCAGCAAATTTGGAAAACTCAGCAGTGGCCACAGGCCTGGAAAAGGTCAGTTTTCATTCCAATCCCAGAGAAAGGCAATGCCAAAGATTGTTCCATCTACTACACTATTGCACCCATCTCACATGCTAACAAAGTAATGCTTAGTTCTCCAAGCCAGACTTCAATAGTATGTGAACTGAGAGCTTCCATATGTTCAAGCTGTATTTGGAAAAGGCAGAAGAACCAGAGATCAAATTGCCAACAGCTATTGGATCATAAAAAAGCAAAAGAGTTCCAGAAAAAAACACCTACTTCTGCTTTATTGACTATGCCAAAGCTTTTGACTGTGTGTATCACAACAAACTGTGGAAACTTCTTCAAAAGATGGGAATACCAGACCACCTTATCTGCGTCTTAAGGAATCTGTATGCAGGACAAGAAGTAAGAGTTAGAACCGGATATGGAAAAAAATACTAGTTTCAAATTGGGAAAGGAGTATGTCAAGGCTGCATATTGTCATCCTGCTTATTTAAATTGTATGCAGAGTACATCATGAGAAATGCTGGGGTGGATGAAGCACAAGCTGGAATCAAGATTGCCAGGAAAAATATCAGTAACTTCAGATATGCAGATGACACCACCCTTATGGCAGAAAGTGAAGAGGAACTGAAGAACCTCTTGATGAAAGTGAAAGAGGAGAGTGAAGGAGCTGGTTTAAACTCAACATTCAAAAAACTAAGATCATAGCATCCAGTCCCATCACTTCATGGCAAATAGATAGGGAAACAATTGAAATAGTGACAGACTTTATTTTCTTGGGCTCCAAAATCATTGCAGATGGTGAGTGCAGCCATGAAATTAAAAGGGGCTTCTTCCTTGGAAGAAAAGCTATGGCCAACCTGTTTGTTTTAGTCACTAATTCATGTCCAACTCTTTTGGACCCCATGGACTGTAGCCTGCCAGGCTACTGTGTCCATGGGATTTATCAGGCACAAATACTGGAGTGGCTTGCCATTTCCTTCTTTAATGGTCAACCTAAACAGCATATTAAAAAACAGAGAAATTACTTTTCCAACAAAGGTCCGTCTAGTCAAATCTATGGTTTTTCCAGTAGTGATGTATGGATGTGAGAGGTGGACCACAAAGAAAGTTGAGCACTGAAGAACTGATGCTTTTGAACTTTGGTATTGGAGAAGATTCTTGAGAGTCCCTTGGACTGCAAGGAGGTCCATTGTAAAGGAAATCAGTCCTGAATATTCACTGGAAGGACTGACCCTGAAGCTAAAACTCCAATACTTTGGCCACCTGATGTGAAGAACTGATTCATTGGAAAAGACCCTGATGCTTGGAAAGATTGAAGGCAGGAGGAGAAGGGGACAACAGAGAATGAGATGGTTCTCATTCTCCGACTTGACGGACATGATTTTGAGCAAGCTCTGGGTGTTGGTGATAGACAAGGAGCTCTGGTGTGCTGCAGTCCATGGGGTTGCAAATAGTTGGATCTGATTGAGCTACTGAACCAAAGAGAAGGGTCTTTTTAGCTCTGAGTCTTATAGTGTTATAACTTAGCTCAGTGCCTCCACGTTAAGGAAATTATACAAGGTTTAGACAGAGGAGTGTAATGAAAATCTGAACAATGTAGAATATGAGTTATTTCTAGGTGCCACAATCTAGCTCTGTCTCTATTACTATCCAGATCTAAGACCCTCAACATTTCAGTGCCTCTTTCTCCATCTATCCAAAATAAAATAGAAATAATACCTGTTCTGCTCCTATCACCAATTATTGTAAGGCTCAAGATGAAAATTAACAGGCTCATATGAAAGTGCTGTGCTTTTGAGCACTATCATATACAAGCCTCCTGGATATGCAGGTAAGCAAAAGTCCTCCACTTCCTGCACATTCCCCGTAGCATGACATTGTTTACTGGAACTTCTTCCCCAAAGAACTTCTTCTTACCTTCTTCTTGACCGTGAAGTGTGCCCCCAAACTTCATTCATTCATTTATGCACTCATTCATTCAACACCTATCTACACTATGTGATAGGTGATGGGAATACAAAGAAGAAAAGATCATATTCCTGCCCACAATGAATTAATGTCCCAAAGAGGCAAAATACGAAAACTGATGAAATTACATCATGTGAACACTACTGAAAGGAATGTGGGCATAAGCTGCAATGACAGCCATGAGAAAGTGTCAAGTGTGAATAGGAAGTGTGGAAAATTTTCACAGAAGAGGAAAAGTTGAATTCAAAAGCTGAATTGATGCCAAGGGAACATGGAAACATGCATGTGGTCTGTGGTGGAGAGTAATTTTAGGGGACAGGAGTGCTATGTGCTGAGACTAGGAAGTGTGAAAGAATAGTCCATTCCAGGAATAGTTCTTATGTACTATAGACTAAAAAAACCCCAAGGGTATGTGGAGGATATAGTCATAAGCAAAATCTTAATCAAGAAGTATTTGATTAAGGTTTGGATAGGAATTTGAAACTTATCCAGTAGGTGATAGCTGTAATTGTTAAATATTAGTTATTAATAAGATTGCATTTGCAGTTTGAAAAACTAATTTTGGGGATGTAACTACTAGAAATAGTAAGGTTTTTTGTTGTTGTTGCTGTTTTGTTTAGTCCCTGAGTTGTGTCTGGCTTTTTTGCAACCCCATGAACTGTATAGCCTGCCAGGCTCCTCTGTCCATGGGGTTTTCCAGGTAAGAATACTGGAGTGGGTTGCCATTTCCTTCTCCAGGGGATCTTCCCCACCCAGGGACTGAACCCACATCTCCTTCATTGGCAGGCAGATTCTCTACCACTGAGCCACCAGGGAAGCTCCAGAAGTAGTAAAAGTAAAGGATAAGAATTCTGTATGAAAGGTATTCAAGGAATGTAGGACTTTTTTTTTTTTTTTAAGGGGAAAAAAGAGAGTAAAAGAGAGTAATATTGTCCTGAGGTAGTTGTTTAGAGGCTGGTTTAAAGGTTGTTCTAGAATGAGAAAGAGGACAGTGGAGAACAAAAGCCTGAATGGATCTAGAAAGTTGTAAAGGGTCTGTGAAAAGTTGTAAAGGGTCAAATAAGGGGAAAGAAAAGAACAGAGAATCATTTCATGTGATCAAGTTGGCTAAGACTAAATTAGTTTACTATGTTTTTAAAATGAGCTTTAATATTGAGTACTGATGTCAAGTTAAGGTTTGTTTTTCTCTCTCAAAAGGACAGAATTTCTTTGATAATCAGTGAACTCTTAACATAAGACTGTAAAAGATTTTTCTTTACCTTTTGAAAAATCCACATAGGAAGCAAAGATTCTGTGTCTTTTTGTTGTGGTGTGTTGTCTTTATTTCGCTCTCAATTGGAAAAGGAGTATGTCAAGGCTGTATATTGTCAGCCTGCTTATTTAACTTATATGCAGAGTGCATCATGAGAAACACTGGGCGGGAAGAAGCACAAGCTGGAATCAAGATTGCTGGGAGAAATATCAATAACCTCAGATATGCAGATGACACCACCCTATGGCAGAAAGTGAAGAAGAACTAAAAAGCCTCTTGATGAAAGTGAAAGAGAGTGAAAAAGTTGACTTAAAGCTCAACATTCAGAAAACTAAGATCATGGCATCTGATCTTATGGCAAATAGATGGGGAAACAGTAGAAACAGTGTCAGACTTTATTTTTTCGGGCTCCAAAATTACTGCAGATGGTGATTGCAGCCATGAAATTAAAAGATGCTTACTCCTTGGAAGGAAAGTTATGACCAACCTAGACAGCATATTAAAAAGCAGAGACATTACTTTGCCAACAAAGGTCCATCTAGCCAAGGCTATGGTTTTTCCAGTGGTCATGTATAGATGTGAGAGTTGGATGGCAAAGAAAGCTGAGTGCTGAAAAATTGATGCTTTAGAACTGTGGTGTTGGAGAAGACTCTTGAGAGTCCCTTGGACTGCAAGGAGATCCAACCAGTCCATCCTAAAGGAGATCAGTCCTGGGTGTTCATTGGAAGGACTGATGTTGAAGCTGAAACTCCAGTACTTTGGCCACCGCATGCGAAGAGTTGACTCATTGGCAAAGACCCTATTGCTGGGAAGGATTAGGGGCAGGAGGAGAAGGGGACGACAGAGGATGAGATGGTTGGATGGCATCACCAACTTAATGGACATGGATTTGGGTGGACTCCGATAGTTGGTGATGGACAGGGAGGCCTGACGTGCTGCAATTCATTGGGTCTCAAAGAGTCGGACACGACTGAGCGACTGAGCAGAACTGAACTGAATTTTCTCATCATTAAATGAACTAAGGTTTTTCTTTTTCTTTTTAGAATCATGTTACTTCTTATATTTACTTTCAAAATTTTTTATTGTTTCATAGTGGTATCCAATCCTATTTAATCAATTGTTCAAACTTTTGGTCATTTTGGACAATTTTTGATATCTTATCTTACTCAAATCAAACCCTAAATAAAATCTTGATCTGAAACTGACTTTGAGATTTCCCAGAGGGTTCCTAGAAAAATCTCAAATGATTTATTCATTCATCTTTTGAAGAGAGAGATATTTAAAAACTAATTACATTTATTTTGTATGTTTAATTGCATAAAAACATTGTCAAATAAGAGGAGATACTTAATTCCCCCTAAGGGTTACATTTGCATGGGTATATGTTGTTAATATAAGTATTTCAAAATTATATAAAGTTCATAGAAATTTGTCAGTGTTCTACTCGTTCATGATATCGCCTGATATGTTATCAGTTGTAATTGCAATTATTACCTTTAAAGTTGTATGTCACAGAAACAAGGTAAGTTCCTTATCTGTTGCATAACAGTTATCCTCCTTCATCTGCCATTTCACTTTCCATGGTGTTTAGTCAAGCATGGCCTGAAAATATTAAATGGAAAAGCCAGAAAGAAATGATAGTTAAGTTTTAAATCATGTGCCCCTCTGAGTAACTTGATGAAATCTTGAACGATCCTGCTCCTTCCTGCTCAGAGTCCCCAAATGCTGACATCTTCTACTCTGACATTTAACTGTTGACATCATCATGGTCCTGTGATCCAAGGTCACCTGAAATGAATAATCCTCTTCTGACTTTTTGTCATAAGGTCAATAGTAGCCCAACACTACATCACAATTTTCCATTCACCTTCCTTCATGTCACCAAGTAAGACTTTATCATCTCACATCATCCCAATAAGAACAGGGAGTATAGTACAAAAAGATATTTTGGGAGTGAAAGCGAGTCCCCATCCACATAACTTTTATTACTACAGTATAGTTATGAGTATTCTATTTTATTATTAGCTATAATCATTGTTCATAACTTACTGTGTCTAATTTATGTTAAACTGTATCATAGATATGTATAAGAACAAATAGTATACTTAGGGTTCATTACTATCTGCAGTTTTAAGCATTTACTGGGGGTCTTTGAATGTATCCACTGTGGATAAAGGGAAGACTACTGTATTTTTATAAGGAACTCTTCATAAATCTTTAATGATGGCCATTTTAACTCTTTTGCTTTCATGGATAGTTATTGTTTTATTTTGACACTTTTTGAAAGCTCTTGCAATCATCAATAAGCCAGGATGCTTCCTTCTCAACAAAAGAAACTGTCTCAGAGATCCATGGAAATGATTGTGATAGGAACTGTGGGGTACCAGCTTCTGGTGGCTTTGCTTAAATAACTTGGAGATCATATCACTGGACTGGGTAAAGATTTTGAGAACATTAGTGGGGAAGTTGATGGGTGCATAAAATAGGTAACTCAAGGTCAAGCACAGCAAGAATTAATAACATGGGACTGAATGAACCGATGAGAGACAATTATTATTCTTATGGCCTTATATTTAGAGCATTGATAGTTCTTTAATATTCTATTTTCTGGATTTAAGGAATCCTTTTCTGTTTTCTCTTAAGCTAGCTATAACTCACAACAATTTAGTAAATTATAGGCTTCTCATAAAAAATGAAACATTTGTGTTTTTCTCTCTACCTAGCCCTTCCAGAATTTGGAAACTCTCATTGAGTATTCTTATTTTCATGGCAATATAGTTATTTGCCCAAATTCAATAGGAATCTGTTCTGCTTGTAATATAATTGGGGAAATTGATTTTATTACCAAGGCTTTGGCTGGAATGTCATACTTGAGAACAGTGTGCATAGCATCAGATATGAGCAAACTGTTTAAGGAACTAAGGTTGACTTCATGGAGCCAATGCTTACAAAGCACTCTAAAAAAAAAAGAAGACCTGATACTAACTTAGACAGTTCCTGGTATTACAGATGAGTAAGAAAGGCCACTTAAGTTTCCAGGTCTACAAAACTTAAGCTGCTTTGCAGGCCCCAAGAAGAGAGTTCAGTTCAGTTCAGTTCAGTCACTCAGTCGTGTCCAACTCTTCGTGAGCTCATGGACTGCAGCACGGCAGGCCTCCCCTTCCATCACCAGCTCCCAGAGTTTACCCAAATTCATGTTCACTGAGTCGGTGATGCCATTCAACCATCTCATCCTCTGTCATCCCCTTCTCCTCCCTCCTTCAGTCTTTCCCAGCATCCAGGTCTTTTCCAATGAGTCAGTTTTTTGCATCAGGTGGCCCAAGTATTGCAGTTTCAGTTTCAACAGCAGTCCTTCTAGTGAACACTCAGGACTGATCTCCTTTAGGAAGGACTTTTTGGATCTCCTTGCAGCCAAGGGACTCTCAAAAGTCTTCTCCAGCACCATAGTTCAAAATCATCAATTCTTCGGCACTCAGCTTTCTTTATAGCCCAACTCTCACATCCTTACATGACTACTGGAAAAACCATAGCCTCGACTAGACGAACCTTTGTTGGCAAAGTAATATCTTTGCCTTTTTTTTTTTTTTTCAGTGGGTTTTGTCATACAATGATATGAATCAGCCATAGATTTACACGTATTCCCCATCCCGATCCCCCCTCCCACCTCCCTCTCCACCCGATTCCTCTGGGTCTTCCCAGTGCACCAGGCCCGAGCACTTGTCTCATGAGTCCCACCTGGGCTGGTGATCTGTTTCACCATAGATAATATACATGCTGTTCTTTTGAAACATCCCACCCTCACCTTCTCCCACAGAGTTCAAAAGTCTGTTCTGTATTTCTGTGTCTCTTTTTCTGTTTTGCATATAGGGTTATCGTTACCATCTTTCTAAATTCCATATATATGTGTTAGTATGCTGTAATGTTCTTTATCTTTCTGGCTTACTTCACTCTGTATAATGGGCTCTAGTTTCATCCATCTCATTAGAACTGATTCAAATGAATTCTTTTTAATGGCTGAGTAATATTCCATGGTGTATATGCTGTCTAGGTTGGTCATAACTTTCCTTCCAAGACATAATCGTCTTTTAATTTCATGGCTGCAGTCACCATCTGCAGTGATTTGGAGCCCCCAAAAATAAAGTCTGCCACTGTTTTCACTGTTTACCCATCTATTTGCCACAAAGTGATGGGATGGGATGCCATGATCTTAGTTTTCTGAAGAGAGGACTTCCCCTAAATCTACAGGTAGCGTAGGTAAAGTCTAGTGGCAAGTCTTTAGATTGGCATCCCAACTTCAAGAAACTTTTAAAAGTCTTATCTGAAATTCCTTAGGAAAGTTCCAACAAAGCAAAGTTTAAAAGGCCTTTGTGGACATTTATGATTTTTGCTAAAGTAATATAAATGACCAGTACAATGTAATGAGTACATTGGACCCAGTCCAATGTAATGAGACTAGACTTATTTTGTAAACAAGAGTTATTTTACTTTGATTATATTTGATCAGAATTGGGGTGATTGTACAGAAAACTTTTGTGTTTCAATGAAAAATTATAACACATCCTTGTGAGTTATCACTTATTCATTGTCTTTGAGTTCTTTTTCACCTCTTTGTCACCTAGATCCTGCTCTCCTGTATTTTTTATCAGTAATTCATGTTTCCAATTTTTCTCCCACCCACTTGGCTTGGCACCACTGAAAAACTAAAGCTGCCTTTTTCCTGAAGCCCTGTAAGCTGAAGGTGACTGACTTGATATAACCTCAAAGGCTTTATCACCACAACAGTTTGGGGCACTCAGAAATTTCAAGGAACACTTGCATGTCCCTATTTCTGCTCCAAGGCAAATGACCATGACAGTAGCCTTACCACTATAATTCTCACTAAAGATGCTTCAAGCCCAACACTGAGAAATCTTCTTGACCAGTTGCCCTCTGGACTTAAAAGTTAGGTTTATCACCTGGTCCAACGATTAATCTTTGTTTTTCTCTTTTTTTCAGACCTCCTACTTCATAACTTCTAACCTGAATCTCTCTCCACAGCAATCAACCTAACCTCTTTTTTTTTTTTTTTCTGTCAAATTTCTAGGAAAGTTTTAGATAGGGAAATATGGAGACCCACTCAGACTTCTGAAGTTGGTATAAAGATTATTTTAAAGTGAAAACATTTGAACTAAAAAGACGCAGAAAGAAATCTTATCTAAACTTCCCTTATCTGACTAAAACAGAACCTCCAGAAAATACAGCTGCCATTAACCCCCTCCAGGGAGTTTTCTGTGAATTCCGCTGCCACAGAAGCAGACTGCCCATTTCTATTAGCATCAAAAAGCCCATCAGTACCTTTCACACCTCCTTATTGAAACATTAAGCATCCCCTTCAATTTTCTTAAATTTTGCATATATACTTATAATCCCCTGGCTATTGAGTGAGTTACTCATAGCTAAGCCTCTAGCATGTATGGAGTACACACATAAATAAGCCTTTTCTTTTCTTCTGTTATATATACCATTCTGTTTTCGTCTGGTTCTGTTTTCTCCCATCAGGAAGCTTCCATAAACCTCTTATCCTTCTCCATCAGAGCGCAGACAGAATGAAAACCACAATCACAGAAAACTAAGCAATCTGATCACATGGACCACAGCCTTGTCTAACTCAATGAAACTATGAGCCATGCCATGGAGGGTACCCAAGATGGACGGGTTACGGTGGAGGGTTCTGACAAAATGTGGTCCACTGGAAAAGGGAATGGCAAACCACTTCATTATTCTTGTCTTGAGAATCCCATGAACAGTATGAAAAGGCAAAAAGATAGGACACTGAAAGATGAACTACCCAGGTTGGTAGGTGCCCAATACACTAATGGAGATCAGTGGAGAAATAACACCAGAAACAATGAAAAGACAGAGACAAAGCAAAAACAACACTCAGTTGTGAATGTGACTGATGATGGAAGTAAAGTCTGATGCAGTAAAGAGCAATATTGCATAGGAACCTGGAATGGTAGGTCCATGAATCAAGGCAAATTGGAAGTGGTCAAACAGGAGATGGCAAGAGTGAACATCCACATTCTCGGAATCAGTGAACTAAAATGGACTGGAATGGGTGAATTTAACTCAGATGATCATTATATCTACTACTGTGGGCAAGAATCCCTTAGAAGAAATGGAGTAGCCATCATAGTCAACAAAAGAGTCTGAAATGCAGTACTTGGATGCCATCTCAAAAATGACAGAATGATCTCTGTTTGTTTCCAAGGCAAACCATTCAATATCACAGTAATCCAACTCTATGCCCCAACCAGTAATGCTAAAGAAGTTGAAGTTGAACAGTTCTATGAAGACCTACAAGACCTTCTAGAACTAACACCCAAAGTGGATGTCCTTTTCATTATAGGGCACTGGAATGCAAAAGCAAGAAGTCAAGAAATACTTGGAGTAACAGGCAAATTTGGCCTTGGAGTAGAGAATGAAGCAGGGCAGAGGCTAATAGAGTTTTACCAAGAGAATGCACTGGTCATAGCAAACAACCTCTTCCAACAACACAAGAAAAGACTCTACACATGGACATCACCAGATGGTCAATACTGAAATCACTTGATTATATTCTTTGCAGCCAAAGATGGAGAAGCTCTATACAGTCAGCAAAAACAAGACCAGAAGCTGACTGTGGTTCAGATCATGAATTCCTTATTGCCAAATTCAGACTTAAATCGAAGAAAGTAGGGAAAACCACCAGACCATTCAGGTATGACCTAAATCAAATCTCTTATGATTATACAGTAGAAGTGAGAAATAGATTCAAGGGATTAGATGTGATAGACAGAGTGCCTGAAGAACTATGGACAGAGGTTAGTGACATTGTACAGGAGGCAGTGATCAAGTCCATCCCCTAGAAAAAGAAATGCAAGAAGGCAAAATGGTTGTCTGAGGAGGCCTTACAAATAGCTGTGAAATAAGAGAAGTGAAAGACAAAAGAGAAAAGGAAAGATATACCCATTTGAATGCAGAGTTCCAAAGAATAGCAAGGAGAGATCAGAAAGCCTTCCTCAGTGATCAGTGAAAAGAAATAGAGGAAAACAATAGAATAGGAAAGACTAGAGATGTCTTCAGGAAAATTAGAGCTACCAAGGGAACATTTCAAGTGAAGTTGGGCACAATAAAGGACAGAAATGGTATGGACCTAACAGAAACAGAAGATACTAAGAAGAGGTGGCAAGAAGACAAAGAAAAACTATGCAAAAAAGATCTTCATAATCCAGATAATCACAATGGTGTGATCACCCACCTAGAGCCAGACATCCTGGAATGCAAAGTCAAGTGGGCCTTAGGAAGCATCACTATGAACAAAGCTAGTGGAGGTATAGAATTCCAGTTGAGCTATTTCAAATCCTAAAAGATGATGCTGTGACAGTTCTGCACTCAATATGCCAGCATATTTGGAAAACTCAGCAGTGGCCACAGGACTTGAAAAGCTCAGTTTTCATTCCAATCCCAAAGAAAGTCAATGCCAAAGAATGTTCAGACTACTGCACAATTGTACTTGTCCACACGCTAGCAAAGTAGTGCTCAAAATTCTTCAAGCCAGGCTTCAACAGTATGTGAACCTTGAACTTTCAGATGTTCCAGGTGGATTTAGAAAAGGCAGAGGAACCAGAGATCAAACTGCCAACATTTGTTGGATCATCAAAAAAGCAAGAGAGTTCCAGAAAAACATCTACTTCTGCTTTATTGACTTTGTCAAAGACTGACTGTGTGGATCACAACAAACAGTGGAAAATTCTTCAAGAGATGGGAATACCAGACCACTTGACCTGCTTCTTGAGAAATCTGTATGCAGTTCAGGAAGCAATAGTTAGAACTGGACATGGAACAACAGACTGGTTCCAAATAGGGAAAGGAGTACATCAAGGCTGAATATTGTCACCCTGTTTATTTAACTTATATGCAGAGTAAATCATGAGACATGCTGGGCTGGCTGAAGCCCAAGCTGGAATCTAGATTGCCGGGAGAAATATCAATAACCTCAGATATGCAGATGACACCACCCTTATGGCAGAAAGCAAAGAACTAAAGAGCCTCTTGAGAAAGTGAAAGAGAAGAATGAAAAAGTTGGCTTAAAACTCAACATATAGAAATCTAAGATCATGGCATCCAGTCCCATCACTCCATGGGAAATAGATGGAGAAACAGTGGATACAGTGACAGACTATTTTTGGGGGCTCCAAAATCACTGCAGATGGTGACTGCAGCCATGAAATTAAAAGACACTTGCTCTTGGAAGAAAAACTATGACCAACCTAGACAGCATATTAAAAAGCAGAGACATACTTTGCCAACAAAGTTGAGTCTAGACAAAGCTATGGTTTTTCCAGTAGTCATGTATGGATGTGAGAGCTGGACTATAAAGAAAACTGAGTGCTGAAGAACTGATACTTTTGAACTGTGGTGTTGGAGAAGACTCTTGAGAATCCCTTGAACTGCTAGGAGTTCCAACTAGTCCACCCTAAAGGAGATCAGTCCTGAATATTCATTGGAAGGACTGATGCTGAAGCTGAAACTCCAATACTTTGGCCACCTGATGTGAAGAACTGACTCATTGGAAAAGACCCTGATGCTGGGAAAGATTGAAGGCTGGAAGAGAAGGGGATGACAGGATTTGATGGTTGGATGGCATCACTGACTCAATGGACATGAGTTTGAGTAAACTCTGGGAGTTGGTGATGGACAGGAAGGTGTGGTGGGCTGCAGTCCATGAGGTCATCGAGTCATACATGACTGAGCGACTGAACTGAACTGAACTTTCTTCTGTTAACTTGCTTGTTGTCAGTTAATTTGCAGACCCCCAATGACTGGACCTAACTTTGAAGAAGAAGTGTATTGCTCCCAAAAGTGACAGTGAATGGTGGAACGTAGGTAGTAGTTTGCCACAGGGAAGGTGGAACAGTTAAGATGCATAAAATTTCAAATGAAAACACACATGATCCAGAGTGGGGAGAAGAGAAACATGATGTGACGGCCAACTAGTGTCCAGAAACAGCTTTTCCAGGGAGCTTTGCATGATGAATTCATCACAACTCGTGATAGCTTTCCCGTATTAGATGCCCTAGTTGTTATTATACTAAGAAGTTATCCACTTCTCTCACGTGAACTTAACATTAAGTAAATTCATGGACCAATTTATAAAACCTGATGGTCATTGTTAATTTATATATGAAACAAATTCCTTATGAATCAGTAACCCAATCCTAAGGCTCAAGAGAAATGAAAATATACCTTCACAAAAAGATTGTACATAAATGTTCATAACAAATTTAACCCTAAGAGTAAGAAACTCAAAACAACCCAAATATTAGGTAGTAAAACCATACAATAGAATACAATTTAACAATAAAAAGAATGAGTTCCTGGTACAGACAACAGCATGGACAAATCTCAGAACCATTATACTGAACTTAAGAAGTCAGACAGAAGAATTCTTATGATGTGGTTGCATTTACAGGCAAAACTAATCCACAGTGATAAAAATTTTTAAACAGCTGCTGAGAGGAAAGGATGAGCAATTGACCAGAAAGATCCTTGTGGGAACTTTCTGCATGAGGGAAGTGTTCTACATCTTGAGTGGAGAGGTGAGCAAAGTATCAACAGCTCATGAAACTATACATTTAAAATATGGGATTTCTAGAAAATGTAAATTTTACTTCAATAAGAAGATTATTGTAGACAAATACACACAAAGGGAGGAGACACTATCAATGGGTGAATGTGAGAAAGTTGATAATGTAGAAGAGTTGATTTGCAACTGAATTTAATGTTTCAAAGAACAAATACAAGGAGCTGACAAAGAGAAAAAGTATATGTACCAGAGTAGGAAACTAAGACATAGAAAAAGAAGCACAAACCATATATTGAAGAATTAGGTGAGCAGGGTAATTTGCATATTGTTCATTGTCCTAAGATTATAAGCATGAGAGACAGAATGGAATTAACTGGCCCTTAGGGTGCCAGAAGTGGCTGAGGACTCCTAGCAGCAGCCATCTGGGGTCCCTGCTGATTTGCCTATAGTGTCCTGATGATGATGTACAAAATGATAGCGGCTGCTCAGAGTTATAATAGATTCAGTCTGAGATGCAGTGTCCTAGGAATCAGGGCAGCCTGACTCCGGGGTGGAGGCCTCAGGAAGGCTCAGGCTTCCAGAGGAAGTGCTCTGCTGTGGCCACAACAGACTCAGCCTCATTTAAGATATAAAATGTCGCTCTTCAGTCAGAGTCACGGCAGACTTGCCCCAAGGATTCTGGAGATTTAAGGGCATTTGAATAAACATAATTCTCATTCTTAGCCAAAATCTGATCGGAACACTCTAAACATCTCAAGCCTGCCATGCTCAGTTAGAAATCCCTTAAGATGTCCTCCATTTCTGGCTCCCAATTAAGCTGAAACAAGAACAGCTTTTTGCATCACATTTGTGCATATTCACTCAACCCAGGTAGGCCAGAGATTAGTGAAAATAAAAACCAGCAAAGGAGTGAAATTGCCCTATCTTCTGAAAAGGGGGGAAATTTGTTTTTGTAGTACTGGGTAAATGTTTGTGAGGTTCTGATTTTTCTAAGTGGATAGTGTGATTTTTACTTTAATTTTTATGCTGAAACAGCTTGCCTCCTAGATAACCTCTCCATGTACAGCACATGAATCCATATGATTTAATTCTGACATTTCCTGTCATGGTACTCTGAAATCTTTAAGTCATTACTTCTTAAAAGATCTACTCAACATAGCATTTCTTTTCAAATTCCCTAGAAATCTCATAAAGAACTATATTATTGCCTACTTAGATTTACAAAATGAATTTCATGTTAGCTAGGTTTTTCCCAATTTATTTTCACATATATTACTGCAAATATAATGTATATTTTTGTAGATTCACATATCATGTCAGAATTTATGATTTGATTTATTGTGCCCCTAAAATTTCTGCCTCTTGAAAAACATTTTTTTGATAAAAAAGTTCATATTGGTGTCGACATATATAGAACATGAATTTTAGCTTACAAAACCTAATGGTTAAAATTTATAACCTATATAATTCTTAACAGTTTTTATACTTGTGCTTCCCTAACCTTCATTAACATTTAATTTAAATTTATTTTGCATATGGGCATTTTTTGCTTGACTTAAATAATGTATTTTTGTATGCTTGGTATCATTTGTTGTGTGAGCTGTTTTTAATGTCATTCATTTTGCCAGTTTAAAATATATGTTATATTTTCTGATGTCATTCCTGTATTATATATTATTTATCTGAAATTTTAGAATTACAGTTCTGAATTACTTGAATGCAATCAAATAATCTATGTAAACATTTAATTTTGAACATACTTTCCATATAAAATATGTTTCTTTTAAAAATTCCTCTTGAATATTTACATATATAGTTTTGTACATGTAATGAATACACTTAGTGCAATGGTAATTATAAATTACACAGATAATTGTACTTTGAAAAATGGTCAGATACACCAGCAATAGTTACTTCTGAGGTTTTTTTTCTTTTTCCACTGTTTTATCATTGTCCACACTAAGCAATCACCATTGTCAGAGATGTCTGGTTATTTTTTCCCCTTCATCACCACAAGCAAGTTTCCTACTTTTCACCACCAAACTGTGTTTAAATTTTTATTTTCAAATTGGCTTTTGAAACTTCAAAATCATTATAAAATAAAATAAAATGAAGTTTAAAATTCTGATCAGATCTAATTTCAAGGTACTTCACAGCCACAGCCACTTCTCTGAGAACTGTCCTTTACCATAGAAGTAACTTAAAAAAACTTATAAGTTTTTTTTCAGTGTAATCATCAGCTATACAAAATTTGATTGAACAAAAGTAGGGGTGTGTGGTTAGAGTGAAACAAACCCAGAAACTCAGCTTGGCCAGAACTATCCTCTTGAAGAATCCAAAAGAAAGAATTGAAACATGATTAGAGTTAGTCCACTGTAATAGCATTTGCCTGGAAAGTTATTTGCTTAGAAGGTTGGTGCTAATGGGTTGATGGAGGATGGGAGGATACATCTTTGACCCTGCACATGAGGAGTGGAGAAAAGGCTGGTCTGCATGGAAAGAAAAATTAGAGAAGAGCACCAACAGTGCCCTAGAGACTCTTAGGTGATGATACATATAAGTTCCTGATAGATTTCTAACTCCTAGCCCGAAACCCTTGTTCAGCCAAGCAGTGCCTTCTACTTTTATGTTCTAGGGGATTCTCCATTCATTCTTTAATAAATTTATCTTTTTTTTCTTTGGTTGTGTGCTTGTGCACTCAGTCGTGTCCAATTCTTTGTGATCCCATGGACTGTAGCCTGCCAGGCTCCTCTGTCCATGGGATTCTCCAGGCAAGAATACTGGACTGGGTTGCCATTTACCTTCTCCAGGCGTATTTTTTGCTTTGTCTCCAAGAGATCCTACCTAAGTTATCTGGACGAAAATAGCTCTATTAAACAGAACATAGCAGAATTATCAATACTATTTACCTAGGTTTGGGGTTCTAGAAATAGAAGTACATGTGAAATAAGGAGAGAGTTTCAATTTTTCTCATGAGTTTCAGGCTAACTTTAGACAAAATTTAAAAATAAGCAACATGTGAGCATGATACCTTGCTACTCCTTTTCTGCGATGTAATCTCCTATTGTTCTTCCTGATGTCCTAAGCCCTCTACCACAAATTCCTATTTTGAGGAGGATAAAATAAATCTATGCAGTTTCCCAAAGTTTGTAACACCCTAATACTGTTTGTTCTTTCCACTCAAAAAGATTGACATAGCATTAAATGGAAGGCATATAATTTCTGGAGTGTGAAATTACAACTATATCACGTACCTACAATTACCCTGTGGTCTTGGTCAAGTTTTTTGAAATTTTGAACCTCAGTTACTGTACATATCTCTAAATCTAACTCAGTCACATGCATTGTGATTTCAGTTAACAGTAGCAAAGAACTCTGACTCAATTATTTTAAACAATAAGGCAGATAAATTTATTCATATAACACAAAATCCTAAGGGAGTCCAGTAACTCAAGTATTTAAATTAGTGACTAAATAAAACGACTAAGGACCCTAGAACTTTCCATCTTTGTGTCATCCATTTTCATCTTGGTAATTTAATAACCTTCTGGAAGTAAGATGACTTCTACATCTTTATTCTGCATGACTTCTGGTTTTATTCCCTTTGAATAAAAGGGAATAAAAGGTTTATGAAGCCTCATATGCTAATACGAGTATCCCCAGTTTTCAAAAGCGCACTGTATACACTTCACTTTTCTGAAATACATTAGTACCTGTTTTTGCTAACTGGAAGAAATCCAAAGAATATTTTCATTTTTAGGGAAAAAAAGTTGAAAAGGAAAAATAGTGTTCAGCATTTGTTTTGCAGGTATAATTATAGAGGCAGTGACACTTGTGATCAGCAAGACTGGCCGTGCCAAGCTCCTTCCCTGGGGACCACACTCAGCATCTCAGTATCCAGCTGTCATAGCTCTAAACTGTCTGTGAGCTTCTGTGCTTTATCTCAATTTATTTTGTGCATCCATTCGCAAGATGTGTCCTGAGGTAATTGCATCGTTGCTTGATGCCATTTTGGTTTACAAAAAGTTTTGTAGGAATGCTCTCCTTTCAGAGAGTGGGAAAATCAGTATAAGAACATCTGATGGAAGAAGGGGTACTGATTTCTACCTGTGCTTTCTTTTCCTACTTTTTCTTAATATCAAAATAACCTCTTCTGGAAGCCCTTCAAGAGAACTCCTGCATAACTCTTTGTCCTGAAGTGAATTACATACTCACCCCAAACCTATGGTTAGTAAAGCAAATGAAAAAACTATGACTGAATTAGACTTTTATTGCTTTAACTCTGAGTCACAACGAGGTATGAGAGGTACCCCAAGTCAGGGTTTTACACAAGTGACAGAGAGCAGGGAACCCACAGTATCTTTATGTCATGTGACATTTACAAGTGTCACACTAGAAAATACATGTGATAAGTCTTTTTAAATTTTAAAGATCTGAAAAAAATGTATATATTCACTGCTTTATACTCTAAGAAATAAAAATTACTATTCTGACAACATAGCTGCTTTAAATTACTAGAAGGAAAGCAGTTATATTAAACATGTTCAGACTAAAACCCACTAACTTGTGAGTAACTATAAGCCCTTTAAGGGGGTTCCCATATGAAATTCAAAGATGCTTGCTACTTGGCAGAAAAGCTATGACAAACCTAGACAGCATATTAAAAAGCAGAATTACTTTGCCAACAAAGTTTTGTCTAGTCAAAGCTATGGTTTTTCCAATACTCATGTATGGATGAGAGAGTTGGACTATAAAGAAAACTGATGGTCAAAGAATAGATACTTTTGAACTTTTGTGGTGTTGGAGAAGACTCTTGAGAGTCCCTTGGACCTCAAGAAGGTCAAACCAGTCAATCCTAAATGAAATCAACCCTGAATATTCATTGGAAGGACTGATGCTGAGGCTGAAGCTCCAATACTCTGGCCACCTGATGCGAAGAACTGACTCACTGGAAAAGACCCTGATGCTAGGAAAGATTGAAGGCAGGAGGAGAAGGCGGCAACAGAGGATGAGATGGTTGGACGGTATCACTGACTTAATGAACATGAGTTTGAGCAAGCTCCAGGAGATGGTGAAGGACAGGGAGTCCTGGTGTGCTGCAGTCCATGGGGTCGCAGAAAGTTGGATGTGACTGAGTGACTGAACTATAGCAACAATTAGCCCTTTCTAGGGTTTCCCCTATGGCTCAGCCAGTAAAGAACCTGCCTGTCAATGCAGGAGACACAGGAGACCTGGGGTTGATACCTTGGTTGGGAAGATCCTCTGGAGGAGGATAGGGCAACCCACCGCATTATTCTTGCTTGGAAAATCTCATGGACCAAGGAGCCTGGTAGTTTACAGGCCACAGGGTTGCAAAGAATTGGACATGACTAAAGTGACACAGCACAATTACCCTTTTTACTCTCTTGAAAGCTATTTATATTCCAAGAAGAAGACGCTGCAGTTCAGTTCAGTTCAGTCACTCAGTCATGTGCAATGCTTTGTGAAACCATGGACTGCAGCACGCCAGGCTTCCTTGTCCATCATGAGCTCCCAGAGCTTACTCAAACTCACATCCATTGAGTTGGTGATGCCATCCAACCATCTCATCCTCTGTCATCCCCTTCTCCTCCCACTTTCAATCATTCCCAGAATCAGGGTGTTTTCAAATGAGTCAGGTCTTTGCATCAGTTGGTCAAAGGATGGGAGTTTCAGCTTCAGCATCAGTCCTTCCAGTGAACACCCAGGAATGATTTCCTTTAGGATGGACTGGTTTTATCTCCTTGCAGTCCAAGGGAGTCTCAAGAGTCTTCTCCAACACCACAGCTCAAAAGCATCTATTCTTTGGCACTCAGGTTTCTTTATAGTCCAGCTCTCACACTCATACATGACTACTGGGAAAACCACAAATTTGACTAGATGGACCTTTGTTCGCAAAGTAATGTCTCTGCTTTTTAATATGCTGTCTAGGTTGGTTATAACTTTTCTTCCAAGGAGCAGGCATCTTTTAATTTCATGGCTGCAGTCACCATCTGCAGTGATTTTGATGCCCCCAAAAATAAAGTCTGTCACTGTTTCCACTGTTTCCCCATCTATTTGCCTTGAAGTGATGGGACCAGATGCCATGATCTTAGTTTTCTGAATGTTGAGTTTTAAGCCAACTTATTCACTCTCCTCTTTCACTGTCATCAAGAGGCTCTTTAGTTCTTCTTCACTTTCTGCCATAAGGGTGGTGTCATCTGCATATCTGAGATTATTGATATTTCTCCCGGCAATCTTAGTTCCAGCTTGTGCTTCATCCAGTCCAGCATTTCTCATGGTATACTCTGCATATAAGTTAAATAAGCAGGGTGACAATATTCAGCCTTGATGTACTCCTTTCCCGATTTGGAACCAGTCTGTTCTTCCATGTCCAGTTCTAACTGTTGCTTCTTGACCTGCATACAGATTTCTCAGGAGGCAGGTCAGGTGGTCTGGTATTCCCATCTCTTTCAGAATTTTCCACAGTTTGTTGTGATCCACACAGTCAAAGGCTTTGGCATAGTCAATAAAGCAGAAATAGATGTTTTTCTGGAACTCTTGCTTTTTCGATGATCCAACGGTTGTTGGCAGTTTGATCTCTGGTTACTTTGCCTTTCCTAAATCCACCTTGAATATCTGGAAGTTCATGGTTCACATACTGTTGAACCCTGGCTTGGAGAATTTTGAATTTTGAGCATACCAGATGCTTAGTGAACCAACTAACTCACTGGTGAATAAATTTTGTGGATGAACCAGAGTTATCTGAAAAATGCTGGCAGTGTGAGAGAAATTATCAAGAGGGATGGTGAAAACACACCTTCCAATTACCTCCAGAAACCACTTTCAAAAGCTGCTCTCCTGAAGCATTTGCCCTTGCCACCCACCTCTTCCTTTCCTCTTGTTCAGAACTCAGTGCTTCTGCAAAATGCCAACATTGTCCTATAGCCTTCATACATAAGGGAGAGGAGTCATCAGTGATCTTAGAAATTCCTCTGAGTGTATATGTTTGGATTTGGTGACTCTCTTTATCACATTTGGCATAGTTTAAAAAATTGGGGAAATTTTCTCTTGCAGAGTTTCAAGGTTATGATTGAAAATTTAATGCTGTTTGGTTTATTTTTAGTGTTGCTTTGAGGATCCTATCTAAAGACTTGATTGTTCAGCCTAATGAGAAAATAGGTATGATGACTAATCCTTATACAATTTGAAGTTTGGGCTCAAAGGATAAGCATAGTAGTACTATGATCTGTGTGTTGTAAGACCACATGTATTTTGCTGAGCACCAACTGAGCGGAAATTCTCTTGTTACATTTACTTATATGGCCTAGGACATGCCTTATGGCTCTAGCACAGTGACTTTCAGAAAACAAGCTTTCAATAAGTCCTTCTGGATTTGAATAGAAAGGAACTGAATTGAAAAACAGTCTCTCTGCCTCATTTTTTTTTTTTTAAATAGGCCTCCTACTGTTGACTTGGTAACAAAACTGCATTTTTTAACATATCACCAGAGTTCTGTCTCTTGTCATTTTCATGGCCCAAATTTATAGTCAGTTTTCTAGTCAGTTTTCATTCTAATCCCAAAGAAAGGCAATGCCAAAGAATGCTCAAACTACCGCACAATTGCACTCATCTCACACGCTACCAAAGCAATGCTCAAAATTCTCCAAGCCAGGGTTCAACAGTATGTGAACCATGAACTTCCAGATATTCAAGGTGGATTTAGGAAAGGCAAAGTAACCAGAGATCAAACTGCCAACAACCGTTGGATCATCGAAAAAGCAAGAGTTCCAGAAAAACATCTATTTCTGCTTTATTGACTATGCCAAAGCCTTTGACTGTGTGGATCACAACAAACTGTGGAAAATTCTGAAAGAGATGGGAATACCAGACCACCTGACCTGCCTCCTGAGAAATCTGTATGCAGGTCAAGAAGCAACAGTTAGAACTGGACATGGAAGAACAGACTGGTTCCAAATCGGGAAAGGAGTACATCAAGGCTGAATATTGTCACCCTGCTTATTTAACTTATATGCAGAGTATACCATGAGAAATGCTGGACTGGATGAAGCACAAGCTGGAACTAAGATTGCCGGGAGAAATATCAATAATCTCAGATATGCAGATGACACCACCCTTATGGCAGAAAGTGAAGAAGAACTAAAGAGCCTCTTGATGACAGTGAAAGAGGAGAGTGAATAAGTTGGCTTAAAACTCAACATTCAGAAAACTAAGATCATGGCATCTGGTCCCATCACTTCAAGGCAAATAGATGGGGAAACAGTGGAAACAGTGACAGACTTTATTTTTGGGGGCATCAAAATCACTGCAGATGGTGACTGCAGCCATGAAATTAAAAGATGCCTGCTCCTTGGAAGAAAAGTTATAACCAACCTAGACAGCATATTAAAAAGCAGAGACATTACTTTGCGAACAAAGGTCCATCTAGTCAAATTTGTGGTTTTCCCAGTAGTCATGTATGAGTGTGAGAGCTGGACTATAAAGAAACCTGAGTGCCAAAGAATAGATGCTTTTGAGCTGTGGTGTTGGAGAAGACTCTTGAGACTCCCTTGGACTGCAAGGAGATAAAACCAGTCCATCCTAAAGGAAATCATTCCTGGGTGTTCACTGGAAGGACTGATGCTGAAGCTGAAACTCCCATCCTTTGACCAACTGATGCAAAGACCTGACTCATTTGAAAACACCCTGATTCTGGGAAAGATTGAAAGCAGGAAGAGAAGGGGACAGTAGAGAATGAGATAGTTAGATGGTATCACTGACTCAATTGACATGAGTTTGACTAAACTCTGGGAGTTGGTGATGGACAGGGAGGCCTGGCGTGCTGCAGTCCATGGTTTCACAAAGCATTGGACATGAACTCTGAACTGAGCTGAACTGAAACATCTGTTCGTGAGCTGAATTTATAGCATACTTGGTTGCATAGAAAGGATATCAACCTGCTTTAGTGAGAAGATGAATCAAACTAAACAGAAGAACAAAACCTATTTGTGCAAATATTCATTATTTAATGGTCACTTTTTCAGAGTCGCGTACATTCATTCCCCACCCCCCGCTTTGGGTAGATCTTTCTCCTACAAGATCACATCAAGGACCAAAGAAAAGCAAAAACGTGCTCTTCTAAATAAGTTTTTATCAAAATAAAATGTGACTTCATATTTTCTTTACTTAAATTTTAATTTCCCAGTAGTAATAGGAAAACTTTTTATTTCATCAACTGTGAGAAAGAGTAAAATCTGGAACTAAAAAAACAAAAGCAAGAAAAAAAATCTTTCTTAACACCTTAAATCAGATTTACATGCCAATTAAAATTTTTTCTCTTTTATTCCTGGAGTTGCAAAAATATATAAATATTATTTGGTAAAACATTAAACATATGCAAAGCAGTTTACGGAGCTAAGATTCAAATCCAGGAGATTTGGATCTGAAGTTTGCGTGTGTATCTCTACATTGTGGTCATTCATACCATGTACAAGTGTCTGTGCAGACAAAGGGGGAGACTTCAAGGTGAATCTCTGCAATTTTTTTTCCTGACCAAAACTGATTCAAGCTTATAATATGCATTCAATGCTTCTATGAGAAAGTAATTATAAGAAGATGGTTCTGAGGAGGAAATTAATAGCAATAAAGAGACTTGTGAATAATAATGGCATAGGGATAGAGTGAAGTTTGCCATTCAAGAGTCCTGGTTTAGTGAGCCTGAAACAGTTAATGCTCAGCTGCTGTGGTCAGGGTAGGAACATGAAAACTCTCATAGTGGAGGTGACAGAAGTGAATTCAGCTCTAAGGTGGGAAGCCTTTATCAAATTATACCTATCTGCATTTTTCCACAATATAGAAAAACAGACAAGATACTATACAAATTTTCCCTTCTACTCAGCAGGAATAGAAGATGAGAAGTTAGATAATTAATTTTCAAGATTAAATAGCCAGTCATTTGAAGTGAGCAATTTGAAATACCACTAGCTTCCTATGTCCCAGAATTACATGGATATCTGCAGTAGCTAGTCATCACAGAGCTAGCTGAAGAAGGAAAAATACAGCTGAGTGATAATTTATTTGGAATAATTAATTAGCATTGTATTATAATAATATAACAATATTATACTAATGAATAATTAATCATTTTAGAATGAGAGACTTTAACAGTTATCTAAAGGATAATAAATGAATAAATCCTTTTTGCAATTAACAGCTATGTTCTCAAGAAAATATGGAGATCATTAAGATGTGAACTGCATGGGCTAGAGAAGACAGCTCATGGGAAAAAATGAGCAAACGAACAAACCAAGAGGATAGAATGATCAATCTGAAAGGGATCTCAAACTGGAGAAGAACAGAAATACTTCCTTTAGCCAGAGCTTACTGATTTTGCTAAGTCAAGAGAATTTTACAGGTAATAGAGGAATCACTTATCATGTCACATAACTTGTCTAAATAATAAATCCTAGATAGTCTTCATTCTATAAATGATAAAGCTATCACTCTAACTTTATTTTGTAGTTTTATAAAGTTTGGCAGCAGGTACAGTAGGAAAAGGACAGACTTTGGAGTTAGAAACACAAGTGTTCTCTTATGAGCTCTACTGCTCATTAACCATGCCCTTAGTAAAATAAGGGTAATAATACCTATGGTGGTGGCTAAAGATCACTTTTGTAGGAGGAACCAGAGATGAAAGTCTTCTTGGTAAGAGGTGAAAGGTCTTGAAGCTGAATCTGGAGAATAAGCATACTGTTTTTTTTATTAAACTTATTTGAAGTGATAGAAATTATAGGGAAGTTAAAGATCACTATCATACTCAAGTCATTCATTGGCACCACCATGGGATGCAGGCTTGGTGGGATGATTTTAGAGGTAACAAGATCATCGAATTCACTAGGTACTTAGCAGATATTAATTCTCTTCACTATAACTCTTCTATGAGTTCTGACTTTACATGGGTAGACATTAGCGTGAAAAGTTCTGATAACTGGAGGGAAAAATCAGATTATGTGAACTGCACTTCTGACAGGCTAACCCTTGGAGAAGACCTGACCTATTTCTATTTTGATTGGCTATATATAAAAAGCACCAATTACTAGGGGCATGTGGAATTACAGATGAGAACAAAGAGGTTTCTAATATCAGAATATCTTTTGTTCCTCTCTCTTTCTCTGTATTAACTGTGAATTTATGAAAAATAAAACCACAAGCATAAATTTAGAAAATTTTAAAAAGACTCATCTCACACACTAGTAAAGTAATGCTCAAAATTCTCTAAGCCAGGCTTCAGCAATATGTGAACCGTGAACTTCCAGATGTTCAAGCTGGTGTTAGAAAAGGCAGAGGAACCAGAGATCAAATTGCCAACATCCACTGGATCATCGAAAAAGCAAGAGAGTTCCAGAAAAACATCTATTTCTGCTTTATTGACTATGCCAAAGCCTTTGACTGTGTGGATCACAATAAACTGGAAAATTTTGAAAGAGATGGGAATACGAGACCACCTGAACTGCCTCTTGAGAAACCTATATGCAGGTCAGGAAGCAACAGTTAGAACTGGACATGGAACAACAGACTGGTTCCAAATAGGAAAAGGAGTACGTCAAGGTGTATATTGTCACCCTGCTTATTTACCTTATATGCAGAGTACATCATGAGAAACGCTGGGCTGGAAGAAGCACAAGCTGGAATCAATATTGCCGGGAGAAATATCAATAACCTCAGATATGCAGATGACACCACCCTTATGGCAGAAAGTGAAGAGGAACTAAAAATCCTCTTGATGAAAGTGAAGGAGGAGAGAGAATAAGTTGGCTTAAAACTCAACATTCAGAAAACTAAGCTCATGGCATCTGGTCCCATCACTTCATGGCAAATAGATGGGGAAACAGTGGAAACAGTGGCTGACTTTATTTTTTGGGCTCCAAAATCACTGTAGATGGTGACTGCAGCCATGAAATTAAAAGACGCTTACTCCTTGGAAAGAAAGTTATGACCAACCTAGATAGCATATTAAAAAGCAGAGACATTATTTTGCCACCAAAGGTCCATCTGGTCAAGGCTATGGCTTTTCCAGTGGTCATGTATGGATGTGAGAGTTGGACTGTGAAGAAAGCTGAGCACCGAAGAATTGTTGCTTTAGAACTGTGGTGTTGGAGAAGACTCTTGAGAGTCTCTTGGACTGCAAGGAGATCCCATCAGTCCATCCTAAAGGAAATCAGTCCTGGGTGTTCATTGGAAGGACTGATACTGAAGCTGAAACTCCAATACTTTGGCCACCTGATGCAAAGAGTTGACTCACTGGAAAAGACCCTGATGCTGGGAGGGATTGGGGACAGGAGGAGAAGGGGACGACAGAGGATGGGATGGCTGGATGGCATCACTAACCCGATGGACATGAGTTTGAGTAAACTCCGGGTGTTGGTGATGGACAGGGAGGTCTGGCGTGCTGCGATTCATGGGGTCTCAAAGAGTCGGATACAACTGAGCAACTGAACCGAACTAAAAGAATGAAAAGGAAGAAATAGCACTCTAGATGATCACACTGTATAAATATAACCACCATCAACAGTTCATTCACTCAGCAACTCCTAGGAATGCCTTCTGTATGTCTTCTACTCTTCTGGCAGTGTGGTTACAATGACTATCAGTCTGTATTCAAAAAAGAAATTTTTCCCCCGAGCTCTGTACCTTTAATATGTAGTGTGCAGGTTGAGAATTTATTTTGTTTTCTCTCTACTGTATTTTACACTGTAAAATAGGGAAGTGAGGTCTAGTTTCTCTGTTTTCCCTATGAGCAGCAGTTAGGAAATAAAAGCACACTGCCCAGCCAGGGTCCTCAGGAAGGGTGGGTCTGAGGTGAAGTTTCTTACAGATGCCTTTCCCTGCCCTGCAAACCTGGCATTTCTCATCTGAGTTCATCTTTAAAGATGTCAGAGAGCTTTTGCAATGTTTTACAGTATTTTCCATTAAAAGTGTGTCATGTAAATCAATCATGGCTTCAATTTTTCTGTCAGACTCCTATAACCTTAAACCAAAGCTTTCAAAATTAATCAAAAGAGTAAGTCAACTTAATTTTTCATGAGAGAATAACAGTATGGGGTTTGTCTTCAGCTCTCTCAATTATAAATATTTATTAATACATTTGGCTTAATAAATGTTTACAAACAGGGTTTAAATGATGAATAATTTTTAAAAGTAAAGATTTAATTTCTGCAAAAAAGCCAATTGCTTTTTAAACACAATTTTCCTATTTGTGTACTTTATGCAGAAAACTGTTACAAAAATTAGAGGCTAACTATTCTACTTTCTTGATATATCCTTGGTTAAGATTCATTCATTTGTTCATCTAACCATCCAACAACATAGCCTATAATTATTTATAGGGTATCTATAGAATTCTAGGCCTTTGGTTGGATGTGAGGGATACATAGTTAAATAAGAGCCAGTTAGTATCTGTCTAATCATCAAGACAGACACATAATGAGAGATTAAAACATCACCAGAGAAGTGATAACCACAGATATGAGTGAGTAAAAGGAGGGGCTGGCACCATCCTGAGGAGCAAGGAAAAAAAGGTTATGGGAAGATTTTCTGGATGAGATGCTCCTGGGCTGAATTTCAAAGAAGTCGAATGAAAAGCTGAAAGATTTTGGAGGCATTCTATCTGAAGAAAATCATGTGAGCCAAGCAAATAATGAGACAGTGGAATGTGGACGGAGAGTACTTGAGTGTTAACCAAAGAGATGACTAGGAGCTGGACTATCAATTAAAAACTACTTGATAACATCAGTTTGAATAGTCACATGATGTGCTATCATGGCAGTGAGTCATAATCTATGCACATGTTTCCCTAATAATTAGTATCTTGATCATGTTTATGTTTTCACTGTTATAAAGCAGTTCTGATGACAATTACTGTGCATAAGTCTTTGTCTACTTTCCTGATTATTTACTTGAGAAAAATATCTTAACAGCACACATTCAATCACAGCTAACAACAGCAACAATGAAAAACACAACTCAAGATGGCTTAAATAATATAGAGAATTTTTTTCATCCTATAACTAGAAATACAGATTAGGGAAGGTTTAGGACTGGTCAATCCATCAGCTAAATGATGTCACCAAACACCCAGTTTCTCCAATCTGCATCGTCAGAGTCAGCGTCATCTGAAGGCTAGTGCGCCTGGGGTTGTAGAATGACTACCAGCAGTAAACAAAGTCGTGTGGTTTCTTGATTCTGTCCAACAAGAGAGGAAGTGAAGTGAAGTCGCTCTGTCGTGTCCGACTCTTTGCGACCCCGTGGATTGCAGCCTACCAGGCTCCTCCGTCCATGGGATTCTCCAGGCAAGAATACTGGAGTGGGTTGCCATTTCCTTCTCCAGGGGATCGTCCTGACTCAGGGATCGAACTTGGGTCTCCCGCATTGCAGGCAGACGCTTTAACCTCTGAGCCATCAGGGAAGCAGCAACTGTCAAACAAGAGCTAAGACTCCTCAGCTATCCTGAGCCAGTTCTGAGTCTGCACATAATGCCATGCACGGATCATTGGCTCAGGTTGGAATATATGAAGAAACTGGTTTCTGTCTCATCAATTGTTAATGTTCCAATAAATGACCAAAGAACATAAACAAATAATTTCCAAATGAGGACATGAAATGAAATAGCAAATGTAGATAAGAAAAAATACCTCATACAAACTGAAGATTTTCCTATTAATTTTTGTTTGCAAATAAGACAATAGTAAAGGAATTACATTTTTCTTAAAGGTTTTAGAAATTTTCTGGGACTCTCTTGTATTTGTATCATAAAAATAGTTTTAAAATGCTTATTGTTGTAGTTAAAATAATACAAATAAATAGTGAATGTTTCCTCCTTTGATAGAGTTGCAATCACTATCAAAATTTCAACTGCATTTTTCACAGAATTGGAGAAAAATTATTCTAAAATTTGTGTAGAACCACAAAGACCCTGAATTGCTAAAGCCATCTTGAACAGGAAGAATATAGCTGGAGGCATCATATTTCCTAATCTCAACATCTATTATGTAGCTATAGTAATCAAAACCATGTGTAACTAGCATAAAAATAGATACCTAGATCAATAGAACAGAATAAAGAGCCCAGAAATAAGCTCACACATATACAGTTAACTTGTTTTCTATAAAAGCTCTCAGAATGTAAAATGGAAAAGGATTGTCTCTTCAACAAATGGTGGTAGGAAAACTGGATATCCACACGTGAAAGAATGAAATTGGACCCTTATGTCATAAACAAATGTCAACTCAGAATGGATTAAAGATTTAAACTTAAGATCTGAAACTGTAAAAACAGAAATAAAACAGGGGAAAACTCCTTTATCTTGTTCTTGGCAACTGATTTTTGGAATTGACACCAAAGCATAGGCAATGGGAGCAAAAATAAACAAGTAGCGCTATACCAAACTGAAAGGTTTCTGCACGGCAAATGAGACAATCAACAGAATGAAAAAGCCTGCAAAATGGAGAAAATATTTACAAACCACATATCTGATAAGTAGTTAATATCCACGATATATAAGGAACTTCTTTGTGACCCCCTGGACTGTAGCCTACCAGGTTCCTCCATTCATGGGATTTTCCAGGCAAGAATACTGGAGTGGGTTGCCATTTCCTTCTCCAGGAGATCTTCCCGACTCAGGAACTGAACCTGGGTCTCCCGCATTGTAGGCAGACGCTTTACTGTCTGTGTCAGGGATAATTACAACCCAATAACAAAATAAATAAATAAATAAACTTGATTAAAAAATTGGCTAAGGACCCAAATAGATGTTTTTCCAAAGAGGAAAAACAAATGGCCAACATGAATATGTCAGAATGCTCAAAACATCACTAATCATCAGGGAAATACAAAAAAAAAAAAGATACTAGTTACACTAACATGTCATGACTATTAGTATGGCTATTATCAAAAAGGCAAAAGATAGCAAGTGTTAGCAAGGTTATAGAGCAAAGGGAACCCTTGGGCACTGTGGATGGGAGTAAAAATGGTACAACCCTATGGAAAACAATATGGAGGTTCCTCAAAAAATTAAAAATGCAACTATCAATTGATCCAGTCATCCCAGTTCTGGGTGTGTATCTAAAAGAAATTAAATCACTGTTTCAAAGAGGTATCTGCACTTTCATGTTCATTGCAGCATTATTCACAGTAGCTAAGGAATAGAAACAGCCTAAGTGTCTATCAACAGATGGATAAGAAATGGATAAGAAAATCTGGTATACATAGACAATGGATTATTTAGCCTAAAAAGAAGAAAATCCTGCTATTTGGGAGAATGTGGATGAAACTGGAAGTCATTATGCTAAAGGAAATGTCAAACAAAAAAGATAAACATCACGTGATTTCATTTACATGCGAAATCTAAAAAAAATGTTGAACTCATGGTAACAGAGAGTCCAATGGTGGTTGCCAGAGGCTGAGGGGTAAGAGAAAAGTGAAAATACTGATCAATGGCACCAACTTTCAGTTATAAATTCTGGAGACCTAAAGTATAGCATGTGACTATAGTTACCAATGATGTATTACATGCTTGACATTTGCTAATAGAGTAGATTTCAAAAGCTCTTACCACATACACACACACACACACACACATACACAAGAGATAATTCTGGGAGGTGATGGACATATTAATTTGCTTGATTGTGGTAATCATTTTACAATGTATACATATATCAAAATGTCATATTGCACATCTTATAATATAGCTTCTGTCAAGACAAACAAACATAATTGTGTCTGACACCAAAATCCTCAATTTTTCCATCTCTACCACATCACTACTTTTTAAAACAATTTTTAAAAATTTTTATTGAAGTATAGTTGATTTATAGTATTGTGCTAATTTCTAATTTTTACTGTACAACAAAGTGATTGAGTTATATGTGTGCATATATATATATATATATATATATATATATATACATATATATATGCAAGCCACTCTATATTCTTGCCTGGAGTATCCCATGGACAGAGGAGCCTGGTGGACTAGAGTCCATAGGGTCACAAAGAGTTGGACACAGTTGAAGTGGCTTTGCAAGCACGCATGCATACACACACACACATGCACATGCACATATTCTGTTTTATATTCTTTGTCATTATGGTTTATCACAGGATATTGAATATAGTCCCTGTGCTATACAGTTGGACTTTATTTATCCTCTATACAATATTTTGCATCTGCTAATCTCAAATTCCCAATAATCCATCCCTCCCTCACCTTTCCTCTCCCTTGGCAACCACAGATCTGTTCTCTATCTCTGTGAGTCTGTTTCTATTTTGCAGATAAGTTCATTTCCCATACCACTTTAAGTAAAGGTGCCAAATCTATATGCTATACTGTCCAAAGATGATATCCCTGAATTAGCCAGTCATTGTTTTGTTTATATGTTTGTTTTTAAATTAATGGGTTTGCTGATCTTTTAATCTAATAACTACTGAATTAACAGTTTCTAATTTTACTTGAAAGCAATGTTTATTCAGCCTGATAAATTGATGGTAAAAGCATGTGTTGTTATTTTGTTTTCCCTTGCTAGAAGTCCCTTGTTTAGTTTATACTTAAATATTGCCCTTGGAATGGGTGGAAATCAAAAAACATCTTAAAGGATGGGCTCGCTTTGCATTGTTGTTCTTGTTGCAGATAAGAGCTGTCATAGTTGGCTCTTATCTTTTTTTGCTTATACAAGTGAAGATTATTTTTAAGTATTTCAGCTGACATTCCGATATCTCAGTGGTTAGGCCTTTTTGATTTTTGTTTTTTAATTTTGTTCTACTTTCAACTTAGGTATACCCTGCAGAGAGTACAGGAGAGAAAGGAAGAACATTTTTTTAACTCAAAAGGAAAATGGAAAAGCCAGAGCTGTGAAAAATTCTTCCCATGATTACAGACTAAGGACATAGATTATTGCTTCATCATTTGGATAACTTTGTGCTATAACCAGAATATCTTATGAATATTTAAAAATTCCCCCTAAATATTTCTCAGGATATATTATATGAAAGTTAAGTGAAAAAAAAAAAAAAAAGAAAGAAAGTTAAGTGAGTGAGTGCTCAGTCATGTCCAACTCTTTGTGACCCCATGGACTCTAGCCTCCCAGGCTCCTCTGTCTGTGGAATTTTCCAGGCATGAATACTGGAATAGGTTTCTATTTCCTCCTGCAGGGTGTCTTCCTGACCCAGGGACCAAACCCTCATCTCCTGCATCGGCAGGTGGATTCTTTTCCACTGAACCACCTGGGAAGCTCAGGAAAGGCAAGTAGCTAGCCAGAAATCTAAAATAGCTTGGGGTAAGTGTCAAAGGGATGGTACAAACAATAGGAGAAGATTCGACAAAAAGACAGAACTTTGGCGAGGTTGATTACAGACGAGGAATGGAGGAATTGAATAATTTCATAAGAAAGATGTTGTTTAGATATGTGGAGAGTAGGTTGTGATTGGGTGCTGGACATTGCATGTGTCTGTGTGTGTGCGTGCACACATGTGTGTGTGTTTGGAATTGCATGGAGACACAAATTGGAACAATTTTTCTAGGAGTTTGTCGATGGGCTAGAGGTTCATATACAGAACAGGGGAGACAGGAGTTTGTTCAAGGATGTCAAGGTCAGATTGTGGAAAGCCCTTAATGAAGGTCTAAGAAGCCTCAACTTTGTTCATTTGGCAAATTGAAATACTCTGGCAGGTTTCAGAAAACATTTTTTTTTTATTTACAAAAAATAATTATTAGTCAAGAGATCACCCATCTTGAGTTAACATTTTAGTGTTACTGGCATACATATAATGTATTCAGGTAAATTTGGGAGGAACCTGGTGGGCTATAGTCCATGGGGTCGCAATGAGTCGGACACAACTGAGCGACTGACACTTTTTATTTATTTGTACAAAGTTTCCCAATTACTTTCTATATGGAGGGTCATGTCAAAATTGTTTCTTTTCCTTCTTCTATAAAGGAGCTAACATATTCATCATACTCAGCTGCTTGCATGTTAGACTTCACAGTTTTACTCACTTTTATCATGATGAAGACAATCACCTTCCTAACATTGCTGAAACCAGCCCTTTTTAATCCCCCGAAGACCTTTCTGCCAAAGATCTCTTGTCTGCCACTTTTATTTCCTTCAAATCTTCAGAAGCTCAAACCAGTAGCAATATTGATGGACTAGAAATTCATCAAATTTCTCTTACCTGCCACCCCTCTAATAGCGGTAACAATGAGTATATATAAGAATCAGAGGTCAATCTTCAGAAAACAGAAAAGGAACAGAAACCTAAAAATCAGCACCTGGATCAAGGAAACTTTATTGCATTTGGAGAGGTGTTAATATAAGGTGTAAAGATTTATAGAGCTATTTTATATATCCTAGTTGTTATGTTTTCCAATACCCTGGTAATATAATTGAATAAAAACCCTATAAATATGAATATGCTAATTTTTGCAGAATACCTTATCAAACAAAGTATTAAGACCCAAGTTTTATTGAGACATTCAGCATGTTGTTCTAATTTTAAAATTTGCTTGTTTCTTGCAGAAATAAAGCTTGATGAAGGGTACTATATAAATGCAATATTAAAAACCTCACAGTTTCTTTGAAAGAACTCAGGTATGTTGAATATTCTGCTTTCCCCAACCTTGTGGCACCCACCACCCACCCACCCACCCCCCCTTTTTGTGCTTCAAAGACTTGTTTAGGTCATTCTTGTGATTATGTCTATATTGTAGATTTGCTTATTCGACGACAGCATTATGAGTAGTTATCACATTCTAAAATGCCAGATACTGTTTAATTGTAATGGTGCCTACTTTTTTATCGAAACTATTCATATTTTATTACTGTAAACAACTTTGATCATAATGATGCCATTCAAAAGAGCTGATCAAGCTGAGAAAAATGACACCACAGTCGTAAAGTCACTCTATATGTAGCTATTAACATTTTATAGTGCATCTAAGGAAAAGTGTTTTTTAAGTTGCAACCACAGACAAATAAGAAAATTAATTTTAAACACAAAACTATCTCTTTGAAGATTAGACATACACTACTTAAATAATTATTGCCGACAGATACTTTTAGATTCTAGCAGATGACCTTCAACACAAAGAACAGCATATGCTGGGTTTTGCATTAGAGAGATTCAAATCATCTCACTTTGCCGGGTGGAAAACAAGAGCCTTCATTCCGAGGAACACAGAAGAAAGAAACATACTGTCACCTCACTTCAAAGCTCTTGTCTGGTTACAAATCAGAAGGGACAAGGTTACAGATGAGGAGTTTTAAGAGACACATTCTTGTGGCACTTCTAGGATCTAACACTCTCTTCAAATAAAATTAAAGACACTTACTAGGCGCCTAGTGTGTGTGTGGCGTGTTGCAAAGTGGGACACAGAATGTGGCCTCTGACATAAAGAAGCCTATTATCCCATCGAGGAGAGATGAGATAAACACATAAACAATTAAAGACTAGAATCTCTATTCCACAAATATTTAAATAACAGTGTCACAACAATAGAAGCAATACAAGGCCATGTGTACACATAATGCCCAAGAAAACTAGAGAGAAATAACCACTACTGAAATTCAGAGTTCATTCAGTTGGGGTGGTCAGAGGTTTTATGAAAGAGCTGTTTAGCTGGGTCTTGAAAGACTAGTAATCATAACAACCCACCATTTGTTTAATGGTGTCAGGAAGTATCTGAAGCTATAGGACAAATATAACTCCTCTTCCTATAGAAAAAACTTGACTTAATAGAAAGTAACAAAATATTTTTATTTAAAAATAAACAGGAATTTATTGTTACTATTAATTAAAGCTTCAGTAATGATACTAAAATTGTGAACTGCTTTTGTTTTGGGTATGTCTAAGTTCTTCACACGTGTTATTCTTTATAGTGGAATTTATCACTTAACTGAAATCAAATTTTGCTTGATTTTCATTGATAGATCATGGGCATGGAAGAGGTTTTGCTCTTCAGTGGGCTTCTTTGAGATACATGCTCCCTTGCTTGGCGCACCTGCTGCTCAGGAAAAAATGGCTTTCCAGGTAGTTTCACTGATGTTATTTGCTTTAATTCTCAGACCAATCTTGTCAAATAGGGTACATGGGTCCTAGAAATACGATTTGTTCAGATAAGAGTGTTCTTAGGACTTCAAGCCCAGCACTTTCCCTCTCATATAGCAAGTGACCTCAGGGCCAGCTGGGTGGCATATAGACTGCAGTGGGGCTGGGGGGGAAGCAATTGTTGGAGCTTGTGGTAAGCTGTGTCCCCAAAAGGCATACAAAGGCATCAAAGTCAACTAAACAAACAAAAAAATATGGTGTCAAAAATAATGTGTCAACATTGGAAAGTGGATTGGGTGGAGGTGAAGAGAGACTCTAAGCTTCAACTGAAAGTTCTTGAAAATTCACTGATAAATAATGTGTTGCTTAGCTAATTAAAAACAGGTAAAAACAAAGCTCATAAAAGAGTCAAACAGACAAAAAATGAAACAAAACAATCCCTCAGGTGGTAAACAAAACACTATGGCTTTTAGGCCACCAGTTGGTGATCTCTGCCACTTGCTACTTGTCTGTGTTGGGAATAAAACCTAAGGAACAGAATAGAACCTGTAGGTGGAATCACATGAGTAAAGTGGTGTGGCATTGTCTCAGGACATGTGTTGGCCCACCTAGACTGACCCTGTTCTTTATGCGGTCTCTTGTGTACCCTTTGACTAGACTGCTGTCTGCCTGCTTCAGAAAGCCAGAGAGTATGGACTCCAGAGAGAGCTGGAGCCTTAATAGCGTCAATGATAAATGGTGGTGGGCGAACGTTTGTGGCATTTTCCTATTTCACTGCCATTGCACACCGGATAACTCTTAGGAGTTGAAGACCTACTACACACATTTAGATGTTGAGAGTGTTATGTAAGGGCTAAACAAATTATGAATGAATCTCAGACATCTCTACCCTCAATAAATTTATAAGACAGTTGAGAGCCACTTAATGATGACAGCATATTATGAAGGCAAAATTAATAGAACAGAAAATTATGAACTACTAGAGAGTGCTCCACGCTCATTGCAACTAGAGAAAGCCTGCACACAGCAACGAAGACCCAGTGTGGCCAAATAAACAAGACAGGCAGAAATAAATGGAAACCATTACTATGTAATGTACATAAGCTATTTCATTTGGTTGTTAATGTACATAAGCTATTTCATTTGGTTGTTACCCAAAAAATCCCCCAGTAGGTGGGTATTCATGTTTCTGCTACTAGATAAGAAAATAGGAGACCCAAGAGGAGAAGTGATACGCAGGTTATGAGGGGCAAAAAAAGTGAAAGTGAAAGTCACTCAGTCATGTCTGACTCTGCAACCCCATGAACTGTATAGTCCATGGAATTCTCCAAGCCAGAATACTGGAGTGGTTAGCCTTTCCCTTCTCCAGGGAGTCTTCCCAACCCAGGGATCGAACCCAGGTCACCTGTATTGCAGGTGGACTTTTTACCAGCTGAGCCACAAGGGAAGCCCAAGAGTACTGGCATGGGTAGCCTATTCCTTCTCCAGGGCATCTTCCTGACTCAAGAATTGAACCAGGGTCTCCTGCATTGCAGACGGAGTCTTTGCCACCTGAGCTATCAGGGATGACCAGCAGAGCAGGGGCTCAATCCCAACTCTATTAAACCCACAGCACGATGCTATTTCCTCATTGTTCATATGAAGGCTTCTTGCATCCATTTTTCTTGAGCTGTTTCCCCTTCCTCAGCTATGTTATTTACCTATGTTATCGACCAATCTTCTCTGATTGTTTTTGTTTAGTAAAGAAAAATATTGGAAAACCAGTAGGTTAGCAAAATCAGAGCTAAATATATCATGATTGCACCAACTTCAAGACTCAATTAAATGACAAAGTTTACAAACGCAGACTTGACCTAAGAACAAGAAGACAACTCTGATTTATCATTTAAAAATATTTTTCAGTTAAATATGCTTATAATGATATGATGAGTCCAAATAATTGTAGTGTGCCATATGTTGCCATCCTGAACTATATAGATGCATGGAAACCACCAGGCGGGGGGGGGAGGAGGGAGGCAAAAATCCCTAAATAAATAGATACCACTAAGTGATATGATGAGAAATGATTATAAAAGGAATGAGAATTTTAGAACTTGAGAAGAAATGAGAGAGAATTAATTGAACATTTCATTCATGTTAAGAGTCTGTGGCTATTTATGAAAATAATCAGGTCAATCTTCATAGTTAGAAGAGATTAGCCAGAACAAAGATCTGCCTGATAACAGAAAGCTTTTTCTTATTCAGAAGAGTCTATGTCCTGAGAATTGGATCCAGAGAAGCTTCATAAAAACTTGTCTACTCAGAGAGGGAGAAATATCGTATTACATCCCTTAAATGTGGAATCTAAAAAGAAATGATGCAGGTGAACTTACTTACAAAATGGAAACAGATTCACAGACTTAGAGAACAGAGTTTTTACTGGGGGAAGAATGGGGAGAAGGGATAGTTAGGGAGTTTGGGATGAACATATATACATTGCTATGTTTAAAAAGGATAGCCAACAAGGACCTACTGTATAGCACATGGAACTCTGCTCAATGTTATGTGGCAGCCTGGATAGGAGGGGAGTTTGGGCGAGAATGGATACATGACTATGTATGGCTGAGTCCCTTTGTTGTTCACCTGAAACTATCACAACATTGTTAATCAGCTATACTCCAATGAGAAATAAAATGTTTAAAAAACAAAATAAAATGCAAAAAAAAAGAGTTTTTTAATGTCATTTAGAAAAAACAAAACAAGATACTCGTCTACAAACATGTTCTCACCCTTTAGTGTGTGCTGTACTAAGCTGCTTCAGCTGTGTCCAGCTGTTTGTGACCCCATGGACTATAGTCCGCCGGGCTCCTCTGTCCACAGGACTCTCCAGGCAAGAATACTGGAGTGGGTTTGCCATGCTCTCCTCCACGGGATCTTCCCAACCCAGGGATCAAACCCATGTCTCTTGCATCTCCTACATTGTTTGGCAGGTGGGTTCTTTACCACTAGTGCCACCTGGGGAGCCTGAAGTGAAAATGTTAGTATCTCAGGCTTCACTATTGTTTGTCTAACTCTTGTCACTATTGTCATGTCCAACTCTTTGCAACCTCATGGACTGTAGCCTGCTATACTCCTCTGTCCATGGAATTCTCCAGGCAAGCATACTGGAGTGGGTAGCCCTTACCTTCTCTAGGGCACCTTCCCAACTCAGGGATCAAATGGGCTCTCCAGCATTGCAGGAGGATTCTTTTACCATCTGAGCCATCTGGGAAACCCCCTCACACTTTAGGTTGCATCATAATTATCTGATGGACTTGTTAAAATACAGCTTGGTGGAATTTCTGATTCAAAAGATCCAGGTCAGGCCAAGAATGTGCATTTTTAATAAGTTCTCAGGTAATGCTAGTCTGGGGATTGAATTTTGAGCTCTACAATGCTAGCAATGCCAGCTTCTTACTTCCTGTTCTCTCACATCATTCACTGTCTTACCACATTCTAGAACAGAGATCCTGCTCTTCACATAACTCTCCCCTTCTAATTTTGTATTCTGCTTATTATCTCCCACCACTTTTATTTTCTGGTCCTTACAAAAGCATGATAAGGTGGCAAGAGAACTGGATTGAAAAATCAGGTGACTTGAATTTTAGCCTCGGATCTACCACTAATTATCTTGGGCACCAGTTACCTCACGTTGAAACCAAGAGACTGAGAATAGGTGATTCTTCAGATATTATTCAACTTTAAAATTCTGTATTAGACTTTCTGTATCTAATAGAACCTGCTTCTATTAGTGGGTACAAGAAAATTCTTACATATTTTCAGTAGCTTGCAGGCATTCCCATCCTTGTCCCATGCCCGAGGAGAGCTCCACCTTACTGTGAGACAGTGGCGTCAGCATTGCTCTGGCAGTCAGAGCCCATGGTCTTCAGCCCTGGATCTATATTTTATCAACTGCATGAGATCCCCTGGTGGCTAAGATGGTAAAGAATCTGCCTGCAATGCAGCAGACCCAGGTTCAATTCCTGGGTGGGGAAGATCCCCTGGAGAAGGGAATGGCAACCCACTCCAGTATTCTTCCCTGGAGAATCCCATGGACAGAGGAGCCTAGTGGGCTACAGTCCATGGGGTTGCAAAGAGTTGGACATGACTGTGCAACTAACACTTTAACTTTGTGTGAGCCTCAATTTCCTTGTCTAAAAAGGCATGAGTGTGCATTTGATAATATTGCTGACCCCTTGTCTTTATTACATAGATTAAAATTTATATAACTTTAGTCCTATACTCTGCCTGAAAGTGAAAAAAGTGAAAGTGTTAGTTGCTTAAGTCGTGTCTGACTCTTTGTCACCCCATGACTGTAGTCCATCAGGCTCCTCTGACCATGGGATTTCTCAGGCAAAAATATTGGAGTGAGTTGCCATTCCTTTCTCCAGGGGATCTTCCCAACTCAGGGATGGAACCTGGGTCTCCTGCATTGCAGGCAGATTCTTTACCATCTGATCCACCAGGGAAGCCCATATTCTCTATCTACCACCCTCAAATTAATATTTGTTTATCATATGCCCAAGTGGTAAATGACTTACATTAAGATGTAAAAAGTGATAGAACTAAATGTGATCTCTTACTAAGGATATTTCATAAGTGAATAATTCCTTAATAATAAAAGATAATAAATATGTCACATTATCATTTCAGATAGTAATGGCTGATTGGGCTGTGGTGGTATTATTTTTAGATAATACTTTCTCTCATAGTGTTTAAGCAACAGAATAAACCATGTTTCCCTGCCTATGAGAAATACCAAGCCCCAAAGAACCTGCCTGCAATGCAGGAGACCCAGGTTTGATCCCTGGGTTGGGAAGATCCTCTGGAGAAGGGAATGGCAATCCACACCAGCATCCCTGCCTGGAGAATTCCATGGACAGAGGAGCCTAGTGGGCTACAGTCCATGGGGTCACAAAGAATTGGACACGATTGAGCGACTAACACTGCTATGTAAACAATAGTGAAGCCTGGATATCAATCATCCATCTCCTTTATTCTCCAATCTACCTCTTCTGATTCTGGTAAAAAACTAGTTAAAACAAAATCTGTTTTAGTTCTTAGGAGCTGTTGGGGAAATATCTGTATTACCTTTGTTCCCTTAGTCAGTCAGAGTCTCAAGAATGGGCTAAACACAAAAGGAAATCTAAAAATTGAAATATTTCTTACATTTTTCCATAACCAGATATGAGATATGATTTCTCTTATCTAGAAAACAAATTGGAAGGTCCCCACTGGAAATGGGTCACACATACCACAATACTGTGACTGCATTTTTATTACTATGAGTTGGCCTTAGTGAATGTGAATAAAGGATTACAGCTTCCTTCTTCAGGGAAGCAGCAGAATTCCATGGAAGGAGTACCGGCTGAGATAGGAGGAGAGCCAGGAACGCAGGGTTTAGATCAGTGCTTGTATAAGATGTCTTTCTAAAAAAGTAACTTGAGGTTGCATTTTATCCTTCAATTAAATATGTGTATGTGTGTTAGTCACTCAGTCCTGTTCAACTCTTTGCAACCCCACAGACTGTAGCCTGCCAGGCTCCTCTGTCCATGGAATTTTCCAGGGAAGAATACTGTAGTGAGTTGCCATTCCCTTCTCCAGGGGATCTTCCCAGCCTAGGGATCAAACCTGGGTCTCCCACGTTTCAGGCAGATTCTTTACTTTAAATTAGAAGTTGAGTTCAGAGAAAAGCATGATCTTTTGTGCCCATAGATGTCACTATGGAGATTTCTACAGAGGTTAGTAGAAGGGTGAAGTGATCAGTGAGGTTTAGAACATTCAATGTGAATACACTGACATTTGGGTGAAATAAAAGGGAAATCAGAGAGGTCCACTGACCCTGACTGAGAATACAAAATGTAACAGATGCCATAAAAGAGAGTCAGAGACAAGATCTTCAAGTAATTAAAGAAACTCTTCCATTGACAATGGGAGACAGGTGGAAGGAAAGGCAGAATCTCTGAAAATATCAATCCTAGTGTAGGAAGAGGCTAATTCCCAGGAAACATTCACTTCTGTTTTCAAAATGTCCTCCATGTGCATGCATTTACAGGTGTGTAAGTGGCTGCAGGTTCTAGCTAAGCCAGGAGGCTAATGATCTGAGCTCCCTGTTTTAATCTCTATTCCTATGGCACCTCATTCCTGGTAAAAGGTAGAATGAATTCAGGTCCGATCTGTAAGCAGCCTCTCCTAACTTTCAACAGCCTATGACATTGGGTTTTTAAAAAACTCTATATTATAACAATGACTGTACCTTCACTCATGGACAGAGGAGCCTGGTGGGCTACAGTCAAAGGGTCGCAAGGAGTCACGACTGAGTGATTAAGCACGTACCTTCACCTTTGCAAACTAGACAACAAAATCGAAAAATGTGGCTGCTAATACAGTTTAATTTGTTCAAGTTCCTAATATTTTTGGACATACCTTGTAAAACACACACAAACCATATAAGTAAATCAACTAAAAAACAGATTAGAAGTTATTCATCAGGATTGGGCCAATGATAAAATAAAGCTTTACAATTCTTTAAAGAAATCTTAAATTTTGAAAAATAAATACTAAAATTATCTAATACATATATTAAATTTTCTAGTAGGTTGTACAATATACTGTGATTGTTGAGAGTATTAAAGAATGTGCAATATTTAGCATAGAATGGGTAAAGCAACATTTAGACCCTGCATTTGTTTCTGATAATAGCTAGTCACTTGAACTTTTGGTGGTTTTATGAAGAAATGAGTTATCTTGTTTCATAATAAGTCAATTTAAGCTATTTCCACTTTAGACTTCCAATATATTTATCAGGATGGTGGTTATTGCCATGAATTCATCTTTAGGTTTTCAAGTTTAAAACTAAAAAGTTCTCTGCCAGGAGCAGGATTTTACTGGCAATGATGCACCAAGAAAGCTAACAGAGCTTGGACTGAGAAACTGATAAATTCCAGAATCAGGGAGAAGGCAGATGGTAGAATTTGTCAGCCTTCCTTGACATACCTCCTTCTCCTCCAACAACTTTGGTACATCAGGCCTTTATCAGCAGGCAATAGGATTCCTTTCACAGACTAGAGTTCAGATGCAGGACTCTTTGCCTTTTAGAGAAAATAACTGTAGGGGAAGGATCCATTCTCAAGGTGCCCATGAGAACTAGAGAGAGAATAAGGAACAAGTGTACCACAGCAAAGCTCAGAATTCATGTGGGAATTGTGATAACCAGTTTGGGTGTTGGTTATAAGAAGGAGCATGACCATTCACTGGAGCCAGAAGCAAAGTCAAAACAGGAGAAGGAGAAGCACAAGACATGCACCAGGACATGGACCCTCTCATGTCCTCTGCCCGGAGACCACTGGGTCTGGTTCTGAGGTGGGATAGGTGCTTACAGGGTTTTCAACCTATGCTCTTATAACTGTATTAGGTCCTGGAGAACTGACATCTTCCCAGGAGAAGGACAGAAGAGAAGGTGGGGGAAAGTTAAATGAACTGAGTTTGAATCTTAAATTTGACTAGAGGAACATACGTTTATTAATCAGAAAGACAGAATGGTTGTGAAGCAGGAAGATTAGGAATTTCCCACTATCAGCAGAAATGGTGTGTGAGAGAGAGAGAGAGAGAGAGAGAGAGAGAATGTGTGTGTTTGTGTGTGTGTGTGTGTGTGTGTGTGTGTGTGTAGGAGAGGGGCTCCAGGGCTAAACTGACTTTAGGTCTAGAAAAAACAGTTCTGCAATTTTGTCCTGATTTTTGCAATTTGATTAGCAATACAAATATCAGAGTGTCCCAATTTCATGCCCCTTTTAATTTTCATTCTTTCAGTCAATCAATCCCAGCAAGTGTTCACCCTCAAAGTCTCAAAATAATAGATAGAGATTGAGATTTAAAATGTGATTTCATTAATAGAATCAGCATGAGGGGCAGGATGCAGGATTTTTCTTTCTCTGTATTTGTTTCATTCCATCTGAGTCCAAAATAGTCCTCATTTGAGATATATGGCAACCAATATTTTAACAGGGTTTTCTCATGGTTTGGTTAAGATTTTCCCAAGAAAATTTGCACAAGAAAGTCCTTGTGTAATCTTTGAACAAATAAGGATGACTGTTGCTAATCCTTTACACAAAATTCCAGAGGGGGCTTGGGAAAAACTCATTTTTGCCAATCTAGAATAGCCTGTTTGGGATTGAATAGAATAGTCAGTTCTTAAAAAGAAAAGAAAAATGGCAAGAAATTGTTCATGAAAGATCCTTTTCCCTCCAAATACCTGGAAATTGGGGCTGATTTTTATCACTAAGACAAGGCTTCTTAATAGCAGCACTGTTGATATTGGGCTATGTAATTCTTTATTCAGATAGATGTGCATTATAGGATGTATAGCATCCCCTGCTCCAGATGCAATAATCAAAAGTGCCTCCAAAATAGAAGGGTCTCCAGGCATTGTCACATGTCCTAGATGACAAAACAACTCTCAGTTGAGAACCATTGATTTAATACCTTCAAAATACTTTGATTCTTTAGACAAGGTGACTAATTAGATTGGCAACAGTATTACCAATAGATATCTGTATGCGGTATTATATTTTATAACTTTAAGGAAATATTATGTGTTCATTATAGTATGGTGAATATTGCCTTCTTAACATTGCTCCTGCCATCCAGCCAGCAAAATGCAATGTTATCTTGACCATGGATTATTGAGCAATTGAGAGCAAAACAATGATAAAGATAAAAATTGTTGGATGACCCATAAAACCAATATTAGAATAAATAAGAACTGAAATAACCCGTAATTCTGTTTCTACAGCAAGGCCATTTTTGTATTTTATCTCCCTTTTAAGGAGCTATTTTTCATTCATAGCACTGCTGTAAATTATGCACAGCAGACTTCTTCATTTAATAGGTTCAGGTCAGAGAGTGATTGTATTTCAGCAGTTGGTATTCAGGGATTTTGTAATTTGTAATTTATGAGGTTTATTAATTTAGCAGATTATTTGCTTAAGATACTACCATCCCTTCATGAAGCGCTGACTGTGAGAATTTCTGGTCAGCTTCCTAGTTTCAAGAAAAGTTTCGGTATTTAGATCATATACCGATTCCTCAAAAATTAAATAAATTTTGTAAAATTTAGCCCATAGGTGTGGCTGGAAAGGAAGAAAAGGAACTATTTGTTCCTTTTGTGACTGTGGAAGAGGGTGGGTGGGAAGCAAAGGGTGGAGGGCTAGCACTTCATTGCTCCCACAGAAGATTCAATACATTTTTCAGAATGAAAATGTAAAAAGAAAAAAAGCAACAGGTAAATGCCCACACAGGAAGTCCTTACAGAATTAGGCCCCCTAAAGAGAGCAATCCCCAGCATTTTTGAGAGGATCTAGAATTGGTCTACTGCTTCCTCCATCACATTATAAAATAGGCAAGAACAGAAAAGCAGAAAGGTCCCCCTGCTGATTCAAAGTGGGAAAAAAAGTACTAGGTGATGGGTGACTCAGAGACATAGGCAAGTTTTTTTCTCCCTATTTAGAAATACAAACTGTTGCTACAAGGAGAAATGTTTTTAAAAGATCATGTTATGAGAAATTAAATGACATTGATGGCAGGGGTCTGTATCCTTCACACTCCAAATCTGACCCTGGGTTCTTTTCAGTATCCAGATGGACATCTGGTCCGAGCTTCTTTAAATACCATCAACTGCGGGGAGACTTCTCAGCTCAGACATTTTACAGAATGTCCTTCTGGGGAGGGGGCTAGGTAATTGAAAGCTAAACAACCATACTAACATGAATCAGCTATTTTTCTTTTAAAATGACTCACCAGAACTTCTCTTATGGTCCGGTGGCTAAGACTCCATGTTCCCAAGGCAAGGGGCTCAGGTTCATTCTCTGCTCAGGGAATGAGATCCCGCATGCCACAACTAAGAGTTTGTAGGCTGCAGTTAAGAGTTCAAATGCTGCAACTCAAAATCCCACAGGCCACAGCTAAGACCTGGCCCAACCAAATAAACAAACACACACACAAATAAATATTTTAAGAGTCAATGGGACATTGTTATAAAATAAATAAATATATGTATAATGTAGACTCCCCATATTCTACATGGAAAAAATCTCACAGCTTATCACTCTGGCCTCTGTTATATATGACATTTCAAGAATCCTCCTCCTGGTGTTAGTGTTAGTCTCTTCCTTGCCCTCCACACAAGCTTACAGCCTTTCCTCACCTCCACACTATGCTCTCATGAGCACACTGAAGAAATGTGGAGTTTCTTCCCATCTTCTCTATTTGCAGCCTACCATCCTAGAAGCTGTAGTCAAGACTCATCTTGTACTGAAGCCTTATTTGAACTCCACTCTCTACACCCATCTTGAAATAATATCATTAATCTTCAAACGTTTGTGGTCTCTAATGCCTGGACTAGTCATTAGTCATTGCCATTCATTGTTTGTGTATTTTAATATTTTAGATGTGCTATTTTATATTCTTAATCATAGAGTAGGGACCTTAAATATAGAGATGATTAATACTGTGGCATATCCTTTCCACATGATTGGTATTTTTAAAATATTTAAGTGACGTTAATTGAGAAGGAGGTGGTAGTTCCCTTTTGTTGCTTGTATAATCTGACATTCAGCATTTCTCTCCTTTCTTTGGGAACCTCCGCATCAATTCCAAGCATCTTGACACAGGTACCTTGATACAGGTACCGTGATCCTAACTGACTCTATGTTTTCAAGTTTTCTGATACTCTCTAAAATTGAATTGTTCCCTAGTAGGCAAAAGTAATGGGTTCATCAGGCAGAATCTTTCCTGCCCATGAGTAAGTCATTAAAGCCAAGTTAATATGGACTTTTTGCACAAAGTATGTATACTAATGTGTGTTTGTGTGTGTGCATTTGTAGAAGGGGTGAAGAAGTTCTCTCAACATTCAGATTATGCCCCTGGTTGCTGCCTATTGTAAAATAATGAGCTGCTTACAGCCACAGTCTACAGGTAAACAAGGAGGTAAAATGATACAGGCTATTAAATATAAGGCAAATGATTTTAACCAACATTTATTGAACATCTAGAAGAATATATGATGTGTGATAAGAATGTATGATGAGCCCTTGCAAGTCAATGCCCTGTTTCTCTTCAATGTGCATTGAGTGTTCTCAGTCGTGTCTGACCCTTTGTGACTCCATGGACTGTAGCCCTCCAGGTTCCTCTGTTCATGGGATTTTTCACGTAAGAATACTGGAGTGGGTTGCCATTTCCTCCTCCAGAGGATCTTCCCCACCCAGGGATTGAACTGGCATTTCTTGTGTCTCCTGAATATCAGGCAGATTCTTTACTGTAGAACCACTGGGGAAGCCTGATGTGCCTCGAACCAGGATCAAAATCTCTTGTAGGCAAGGCCTGGAAATCTACAAGGGGATCCTTTGTTCTTATAAAATTAACCTAAATTCACTACTTCATTATGATAACATTGAAATTTAACATTAATTCCATACCATTTCGGGCTCAAGTTTAGAACTTTCCATAACAGAGAATGATTGTACCTTCTTCTATCTCCTTTTCCCTTTTTCTGTATAGTTATTTTAAATGTTCACTGGTTTTCTTGAAACTTAGCAATCAGATAAAACTGTCTTGATTGATGTTACAGAATCATGGATTTCCTCACCAAACCAAAGGAAGCCTCCCTCATTATCTCTGGTCTCTTGAGCTGAGCCACGCTCATCTTCAGGTAAATGTACTTATTCCCTTATCTCCTCAAATCAGCTATCCACTTTTCTCCAGCCAAGCTTGGATGTAAGTTGACAAGATCTTGGGTTGTCTTTGTGATTTCCCTGCAGAGTGCAGCTGGGTCCCTTTCAGTTTAAAAGAAACAGGTGTGGGGGTAACTCTGCTCAACCTTTAAAAAATTGCTGTCATAAAAGACAGAGATGGAATGGTGACTTAAATCTGTTTTTTTTTATTTTTGAATGGCAGAAACATTGTACTCTTCTGGAATAAGAAATGTTTGCAACATAAAATAGGCTAATAACAAAGCATCAGGCTTAGTGGCTGCTTCTATTTGTTCTTTATTTTTTTGGACAAGGAGAAACTCTGACATTCAAGTTCACAGTTTTCAAAAGTCCCAAATACACTTAAAAAATTAGAAAGAGTGATGCTAGGAGTATTAGCTTTGAATCCTTCCAAATGTGGTAAACACCAGAAGAGGTTTATCATAATAGAAGGAATGATAAGGTAAGAATTAAAAAGCATGGGGTTCTAGTCCCATTTGACATTAGCTCAGAGGTCTTTAACAGGTCAAGAGATTCTCTGGACCTCAGGATTCTCACCTGTTAAGGGAGGAAATTGAACTAGATAACCTCTGAGTTATATTCTAGCACTAAAATTCAAGGGCTCAAGCTGATATTTTCACTTCTTTTACTAATTTTATTTCCATTGGTGCCTAATAAATGCAACTTTCATTTTTATTTTTCCTAGAGAAGAAGAGAGAAATGTGAAAATAAAAATGGTAACAATTTTAGACCTTCCATAACAGAGATGCTAACAAGAGGCCAGAGATGCTAACAAGGAAGTTGAGTTTGTGGAGATACAAGGGGAAAGCGATTACCTGTTAATGTTCCAGTCTTAGACATGAGAGTGTATAAAATTAACTGTCTTAGACATCCTTAGACTCTCTTAATTAGTTAATATTCCATTTAAAAAAAAATCTCTTTATTTTTGCATCTGCATTGGTAGGTTGACTGGGATTTGACCACTCTAGGCTGGGCTTGACTGGTAGCTCTGCTTTAGGTTACTGGTCTGGTCTGTGGGTGAGCTAGTATCACCTTGCTGCATATGTTTCTTGTCCTTCTTATACCAGACAGTTCAGCCAGGGCATGTTCTGCTCACGATGATGGTAGAAGTTTAAGGATAATCCCCTTAATTTACAGATGAGAAAACTGAAAGCCAGGGAGGTTTTACAATCATAAGACTCATCTCAGACTAGGCAAAGGAAAAAAGAGAGCAGTTTGCTGTTGTTGTTCAGTCACCAACTTGTGTCTGACTCTTTGCAACCCCAAGGACTGCAGCATGCCAGGCTTCCCTGTTCCTCACCATCTCTCAGAGCTTGCCCAAGTTCATGTCCATTGAATCAGTGATGCTATCCAACCATCTCCTCCTCTGTCACCCTCTTCTCCTCTTGCCTTCAATCATTCCCAGTGTCAGGGTCTTTTCCAATGAGTGGGCTCTTCACATCAGGTGGCCAAAGGATTGGAACTTCTGCTTCAGCATCATTGCTTCCAAAAGGTATTCAGGGTTGATTTCCTTTAGGATTGACTGGTTTGATTTCCTTGCTTTCCAAGAGACTCTCAAGAGTCTTTGCCAGTACCACAGTTTGAAAGCATCAATTCTTTGGCATTCTGCCTTCTTTACTGTCCAGCTCTCACATCCGTGCATGACTACTAGAAAAACCATAGCCTTGACTAGATGGACTTTGATTCACTGGTATATGTAACTGGAAAATCCAAGTGGATGGTAGGGCTTCAAGGCATAGCTGAAGTTTCTGGTTCCAATGATATCTTGTGTCTTTGTTTCTCTCCATCACTTGTCTGCTTGTCTTTGCAGTGCTTTCATCCTTCAGTAGGCTTGCTCCATGTGAGAGTAAGACAACTGCCTGAAGTCCTGGCCTCTAGTGTTCTGAACACAGGAGACAGATATTCTACCTTGTTACCCATAGCAAGTTTGCAAACCATTTAGATGGGCTGGGCTGGAGACAAGAACTTGTAAGGGCCACCTGTCTAGCCCTGAGATAAGTGAGGCCATTTGATGTCAGTAAGTTGGAGGTTGGGGGTGGTAGTCCATGAAGGGAAAAGATACTGACTTCCTGACATGAATTAATGATGTCCTTTCTGTCCTATTCCAACAGTGGTAGGAAGTACCACCTAATAATGAATCAATGCAATTTCAAGGCTTACCTAGGCAGAAATGACACCCAGGCCACATCCTCATCTCACATCTCTGGATTTTGGAAAGGCATTTGAGACACTTATTTCATCTCCAATGAATTATCAGATTGAGGCTGATCAGATTACCTAATTAGCCAACTTCATCCTTTAATGCCTGGAATAAATAATGTCTCCTGCTTCCCCGGTGGCTCAGTCAGTAAAGAATCCACCTGCAATATGGGACACCTGGGTTTGATCCCTGGGTTGGGAAGATCCCCTGGAGGAGGGCATGGCAACCCACTCCAGTGTTCTTGCCTGGAGAATCCCATGGACAGAGGAGCCTGGCAGGCTACAGCCCATGGGGTCACACAGAGTTGACACAGCTGAGCTACTAAGCACAGCACTGGGAAGAGTGACTGTACTTAACTTGCTTCTGCAAACCTTCTGTGCAACTGAGAAAAAAAATGACATTTTCCCCCTGAATATATCATACCTGCTACCCTTTTTATTTTATTCAACTGCTTTGTAACAGAAACCTTGAGCTCTGTTAAAGTCTTTTCTAAACAGAAAGTATTTAACTCAATATTTGTTTTCTAAGGCTGCTGTTACAAAGGGCCACAAACTGGGAGGCTCAAAAGAACACAAATTTAGTGCCTTCCAGTTTTGGAAGCCAGAAGTCTGAATCAAGCTTCTCTGAATCAAGCTCTCTCTGAGACTTTACAGGAGAGAAGCCTTCCTTACCTTTCCCTGGCTCCTGGTGGTTTGCCCACTAGAGCTGCCACTTCCTGGCTAGAAGCCACATAACCCCAGTTGGTCTCTGCTTCCATCTTCACTTGGCATTCTACCTGTGTCTCGGTCTTCACATGGTCATCGTCTTTTAAGGACACGAGTCATATTTAGATTAGGGGCTTCCCCATTGGCTCAGTGGTCAAGAATCCGCCTGCAATGCAGGAGACTCAGGTTTGAGCCCTGGGTCAGGAAGATCCCCTGGAGGAGAAAATGGCAACACACTCCAGTATTTTTGCCTCGAAAATCCCATGGACAGAGGAGCCTGGTGGGCTACAGTCCATGAGGTCACAAAGAGTCAGACACTACACAGAGCACGCATATTAGATTAAAGGCGTACCTTTCTCCCAAACGACCTCATCCTGACTAATTGTATCTACAGCCACTCTGTTTCCAAATAAAGTCAGTTTCTGGGATACCTGGGGTTAGGATTTCACGTATCTTTCTGGGAGACACACGATTCAACCCATAACAGTCCTTGACAGAATGAAGGATTACAACCAGTGAAGCCACTGGCTGTTTAACACTGATTATAGTAATACTTTTCGAGGCCTGCCCTGCTGCCTCCCTTGCTTCTCCTCCTCCTCCCCTTTTTCCTCTTCCTTCCCAGTTGTCCAAAGTGCTCCCAACCCCCACAGATAGATAATGTCTTGTATTTAATTTCTGAGAACATTTTTCACATTTATGAATTCATCCTATCTTATGACTGTCACATGAAGTAAAGTAGGCGAACTTCATTATCTCTTTTCAGTTAGTGACAGAGAGACAGACAGACAGAAAGATGAAATGACTTGCCGAAGGTCACTCAGTTAGGTGAGAAAGCTGGAGTTAGAATGAGATTGCTGAGCACTCCCATTCTTCTACTATCTACAAATGCCCTCAAGACCCATAGATTTGGAGACATACAAACAGATCTTTTCTTTCTCAAGTGTCACAGCTTCCCTGGCCCGTCCCATACCCAGCTGTGCCTGTTTTTCACTCTACACTGACGATGATCAATACAGCTTTGAACGTGTCCTGAGAGCTTCCCTTGGGGATGCACCCCTATTTCAACTGCAGAGTGAGCATCTTCACTTGGAATTTCTTTCAGTATGGCAAGTCAGTATTTTTGACCTCCGTAAGTCTGTCCCTATTCTCGAATTTCCCCATCTCTCTTAACGACCACGCGAGTAGCCCGAGGCAGAAATTCAGGACTCTTTTCTACTCTTCCTTCATTGCGCACAGCTAACTCAGTGCTGGGTCACATAGAATTTACCCCAGAACTTTCAGCCTATTTCTTCCTTTCCACCCCAGTTACCACTGCTTGATGTTTAAGTCCCTCAGCAGTTCTGCCTGGACTTTGGTTTTCTGTCCCAGGCTCTCTCTGCTCCAACACACCCTTCAAATCCACTACTGCAAGGGTCACTCAATCAAAATGGCCAAGCTAAAGCTCTCCAGTAGCTGTGAGAGCCAAACTGTAGAAGAAACATTGTTGGACACAATACTGGAAACAGCAGGGAGATTATGGGGGTCAATATGGTAGGATGGTGGTCACGTTAATACAACTGCACAAAAGATAGTCTTAGCATCCTAAGCCGCCAAAGACTCTCTCAAAGGAGAATTTTGGTAAATGAAAATGATCAGCAGATCGGGGGATGGGATACATGGGAACTGTCTGTACTGTCTATTTAATTTTTCTCTAAACCTAAAACTGCTCTCAAATAATCCACTGTGGCTCAGCTGGTTAAGAATCCACCTGCAATGCGGGAGACCTGGGTTTGATCCCTGGGTTGGGAAGATCCCCTGGAGAAGGGAAAGGCTACCCACTCCAGTATTCTGGCCTGGAGAATTCCATGGACTGTAAAGTCCACGGGGTTGCAAAGAGTCAGACATGACTGAGCAACTTTCACTTCACAAATAATAAAATCTATTTATTAAAAAATGAATTATGAGGGTTAAGAAAGGATTCTTGTTATTATAAGTAGTTAAAAATAGTATAAATAAAACTAAACATAATTGCTTTTAGATATTACAACTGATCTACATTCATGTTCAGTGTTAAGAGGAATGAAAGGAAGCCCATTTACTCAGTCATATTAAAACCTAACTTGCCGATATGCTGCCTGGCTCTAAATTGCGAGTTTCATAAGCACTAAAAATTGGCTGACCTACTTCACCATAGTAATTGAAAGGGATTATTACTGACAATTAGCTAGCGAGCAATAGTAATAGATAATTTACTTTTTCCAAATATTTTGCAAGCAAGCACTTTTTCTTTTTTTTTTGAAAAAAGGAAACACATTAGACAGTTGTGTCTTGGCAAATTACAATGTATCTTTTATTTCTTGACAAGTAATTCATACTGCAATATTTTTTACAGTCCATAATTCTAATGTGGCTGTTATATTCGTTATGTCTACAGACACTTTATCAGGATAAGTACTCAATGCAACATGTGGGGACTGAGCCCCACAGCCCTCATTATGGCTGATAGTCCCCCTTCTGTGGCCTGGGCAAAGCAAAGGGAGGAGGGCTTTTCTAGCCAGATTTTGCCTTTGGAGGAAAATGAGGTCATTTTCAATATAAATGTTTAAACTCCTCCAACCTCAGCTATTCCATTATGTTCTTTCCAAGATACATTTTTTTTTAGCTTAGTGAAAAATAAAGTTATGGCATATCTGGATGTATATCTTTTTCTTCCCATATAACTGAACAAAAATCACTATTATCTTTAGCAGAGGTTAAGTAAAGTGAGCGGTGGAAGGCTCTAATGATTTAGGATCATTGGATGATATATATCTCAACTTACTTTTAGGGAAATATATTTTTTTTAATTTTTAAATTAAAGGATAATTGCTTTATAGAATCAGCCATAGGTACACCTATATCCCCTCTCTCCCAAACCTCCCTCCCATCTCCTTCCCCATCCTACCCTTCAGCCTGTCACAGAGGAGATTTTGAGTTTAAATTAATTCGTATTCATTGTGTTCTGTAGCTGTTCCCTATGCCACTGTTTAGCATTCAGTTATACTCTAATTGGAAGCCGGTAATAACAGATTCCATGACTTACTTTATATCACTATAAGGTTAAGTTTTCTAGATTCATATTAGGTACTCCAAAAATACTTCATTAAATTTAGTCCTCTTTGAGTTTTCTTGCAAAGCTACTACATTAATGGGTTCTCCAATGTCAATGAATCATTTTCTTTCCTTACCCTCAGGAAAATACATTGTTTCATGTAGAGACAAAATAAAGGGAATTACAGTATTTGCAAACCAGAAACTCTGGAAGCATCATGCTGTCCTTCATTCAGTGAAAAAGCCTGGACTATTCTAAGATTATTTATCTGTGTTACTATGGTTTCTTTTTCTTGGAATAGTACTTAAAAACTGTTGTATGATTGAATGAATGAATGTCTTTCTTTCTACATTTTAATCCCATGATCCATTGTATTCTTTGAGTTCACTCTTACTTCTATGGACTTCCTTGGTGGCTCAGATGGTAAAGCATCTGCCTACAATGCAGAACACCCGGGTTCAATCCCTGGATCAGGAAGATCTCCTGGAGAAGGAAAGGGCAACCCACTCCAGTATTCTTCCCTGGAAAATCCCATGGACAGAGGAGCCTGGTAGGCTACAGTCCATGGGGTCGCAAAGAGTCAGACACGACCGAGCGACTTCACTTCACTTTACTTCTGTGACTTGGGTCATACACCATTACATGCTGTAGTTATCTTTTGTGCATGTTCCCCATCCGCCAGTCCCAGATTTCTGTACAGTAAGTGTTTGGTAAATATCCAAAGAATTAATGATCCAGTTGACAGTCATTTACTTGCCTTCTCAATAGCATTTGGTACTATTGATACCTTCTCTTTCTTGAAACAAACTGTAGCCTTGGCTGATTTTTCACCTGCCCTCTACCTATTCCTTCATGGGCTCCTTTAGAAAATTGTCTTGGACTGTCTTCTCTTTCTAACTCCCTAGTTGATACCATGCATTGTTTTAGGTTTACATAGTAATTAAATATTGAAAACTCACCAAAGTATATGTTTTTCCCCAAGACAACCTTCAATCCTCTGTACTTTGGAATTCATTTTGAAGTGAAGTCACTCAGTCGTGTCTGATTCTTTGCAACCCCATGGACTGTAGCCCACCATGCTCCTCTGTCCATGGGATTTTCCAGGCAAGGGTACTGGAGTGGATTGCCATTTCCTTCTCCAGGAGATCTTCCCAACCCAGGGATCGAACCTGGGTCTCCCACATTGTAGGCAGACGCTTTACCGTCTGAGCCACCAAAAGGCCTCATTTATTATATATATACATGTATACTTTCCTGATAGCTCAGTTGGTAAAGAATCTGCCTGCAATGCAGGAAACCTGAGTTCAATCCCTGGGTTAGGAAGATCCGCTGGAGAAGGGAAAGGCTACCTACTCCAGTATTCTGGCCTGGAGAACCCCATGGATTGTATAATCCACGGGGTCGCAAGGAGTCGGACATGGTTGAGTGACTTTCACTTCACTCACATATATATATGTATACATATATATATATATGCATCTTCTTTGATCCAGCTTTGGTAGTCAGTTTGTGCTTCCATAATAAACTACTGTGTACTTGGTAGCTTTAATAACAAGAATTTCTGTCTCACAATTCTGCAGGCTGGGAAGTCCAAGACTAAGGTACTAGTTGATTCGCTTTCCTTATGAGGGCTCCCTTTCTGGCTTGTAGAAACATTCTCCCTGTGTTCTCTCATGGGAGAGAGACAGAGATCGGGATACAGGGAGGGACAGAGAGAGAAAGCTCTCTGGCGTCTCTTATAAGACACTAATCTTGTCATGCGGGCCCTACTCTCACCACCACATCTGAACCTAATTATTAATACTTCTCAACTGCTTCATCTCCAAATATTCTCACTCTGGGAGTTAGGGCTCCAATATATTGATATGTATAATTTTGGAGGGAGGCAATGTAGTTCAAGTTGCAGCGCCAGGTAACCACTCCGTAAGTATGGCGGTGAACAAAGCTGATGAGGAATCCTTTCTTACAGAACTGATAAGAAATTGAGGAAAGCAAACTTATGATTTGAAGAAAACAAACAGTAAACCAGTTTTAAAAAGAGAGAGAAAGGGAGGGAGGGAGAGAGAGAAAGACTGAGAGAGAATTTCTCATACTCCTAAATGAGACAAAAGAAGCAAGGTAATTTTACAGAGTAAAACTATGATGGGGTCAGGAAATTTGAAGGGAATTAGAAGCAGGACTCAGTTAGTTGAGCATCTGAGCCCTAGAAAAGAATATGAATAACAAGAAGGAACAAATGAAGGTCTGAGGAGTCTTAAGGTCTAGGAAAGGCACCCAGAAGTCATTTCTGTTATCTCTTTCATTACCAACATCTCCAAAATACACCTGTCCACTTTCATTCCCTTGCAATGACACCAACATATGTCACCAGGATTTCTCCACAGGCACTATTGTAATCACTTACTAATCATTCTCCTGGGTTCCACCTTTGTCTCTCCTCAAACCGTTTCATACAACACTGATGGAGTGATCATTTTAAAGGGGATATTGTTGGGTGATGCTACAGTAATCAAGACAGAGAGATGCTGGCATAAGGAAAGATTACATAGATGAATGTAGCTGAAATGAGAGTCCAAAATAAATCCCCAAATTTATGCTCAACTGACAATAGTTTCAAGAAAATTCAAGAGGCAAAGGATAATCTTTTTAACAAACAATGTTGGGACAACCGGATATTCACATGCCAAAGAATGAAAGTAGACCAATTTCTTTCACCATACACAAAACTTAACTAAAAATGAACTTCGATCTAAATGTAAAAGCTAGAACTATCAAATTCTTAGAAGAAAACATAGGAATAAATCTTCATGATCTCAGTTTAGGCAATGGTTTCTTAGATATGACAACAAAAAACACAAGTGACAAAAGGAAAAAGTAAATAAACTATTATGAAAATTGAAGTTTTCATACCACAAATATCAAGAAAATGAAGAGGTAACCATAGAATAGTAGAAAACATTCTCAAAACATTTATTTGATAAGTTATTTATAAATAGAATATATCAAGACCTCTTATAATGCAATCATAAAAAGATAACCAGATCTTAAAATACTCAAAGGCCTTGAACTGACTTTTCTCCAAAGAAGATACACAAATTTATGATAAACTCATGAAAAGAGGTTAGCATTCTTAGATGTTAGGAAAATGCAAATCAAAACCACATGTGACATCATTCATGTCCATTAGGATGACTATAATACAAGACAATAATATATTGGCAGGGATATGAAGAAATTGAAACTACCACATATAGCTGGCAAGAATGTAAAATTGTGCAGCCACTTTGGGAAACAGTTTGGCAGTTCCTTAAAATTTTACTCCTGGAAATTTCAATCATTGGAGAAGGAAATGGCAACCTACTGCAGTATTCTTGCTGGAGAATCCCATGGACAGAGGAGCCTGGCAAGTTACAGTCCATGGGGTCGCAAGAGTCGGACATGACTTAGTAACTGAACCACCACCACCACCAATTTTAGTCATAGGTATATATCCAGTAGAAGTAGAAACAGATATCTACATGAAAGCTTGTGCTTGATTGTTCTTAGCAATGCTATTCATAATATCTAAAAAGAAGACCCAACTCAAAATCCATTAATTGATGAATATACAGTCCATGGAATTCTCCAGGCCAGAACTGGAGTGGGTAGCCTTTTCCTTCTCTAGGAACTGATGAATAGGTCAATAATATGTAGTGTGTTAATAGAATGGACTAATATTTAAGGGAATTGAAGTACTGTTCCATGCTATGACATGGATGAACCTTGAAAACATTACACTAAGTGAAAGAGGCCAGTCAGAAAAGACTGCCTATTGTGTGACCCCACTTATACAAGATACCAGAATGCGTAAATTTATAGAAATAGAAAGTAGATTAGTAGTTGCCTAGACACTGAGTGAATTGGGAAGGGGATTAGGGAGTAATTACTAAAACATAAAGAGATTCTTTTAGGGGAGACATCTTCTCAAAGTAGATAGTGGTGATGATTCTATAGCTGTGTAAATTTACCAAAAAACATTGAATTACATACTTTAAATGGGTGAATTGTTGCTTTGTCAATGCTATCTCAAGAAAGCTGGTTAAAAGTTGTTGGGTGGTGGACATACTCTATGTCTTGATAGGAGTTACATGGGTGAATCCATTTGTAAAAATTTTATAGTTAAGATCTGTACACTTAAGAATATATAAATGTTACCTTAAACAGAAATAGAAAGTAATAATCAGGTTGAGATAGGAAATGAAGGAAGTATAGGTAAAAAAACAATAGGCAAGAATATTAATAATTGTTGAAAGTGGATAATAGGTACACAGTGATCATTGTACTACATATTCTGTTTTCCTTGTATATGTTTAAAATTTTCCATAATAAAATATTTTAAAACATATATTTATAGATGGAAAAATATATATTCTCAGCCCAGTACTATTCAGACTTCTTTGTAGTCTAAAGGGCCATGTATAATTTAGCCCCCACCTACCTCTCCCTTGTGTCTCTTTCCTACAGAATTGCCCTGGCTGTGTCAGTCTGGTCTTCTTTTTTAAAAAAAAAAAAAACCAAATTACTTATTTATTTAGCTGTGTTGGTCTTAGTCGTGGCATGCAGGGTCTTAGTTGTATCACGCGGGGTCTTTCGTTGCAGGCATTGGACTCTCTAACTGTGGCGAGTGGGCTCTGCAGTTGCAGCACATGGGTTTATTTACCCTGCAATATGCGGGGTCTTGGGCAGTAAAGAATCTGCCTGCCAGTGTAGGAGACACAGGCTTGATCCCTGGGTTGGGAAGATTCCCTAGAGAAGGAAATGGCAACCCACTCCATTATTCTTGCCTGGTAAACCCCATGGACAGAGGAGCCTGGTGGTCCATGGGGTTGGAAAGTCAGACGTGATTTAGCAGCTAAACAACAACAATGCAGGGTCTTAGATCCTTGACCAGGAATTGAACCAGCATCTCCTGCATCGCAAGGCAGATTCTTAACCAATGGGCCACTAGGGAAGTCCCGAGTCTGGCCTTCTTTTACTTCCTCTGCTGACTCAGGAATACTCATGCTACATCCTTTCTCTGATTATTTACTCTCATTTAGAGCCTGGCTCTAAACTCCATGAAGGCAGGAAGATCATTCTATTTTATTCTATACATGGATATATGCTGCCTAGACGTCTCCCTGCCATGTATTAGTGAGACAAGAAATATTTGTATATGGAAGTAAAGAACAGATAAATGAATATATTTATGGACTGTTCACATCATGTAGATTTTCAAGGACCAGATTAGACTATGGATGAACTAAAACTTCAGAATGTATTTCTTCATTTTGTAATGTTTCAGTAAAACTTTCTCCATCAGCAGCTTTCTACATAAACACTCATTTCTCTGTTTTGTTTTTGTTTTTTTAATGGTAATTTGAAACATTTAAGGGAGAGGTTGAAATTTTATGAAAATTTTCAGCTGTTATTACCAAGAGTCATTTTTTCCTATGCTAGAGGAAAGTTTACAAATATATAGCAAGTGTCTGTTAGTCACTCAGTTGTGTCTGACTCTTTGTGACCCCATGGACTGTAGCCCTCCAGGCCCTTTCATTCATGGGGTTTTCCAGGCAAGAATACTGGAGTGGGTTGCCATTTCCTTCTCCACGAGATCTTCCCAACCCAGGGATTGAACCTGGGTCTCCCACTTTGCAGGTAGAGTCTTTACCATCTGAACCACCAGGGAAGCTCCAATATATAGCATAGCTATTGTTTTGTAGCTTAAATAACTAAAATGAAAAAATATGAACACAGCTGCTGGCATTTAAAATCTATCAATAGGTAAATAAGGCAAGGAAATAAGTAATGAAACTGCTTTGAGTTTTGATTGCCAAGAGTAAAATTTGGACCATTAAGAAAAAGATTGAACAAAATCCTGGAGTTTTAATAATAAAAGGACAATCTAGCTTGCAGTTTTAAAATATGATTAAACAATGAACACATTAAAATGTATCTGTTAAATATCTAAGTGCTACATTTTTCAACTGCCAATGAAAATTTTGAACATTTATTCTGGGTGCATTCTGTTTTTAGAAGAGCAGAAATCGAATGGCTTATATCAAAACTTTGGTAAACTATAATCCTTTTCTTAAAAAGACATTTTCCTTCACACTACTGATGTGTTTCAATGAATACATTAAACATTTCAATATATTTAAACTATATACATGGTTATACATATGGTATTTTAGAATATATATAAAATATGCATATATGTACATATATGTGTGTATATATTTACATGTACTGTTTTCCTTGTATACGTTTAAGTGTTTCTATAATAAAATATTTTAAATATATATTTATAGAGGAAAAAATGTATATTTTTACCCCACACTTTTCAAAGACTTCCCTATTATAGCCTATAGGCCTCTGCATGATTTAGCCCCTACCTAAATATACATATGTATATATAGGTGTGTATATATATATATATATTTACATACATATATCTCTTAAACTTTAATGTGCACACAAATCACCAGGTCATCTTATAAAATGCAGTATTAGTAGATCTTGATTTTGATTTAGCAGATCTTGGATGGGACCTGAAATTCTGCATTTCTACTAAGTTCCAAGGTAATACCAATGCTGCTGGTCTAGGGACCACACTTTGAGCAGTGGTTCTCCATATATTATTGAACTTTGTTAGCAGATGGAAGTTTTATTGCTAAAAGATATAACTAGAAGGAACTTTGGGGATCATTTAACACTGTCCTGCTTTCAGGAGATGAACATCTATCATGTGGGACAGATAGGTCTTCTCTTTTTGAAGATCTTTAAAGACACACCAAACTGATCTATGCGTATCCCATACTAATGTTTAATCATTCTAGTCCTTGAGGAGCACATACCTGTTAAAAGTGTTAAATATAGAGGCACGTGAACAATTTAAAACTAATATAAGCAATAGATAGTCAAAGGCTAGCTGCCATCCTTGGATCTCATTCAAGTATATCTTTCAGTATATCTTTGAAATTAAATTAAAACTTGGTTTTATCCTTAACTATTTTTTTCATACTATCATATATATAATCATATGCCATGTCAAATAATCCTTTGTATTATAAAAATATAAATTAAGAAACACTACCTGAATGTTTTACATAGCAAGTTTGATAGAAGCTCAGAGAAAAGGAAAAATCAGCAATCACTGGGCATTGTCCTAAAGGTTTCTTTTAGGAGATGTTTTTTAAGCAGAATCTGTAGTAGCAAGTAGGAGTACAGTAGGGGAAGGTGGAATGCTTCAGGAGTCTTAGGTCAAGCACATGTAGAACAACTTGGCTAGAGCAAAGGGTTCATTGGAAGATTTTAAGAAATTCAATATATCAAAGTAAAAGAAGTAAAATTGGAGTTATGCAGTGGAGAGCTTTAAAGACTAAGGCTCAAGGATTTGCTTACTCTTGCAAAGGCAGTGGGAGTCACTGAAGATGTTTTACGGGTGAATGATGGATGAAAGTACTGTCAGGAAGACTGGTGGAGGAAAGAGCTGAAGGCAGACAACCCATCAGCTTTACCCTCTGAGCCCAGGGCATAGACATAGATGTGGAGTATAGGGCGGAGAAGTGTATTTGGAGAAGGTTTATTTGGACAAAAAGGCCTGAATTTGGTCTAATATAAACGTTTTCAGCTTTAAGTTAAATCGTTATTCTTGTTTGATTACTGTGAACATGGGAGGAAGTGATAAGACTGTTTGGATAAACTAAACCCTCAAGACTTTTAAAAGCTAGAAAATGATGAGTCTGTTACTTTTAACTGTTTTTTTTTTTTTTTTAACCTGTCAAAATGTTTCAATGCTCAGTTCTTTGTAAACCTAAAAACACAAACATACACAGATACATACACAAACACAGACAGTAAGTGCACATACCATCTCTCAACTTGTCCTGCAATTTCTGTTTCTTTAACCACTCTGGGTAGAAGAATCTAAACTCATTTCCACTTTGCTCCATGCACATATTTAAATCTACCTTCTCTCTTCCACTCAGTTGGAATTTCTCTAAAGAATCATCTCCAAACAAACAAACAAACAAAAAAATTATCTCCTAATTCCTCTGAAGAAGCATTTCCTAATGCTTCAACACCAAAATTGTTCTATTATGAAAAATTTCAAACACACAGGCAAATAAACAGCACAATGAGCTCTATATCTCCACCACTTGTATTTGATAACTGTCAGGGTTTTGCCACAGCTTCCCTGGTGGCTCAGATGGTAAAGAATCCACCTGCAATGTGGGAGACTTGGGTTCAATCCCTGGGTTGGGGAGATTCCCTGGAGGTGGGCATGGCAACCCACTCCAGTATTCTTGCCTGGAGAATCCCCATGGACAAGAGGAGCCTGGCGGGCCACAGTCCATGGCGTTGCAGAGTCAGAAACAACTGAGCGACTAAGCACAGAATATCCTTCTTAATTCTTTGCTGAATTATTCAAGAGAGTCTACATATCATGTTATTTCACTGCTACACACTTTGGTACATTTTTTCTAAGTAAATATGGGCATTTCTTCTATAATTACAATGTCATTATCACACCTAACAAAATTAACAATTACTCCTTAATATAATCTAATACCCAGTACTATAATCAAATTTCCCCCAATGATCTCAAAAATGTCTTTTTATAATTGTTTTGTTTGAATCAGGATACAAACAAGGATACAGACAGTTTCTTAATATGTCCCTGAAGCCTCTTGGGATCAAAAACATTTCCCCTCCTTCTCTCTTCTGCTCTCTCCTTTTCTCCCTCTTTGTCTTTGACATGTTTTAAATGTCAATGTATGGCAAAAACCACTACAATATTGTAAAGTAATTAGCCTTCAACTAATAAAAATACATGAAAAAAATAAATAAAAACTTTGATATAAAAAAATAAAATAAAAAGAAAACCAACTGGGTCAGTTGATTTAAAGAATATCCTACAGCCTGGATTTGTTTATTTGTTTTCTTGTGTTGTCATTTAGTTTTTCCTTTCTCACTTTGTATTTGTTGAACATTGAAATCACTCCTAGATGCTTATTCAGGTTCAAATTCAGCATTTTACAGCAGGGATAATTTATAGGTGGTGCTGTGTGCTTTATATCAGGAGGTATACAGTGTCTTAAGTCCCATTATTAAGGCTACTAAGATTGATCAATGGGTTCAAGTGTTGACAGCCTGATCCCTCCATCAGCTATTCACCTGATCATTCATCCATCAATGATTTTTTGCCTGAACTGCTTGTTTCATTAGAGTTTGAAAATGGTAGCGATTTTTTCCAATTCTATCATCCATTACAAGTTTATGGAATTTACTTACAAAGAAGAACTTTTCTTTCCTCATCAATCGGGTTATTGGATTAGCCTGCAAAGCACTTTAGACAAGGGAAGGCATCACAGGGCTGACTTCTTTCCTTCTACTTCCCAGTCTTTAGGATAAGATGGGGCCTGGCTACTTTCAGAGGTGTCCCATGAGCTGTTGCCACCACCCTCTTGCTGTGGAATTCTCTTTTGTTCCCCACTTCTCTTTCTCTTTTTAAAAAATATTATTTAGAATTCATAAGATAACATTTAATGGTTTCAATCAATTGGTTAATTATTCTTTTTGTCCTTAAATTGATTGTCCCATCTTTGATCAGTTGGAGGTCCACAGTGTTGACTATTAGGTCCATTTGACACATCATGCAATTTGATTGAAACTTTTAAGTCCATCAAAATATACCAGGCTTATATTATAGAATTCTTGCCCCTGATCTGGAACTGTTACTTTTTCCTATAATATGAAATCTAGGTCTTTTTTTAATGGAGATTAGATTTTAAATGTCACAAACTAGGTCGGGGTGTGCTCATTTGTCTTAGCTCTTCATTGCTTCCAGGACTCTTCAGCAGCCAAAGCTAAGAAGAACTTAGTTTTAGAAAAAGAAAAGCAATTAAGTTAAATAAATTAATGTTGCTCTTCTAATTCAAAGGTAAATACAATAAACAAAAAATAAAGGTGGTAGTATTTTAATGAAACTTCTTTGATTTTATATTGTGCTTATATCTCTTTCCTTTTACACTGAAAATCTTGATTCCTAGGAGTAGTAGCATAATTACTTATTGGCATTGCCCTATCATATATATAGTGTAATTTTAAAGTAACAATACCAATATTGCCACTATGAGACAAAAGATGAACATTTCTTTGCAGCTCTATCTATCTTAGGATATATTTCACTAAGGACAGGGCTTCTCAGGTAGCTCAGTGGTAAAGAATCCAACTGCCAGTGTAAGAGACATGGGTTCGATTCCTGGGTCAGGAAGATCCCCTTGAAGAGGAAATGGCAGCTCACTCCAGTATTCTTGTCCGGAAAATCAAAAGGACAGAGGAGCTTCAACGGTCTTCTTTTCATGTTATTTTAATCAATTGGTGTGCATTTGGGGTAAATAATTTAATTTGCTTTCTATTACTTCAGGGTTTGTTTTTTAAATTGATTTTTGGGGAAGATGAAACATTTGTTTCCAAAATCAAAATTATACAGCATAAAATATTTAGAAAAGTCTTCTTTTTTCTACCATAGCTTTCCTCTCCCTTCTATATAAACATTTTTAATTAACATTTGATTTATTCACTCCTGAATTTACTTTTGCCAGAGTAGCAAGATAGTTTTAACAATGACAATCTAAGCACTGTATTTTTTCTTCTTTGCTTTTGTACTTTATTGACTTTTATCTTTGTATTCTACACATTCTTAATGAAATTTGTCCTGATTTTCTGTTAAAATTTTGTGTTTAAAATTTTTGTTACCCAGGTGATTTTGAATAGTATTGTCTTCTTTCCAAGTAGTAGCAGGCTTTAAAAATACAGCAAGTTTAAAAGACACTCTCCCTAACTGAATAGGATGGAATCTAAGACCTATTCTCTGGGGTTTAGCCACTCACTATTTTAGGTAAGGCAATACAGCAATGAAAAAAAATGATAAAACCCTAGTCATCAGGGAGCTCACAGCTTAGTTGAGGCAGACAATAAACAAGTACATAAATAAATATGTAAAAGAAATATGTAATATGCCAAGTGTATCAGTTTCCCAAGGCTGCCATAACAAAGTACCACAAATTGAGTGGCTTAAAACAACAGACATTTATTTTCTCATAGTCCTAAAGCTAACTCTTCAAAATCAAGGCTGTGACCATGCCATGTTTTCTCCAAAGTCTACTGGGGAGGAAACTTACTCGCCTCTTCCAGCTGCTTGTAGCCCAAGTGTTCCTTGGCTTGCGGCAACATAACTCTAATTTCTGCCTCCATCTCAAATGGCACCTTCCCGGTGTATTTCCCTGTGTTTTCATGTCACCATCTTCACACAAGGACAGCGATCATAATGGATCAGGAGTCACTTTTCTCCAGAATGACTTCTTCTTAACCATTATATCCACAAGAACCCTATTTCCACACAAGGTCACATTTTTAGGTACTGGGAGTTAGGAATTCAATGTATCTTTTGGAGGGGAGAAGTGAGAGTCACTCAGTCGAAGTGAGAGTCACTCAGTCGTGTCCAGCGCTTTGTGACTCATGGACTATGCAGTCCATAGAATTCTCTAGGCCAGAATACTGGAATGTGTAGCCTTTCCCTTTTTCAGGAGATTGTTCCAACCCAGGGATTGAGCCCAGGTCTCCCGCACTGCAGGCAGATTCTTTACCAGCTGAGCAACAAGGGGTGCCTTTGGAGGGGAGGGGGCGGCGCAATTCAACCTGGGCCATCAGGTGTTGACAAGTTTTCCAAAGAAAAATAAAGCAGATCAAAGGAAACAGAGTTGTTGGTGGTTTGTACTATAATGATTGTGTTGGAGAAAAATGAGAGATGATTAGGTCATGGACATATTTCTTAAGGTACATTTTTCATAGATACGATGAATTATCAAGATTATTCCAAGCTTCTTGGTCTGAGCAACTAGAAGAATAGAGGTACCACTTGCTGAGGCAAGAATAAAGAAGCGGAAATTTTGAGAGAGGAATCAAAATGTTGATTTGCAGTTTTAAGAAGACTCTTGGACACACAAATGGAGATGGGGAATAAGCAGTTGGCTATATAAATCTGGAGCCCAGGGGAGAGATATGAACTGGAAATACACATACAGAAGTCATGAGTCAAAACCCATGAGACTGATGAATATCACCTGAAGAGTGACTTGGCTCTGAGTAATGCCAAAGTTTCCAAGTTGGAAAAATAAAGAGGCAGCAATGAAGTAAACTGAGGAATGGCCAATGAGGTAGGAAAAGTATCAAGGGGCCATTCTTCTTTGTCTCAAGTGAGTAAGTATTTCAAGAATAATTCTCTGTCTACAGATACTGGTAGACTACATAAAATGAGGGTGGGAATTAACCACTGAATATGGCAATGTGAAGGTCATTGGTGGCTTGATAAGAGCTGATGATAGAGTGGTAGGAAGAAAACATGACTGTGTTAATTCATGAGGAATGGAAAAAGAACTTTTGGACACAATGAGTATAGATAAATCTCATAAGGTAAATTTTTGCTAAAAATGGAAGCAGAGAAAGGGAGTGGCAGATGGAATAAGAGTTGGATGCAAAGATTTGCTTTCTTGATGGCCAGAAGAGAGGGAAAACTGGATGATACAGAAAACAGAAGGAACAATTGCTGATAGAAAAGAGTGTATAAAGTGACAGGACCCAGAGAGGCACTGGGCTTTAGTAGAAAGTATGACTCCTTTTACAGTTCATCTCCAGTAACATCAGGGAAAGCAGAGTATAAACATGGATTTAGATGTAAGTAAGTTTGTTGTTTTGGTGATGGACCACGTGAATTGCTGCTATTTTCTCAGACAAATAAGAGGCAGAAGCATCAACTGGAAGTAGTCCTTCATATTAAGGCCAAGATGAAGACTTCAGGATACACAGTCACTTTATATAATAACACAATGAAGATTTACTTTCATCACTTATCACTTATTTTGTATACTCATCATGCACAAATCTGTATTACAATATTTTTTAAGATGCTTTGGGATGTTTTTCACTATGAAAGTTTATTTCTGGGTTTCTTTAAGGAAACAAAGGAAGAATTGTAATGGGGATGATTTACTTCATCATATAAAATTTAAATGTTGCCTTTGGGGATTTAAAAAGGAAAACGCTCCATTATAGATATGGTGGACTAAAAGCCAAACTTTTATAAAACTTTGATAATCTCTGCAACCATAAAAATGATCTATTTCAAGATTAGAGACTCACTTATTTCTACTCATCTGGGTAGAAATTACTGAAGTAACTGAATAAAACAGAAAAAAATAAACAATGGGAAATAGTTTAATTACTGAATTAATTAATAGAAGTAAACAATGAAAATTATTTTTTTTAAATTTCCTTTAAGGTAACATCTGTAAGATATCCTATTGGTAAATTAAAAGAGCAGCTTATATTACATTCCAAAGAGATAATATTTTATCATTTCCTGTGGCAATAATATAATTTAGAATTAATCAAAATAAAGCTCTTCTTAGAAGCGTGTAAGTTCGTATGCTCTTGGATAAAGCACTGGTAACAAAATTTTCAAAGGACAATTTATGTTCAAAATTACATAAACTGTCCTTTAGAAATTCTGTTACAAATGTAACATTTGTACCTCTGTCCTTATTGACTTTTGTAGGTTGGATCCTTATTGATGTTCTCCTTTTTTACCTAGTTTGAGTGTGTGTGTGTGTGTGTGCGTGTGTGTGTGTGTGTTGGGGGGTGCTCTGTGTGTGTTCAAAAAGATGTAGGAAAGTAGAAAATAAAAAGTTTATTATTTAGGGCAAAAAATACAAATCTAGCTTTGAAGAGTTTAGAGTCTGGTTGAGGAGACCATACGTAGAAGAAAATGATGCGTCGATGTTATGTAAATAAGTATGACTGAGGGCATGTACAAAAGCAAGTCAACACAACTCAACACAACAAAGTGAGGTCGTAAGTGCCTGCTGCTGAAGTAAAGACTATTAAAGTCCAATAGAGTAAATAGAATTTAGATGTAATAAAATCTTAGGTATGTCTTTCTCTGCAGCATTTGAAATGTCTGACTATTCCCTCTTTGATATTTTCTTTACTGGTTTAGATTTCGTGATGCTATCATTTCCTACATTTCATACTTCCTCTCTTTCCACTCTTTTTCAGCTTCTCTTTCCAGCTCCTCTTCTTCTCAGGAAACAATCAGACTCAGTTACTGATCCTCTTCTTTGGCAACAACATTTGATACTAGGCACTGCTATCTATATCAAGCTTGGCTCTGAACACACTTCATTTGGTCCTCACAATAATCAAGTAGTAGGGAGTATTATTAGTGTTGTCTGACAATGAGGAGCATGCAATCAAATTACTTGCCATAGTAATTTGCTCAATACTTTTCAATGTTTTTCTGTTCTTTATTTTTAGCATAAAATCTATATTTTATTTTCAAAATATAACATTTTTTAAAATACAAGAGTAATTCATGGGTGTCTGTATTAGTCAGGGTTGTCCAGACAAATAGAACAATATGATATACATATATAAATATGTGTGTATATATATATATATGTTTGTGTATGTATATATATGTAAATCCATATGATTATATAATAATGAGGATTGGCTCATGTGATTGTGGAGGCTAAGTCTCAAGATCTGCAACTGACAAGTTGGACACCCAAGAGAGTTTATGGTTTCGTTCCAGTGCAAGACAAGGCATAAGAAACAGGAGAGTCAATGGTGGGAGTTCAAGTCTGAGTCTAAGGTCAAAGGCAGGAGAAGACTGATGTCCCAGCTGTGAGGCAGTCAGGCAGAGGGGCAAATCGTCCTTTCCTAAGCCTTTTTGTTCTATTCGGGCCTTCAGTGGATGAATGAGGTCCAACCACATTGGGGAACGCAATCTGCTTTACTCTGTCTACTGATTGAAATATTAGTGTCATCCAGAAACACCCTCATAGGTATACCCAGAATAATATTTAATCAAATATCTGGGCAGCCCTTGGTCTCATCAAGTTGGCTTATAAAATTAGCCATCACATCATAAAATATTTAAAAACAAATTACAAAATATGAATTGATAATCCCTCCTCTCTTATCATTTTTTCCATCATGCACTCTGATCCTGTTCTGCTAATCATTCTTCACTTCAAACAGGCAAAACATTGACACAAACTGGGAGGTTTGTCCAAGCTGTTTCCCTTGCCCAGGACAATTATTTTTTCTTCTCATCACTTAAATTTTAACTCAGATATCATCATCTGCAAGTGATTGATACACCTTGGTCACCTTATCCAAAGTAGCACTCAATCTGACATTCCAATATTAATCCTAGAAGCTCCTAGTCACTGTTTATGTTTCTATTCTATTCTAGTTTCTTTATGGGACTTATTGTCTGATATTAGCTTACTTATTGGGCTTCCCAGGTAGTTTATTTATTATTATTATTACTTTTTGCATCATTATTTTTCTTCAACTAAGATATAAATGCCACAAAAGTAAGGACCACGTCTATCTTGATATTACTTTATCTCCAGAACCTAGACATGTACCTGGCACAGAGTAAATGATTAATAAATATTGCATGATTGAATGAATGAACTGTAGCTCCCAGTATCTGCAGTCTTATCCTTCAAGTTTCAAGTTCTAAGGAAAGAGCTTCCTTTTCTGTCACTCAGCCATATTGAACCAATTGTTGTGGCCAGCAGGTAGAATAATTTTCCTAAAACATAGCACTAATATATCATTTCCCTACTCAACAGCCTTTGATGTCTTCCCCTTGCTTTCTGAATAGCTTAAAGATTTAGGGCCTATTTAAGGCCCTAGATTATCTACAATTAATACTCTATCTAACACTTTTCCCCAAATGCTCTAAGCTACCGTCAAACTATACCAGTCACAAAGCTCTAAATGTCCTAATTTTTCTACTCCTTTACCTTTGTTACTTCTGCTTCTTAAAATTGGGACACTATTCTTCCCACCTCTACTTCAATTCTTTCCCATCATTATAGATTAAGGTCCCATGCCACCCTTCCACTGAGATTTCCCTGAACACCTTGAGCCAATAGAGTTTATCTTTCTCATGTGGATTTTGATGTTCCATGCTTTATGCCCCTTTGTTAGAACTTAGACATGTGCAGTTTTATATCAAAGTTATTTTAGCATATGCATTCTTTTCATGGACTAGAATGTAAGCATATAGAGAATAGAGTGAGGCAGACTTGGGGGAGCTGAGATAACATGGACTTTAATATGGCAGTAACTGTTTAGTCTGAAAAAATCCAAAGCACACTAAAAATGGGGAATAACAAAAGAAAAATTTTCTAATAGTTTGTCAATCATGTGTTAGGGTGCCTGATAAATGTTAGTTTTCTTCCTTTGCTCAGTTTTTATCTTCATGCTTTTATACTGCTTACTATCATGAAGATTTGGCAAATATTTGCAGAATAGATTGCATGAAAAGATTATCTTCATAATTTCAATCTCTCACATAGGCCTCATTTCTAAATTTTAAATTCCAAGTACATGATCTGCCATTATGTCAAGTTCACCACACCCCACACATGAATCCATATTGTTCTGGCTTCCCCTTCAATCTCCTTACTTCTGACATGGGCAAAACTATCTATCCTTTACTCAGTCTATTTGAGTCACTGTATCTTTTTTTATCATCATCTTCTTTATCTGCTAAATTTTTTCTCCTGCTTACCTTTAAAAATATCTGTAGCATCTTTCTTTTCATTCCACTACCACTGTTCTAGTTCAATCTCTTAGCAGAACTGGCTTAAATCGCTATACAGAATCCCATGAAATATTAGTATAGGTCCAAGCATTAGAACCACTGTACTACTTAAAGAATAAATGAGTGGATGGATGCTGTATAGATGAACAAGAGATCCAATGCCTATCTTGTGCATTAATTTCCATAACTGAATTTATATAAAGTGTTTTAGCTATTTCAAGAAAGACAAAGACTATTCCAAAACAAAATTAATTGACTTAAACTTAGAAGCAGTACATATCATTAAGCCTTTTTAAGACTAAGTTTGCAGGTGAGGGTGTGTGGAAGAGTGTTAAAAGCAAATCAGTAAATTTTGGATATTTTAATTCCAACCAAGTAAGGGATTGTCTTTTGAAGAAGCTCATCAGGTCTGGCAGTCTATTAAGGAAAGTATGAAGATAGAAGTCAACAGTGAACCCTAGCCTTCAAAGAAGATGAGAACATGAACAAATTTCAGATTAAAAAATCAGTATGGACTCTGTAGCACCTGAATCCAAGTTAAAAAAAAAAGTCACAATCTTTATCTTTTAAAATGTACTCAGTCACAGTTTGGAATCTTCCATATCTTATATCTGGTAAATGACTCTAGGTCACATGGCTACCTTTGCTTTCTCCTTTTTTGGGTAGCCAGCCTCTAAGATGTTTCTCAATAATATCTGCCTCTTGGTACCCATACCCTTGAGTAGTCCCCTCCCCCATTATTCCAGGGTAGAGGTCTGCGTGACCAGTAGGTACACCAGAAGTGGTGGTATGTCTCTTCCAAGGTTAGTTTATGAAAGGACTGTAGCTTCTTTCTTGACCTCTCCTTCCTTCTCAGTCCACACCCATGACCTCTTGTAGAGTTCTTCATAACCAGTTAGCTAAAGAAGAAACACCTGGGCTTGGTTTTCTGTGCAACGATTCTGCACGACATGCAGACAATATACAAAAGTGAATGGTTGTAGCACCTCGGCTTCACTCTGGGATAGCTCAGAAGGATGGTGGAAAAGGGAAGTCCTCTAAGTGGCAGAACTTTGAGCACTGTATCTGGTTGTTCCTTTTGTCTGGAAAGAGAGATGGCAGAGATATAGATATGCATTGACTCATAGGTTATGGTTGGATGGCCAGAGACTTGGATGGTACATAACTAGAAAATTGAGGAGGAAGAGGTCTGAGGAAGAAGTATGAGAACAGACCTCTCCAAATGGGCATTCAATGTGAAGATATTCACACCCCATGTGAATGCACACCAAAAGGTGACTTTAGTAAAGAAAATTTTAATAATCAGGTGGATAAGATGACCATAAATTATAGATGTCAATTAGCCTCCTTCCCCAGACATCCCTGTTATTGCCCAACAGTTTCATGAGCAAAACAACAAGGATGAAAGTTTTACACAAGCTCAGCAAGCCCTTTCACTCACCAGGGCCAATTTGGCTACAGCTTTTCCCGAGTATGTAGCCTACCAACAACAAAGACAAACACAGAAACTGATACAGCTCCTCTGGTGGGGATGTATCTCCTTGGCATAAAGTTGATATTAAATTGCTTCCATAATGGAAAGGGCAGCACTTACTTCTAATAGAATAGACAGTTATTCTGGATATGGACTTCACTCCCTACCTGTAAATTTGTAGCAAAGCTATCAGAATGTCTTATCCACCATCATGAGATTTTACATAGTATCTCTTCCCACCTAGGAAGTAATTTTATAGCAAATGAAATGTGGTAATCAAGCTATGTTCATAGAATTTACTGTTTTTACTGTATTCCCAACATCCTGAAGCAGCTGGCTTGATAGAATGGTAGAATGGCCTGTTGAGACTCTGTTAAGGTCAGCGAGTGGCAATACCTTGTCAAGATGAAGCAATGTCCTTCAGGATGTGTTAAATGTCCACTATATGATTCTGTTTCTCTTATAGTCAGAAATCACAGATCCAGGAGCTAAGAGGTGGAAATGAGAGTGATTTCTCTATTACCCCTAGTGATCTTACAGCAAAAAATTTGCTTCCCATTTCTATGGTTTTAGGTTTTTTTAGTGTAAGAGATCTAAGAGATTCCATTGAATGGGAAGCTGAAACCTCCACCTAGTCACTTTGAGTTCACATGCTTGTGAACCAATCAGCAAAGAAGTCACAAGCTGGGGTAGTTGATCCAGGAAGTTGGGTGGTTACTGCACTGCGGAAATGCAGGAATGTGTCTGGAACGTAGATCCTCAGCAGGAATTCCTATGCTCTGTGACTAACAGAAATGGAAAACTACCACAACTTAATTTAGGCAGGGCTATTACCAGCTCAAATCCTTCAGGAATGAAATTAGGGCCCCCCCGCAACCAGACAGGGAACCATGACCAGCTGAGCTGCTAACAAAGGGATTACAGGTTAGGTTGAGAAAGGAGGCAGTTATAAATGCTAGCTATGATGAACTGACCAGGTGCAGAAATGAGAACTGTAATTGGTATGAGTGACTTTTGCATATTTTTATATGAATATGTTTGTGTATATGTTGACCAAATATTTTTTGTTTACTTCCCCTTTCATCCCTTTACCATCTAACACAAGATGTCTTAACAGTAGTTAACTTTATATCTCAATATTTCAATTATAGCATAATCAGAGTGTAAATTGGCTAGAATAGCTCATTTTTTTAGCAACATGTTTTTTAGCAAAGGGTCAGATAGTAAATAATTTAGACTTTTTTAGGTTCTGTGGGTCATAGTCTCTGCTACATATTTTTTTTGGACAACACTTTATTTAAAAACATTATAAAATATATAATGTTGTTTTAAATTTTATTTGATATTTTAACTTTATATTTGTATTATCAAATTGTTATAGAAATATTAAAAAAGAAAATTCTTAGCTCACAGGCTATACAAAAACAGGTTGAAATTTAGCCTGTAGGCATAGTTTCCCAACTCTTTTACTAGAAAAAGAATGAATATCAGTCATAGACGAGAAACAGAAACTTACATAGTCTTCTGAGGAAAGCATTAGCCTGTTTTGGTTGTGCGCAGATCAGGTGTATCATGTTGTACATAACTTTCCTATTGCTTTTCTTTGGAGATTAAGTAGTTTAAGAAGGTATGTTGGAGAAGGAAATATCAACTCACTCCAGTATTCTTGCCTAGAGAATCCCAAGGATAGCGGAGCCTGGCAGGCTACAGTCAATGGGGTCTCAAAGAGTTGGACACGACTGAGTAACAAACAAGAAGATATGTCAGGGTGCCAAGGTGAGAAGTACAATTGACCTTTGAACAACATGGGTTTGAATTTCCTGAGCCTACCTATGTGTGGATTTTTTTCAATAAATACTACAGTACTACACTGATCCATGAATAGTTGAATTTGTGGATGCAGAACCATGGGTAGGTTTACATGCCTGTAAAGCTACAGGCAGATTTTCAACTGTAGGGAGGGTGTGTGCCCTTAATCCCCATGTTGCTCAAGAGTCAACAGCAGTGCACTGTGGTGACTTGTAATGTGTCAACTGGCTAGACTGAACTATATTCCCCAGAATTCCTTTCTGACTGTGTTGCCACTTAGAATTGGCTACAAGAGAAGCTCTTATGCAAGAGCTGGAGGGTAGAAGCAAAGCAGCAGCCATTGTTGTAAAAACTCATGTGTGTTGATCTACTGGCTTATCTCATTGGCATGGGTCAGTAGTGAGACCTGCAATGGTTCTATCTTCTCCTTAATTCTTAACTTCTCCACTCTTGGGGCCAGGTGATGAAGAATACCAGCTTCTCCTTCAGACACTCATATCATCACATAAGAGCAATGAGAATGGCCAGTGGGTGTTTGTTCTTGTGGGTTCCAGCTTGGTTCTTGTAATTCCCCACTTATGTCTTCTTTTTCTGACTCTGCTTTGCCTACAGACTTCAAATTCCAGCATCAGTGGCTAAGGCAACAGCCTAATGTAGACTATCCAATCAGCTTCCATAATAGTGTAATGAAGAGCCGACTCATTGGAAAAGACGCTGATGCTGGGAAAGATTGAAGGCAGGAGAAGAAGTGGGTGACAGAGGATAAGATGGTTGGATGGCATCTCTAATTCAATGGACATGAATTTGAGCAAACTCTGGGAGATAGTGAAGGACAGGGAAGCCTGGCGTGCCACAGTCCATGAGGTTGCAAAAAGTTAGACATGACTTAGCAACTGAATAACAAACAGCAAATCCCTTACGAAATTACATGTATATATACATTTATGCATATTTATATGTATATATAAATATATAATCTCAGAATGACTTTGCTTCTCTGACTGATATGCCCTGTTTACCTGGATTTAGTACTTGGTGGTATCCTTTCTTGGTGGTATCCTGCCTTCAAGAGCTGTTAAACCACTCCAATCCCAGACTAAAAGGACTAAGAAGCAGTAAATCTTTGGAGATTAGAATCCCGAGCGTGGTGTGTTCTCCTTACTCTTAGTATTGATGAAAATCTACATCTACTCTTAAGGAAATTCCATTGTTTAGAACTTGATAAAGATTTTTAGGACACAAATTTTGCATAATGTTAGTTTATGAAACCAAATTACTTTCTTATTATCTTTCTCACATTCAGAGAAATCCCAATCATAGGATGCATAGATTTCTATAAACCATTTTATTAACATAACCATAATACAAATTTATTTTAATATAGACAATTACATACAATCTGTAATCTTATTTGGCTCTGCTCTTTTTTTTCTATACTTAGAGTCCCAGACTTTTACTAAACAGTTCCTATCAAGGCTCACTTTGCATCCTACAGTCAATTTATTGCAGTTAAAGCCCAATTACTTTCAGATATTAAACTTACAGCTTCATTTGAAGTCCTACCTTTTCCCTATATTGCATACTTAGTGCAATCTTTCCCAGATCCAAGTTCCTTTTGTCTCAGGATTCCTGGTCCTGAGACATATGTGCTCCCATCAGAAGAGTATAAGAATTGGACTACCAAGTGGTAGCAGGAATGAAGAATAAAACAGTAAAAGGGGAGATGAATTAGAGGCAAAAAATGAAGACTGAAGGAAGATGTAATAGCAGCAGTAGTAAATCCTAACACATATTTTTCATTTTTCATTTGCTAGCCAGAGTACTATGCTTTTAAAGAATATTTTTAGTTTATCAGAAAATATTTATTGAATAAATTCTTTCCTTTTTTCATCTCTTATTGTGAAATATTTTACTCTAATATTATAAATAAGTACATGTAAAGAAAAATAATAAAATGAACATCCATGTTCTCACCACTTAGTTTAGGAAACAGAACATTATCACCACCTGTGATACCACCAGCTTTCCCTTTCTTGATGTATCATCCTGGTTTCTATCATGCCCCAATGCAGCTACAGATCTAAATTTTGTGTTTTTCATTCACTTACTTTTCTTTATACTTTGGCCTCATACATACGTATCCTAAAACAATTTAGTTTTGCTTGTTCTTATACTTCATATAGGTGAAATCAATATATATATATATGTACATATATATATATATATATATATGTATATATATATACTCTGTAATTTTCATCATTCACTCAACTTTGTTTTTAAAATGTGTGTGTGTGTTACGGTTCATGCACTTTCAATGTTGTGGATTCCATGGCTATACCCACTTTATTTGGGCTTCCCTGGTGGCTCAAGTGGTAAAGAACTTCTCTGTCAATGCAGGAGATGTGGGTTCAATCCCTGGCTTGGGAAGATCCCCTGGAGAAGGAAATGGCAACCTACTCCAGTATTCTTGCTTGGGAAATCCCAAGGATAGAAGAGCCTTGTGGGCTACAGTCCGTGGGATCACAAAAAGTTAAACCCAGCTTAGTGACTGAGCACGCATGCATCTACTTTATTTATCCTATCAATAGACATTTGGGTTATTTACTATTTTGGTTTTTTCTACTATTTTAGTTAATTCTACTCTGAACACTGCTGAATATATCTCCTGATTGACATCTGTGAGTGATTTGGTTGTCTTTTGTCCTTGAATTTTATTGCCGGATTTTATTCCACTTTATAATTCTATATTGTTTTCTAATGCAATTGCAACAATATTTATACCCACCAGCATCATTTTAAAAGTTCCCTTTTCTCTGCATCTTTATTAGTGGTTTATCTTGTCAGACTTTTCAACTTTTGCCAATTTAATGGGTATGATGGCTATGAAATTAAAGCCACACTGAGGTTTAGTTTGCAGTCCCCTAACAAAGGAGTTGAACTTTTTTTTTTTTCTTATGTTCTTTTCCTATGTGTGTTTCATCTCCTTGAAATCATATATGTTGCCTTGTTTGTACTACTGGATTTTTGTCTTTCCTGAAGGATCTTTAGTACTTGTTTATATAATCTGGAAACTAATCCTTTGCCTCTTATGTGCAACAAATAGCTTTTTCCATTTTGTGGCTTATCACTTAGGTTTCTTTAAACTATTTATTGGTTTTCCTGGTGGCTCAGTGGGTAAAGAATCTGTCTGCAATACAAGAGACACAGGAAACAGGGGTTCAATACCTGGGTCAGAAAGATCCTCTGGAGAAAGAAATGGCAACCCACTCCAGTATTTTTGCCTGGAGAATCCCATGGACGGAGAAGCCTGGTGGGCTATAATCCAAAGGGTCACAAAGAGTTGGACATGACTGAGTGACTAACGCAGACATACAATGCTATCTATTCATTAGCTTATTTTCTTAATTTTAATATGTTAGAATCTATCTCTTCCCATATGGCTTATATTTATCTGTCTTGTTTAAGAAAATATTACCTGATCTGAGCTCTTAAAAATACTCTATATTTTCTTTAAGTTTTGGAATTGCTTTCACATTTAACAAATTAATCCACTTATGTAGTAGAGACACATTTCATTTTTTTCTATTTGGTACAAAAAAAAGACTACACTTCTAGCCAGATATGTAGTTTGGTAGAGCCATGAGAATGTGTTTTGCGCCCTAAAATTTCCTCAATGCTATTTGCCCTATCTGCCAGCCAGATGGGGAAGTATCAGAGAACTAAATTAAAGGATGGCAGAACCTCTGATAAGGAGGAGGCCGGGTTTTTGAATGACAATGAGGATCAGAGCATCAACACATCTGCCCCCACAAACAGGCACTGGTATGTGACACAAATAAGAAACAAATCCTTTTAGTGTTGATTCATCATAACCTGGGGAGTTAAGGAAGCTAGCATGCCTGGCTGAGAAAACCCATCCATAGCAATTAATTTTTTTTTTTTTTTTTTTTTTTGGTATGGTAGGAAAGCAGGATGTAATTTATTGCCTCTAGTCAGTAAACCGTGGCCTTCCTTAGTGGCTCAGATGTAAAGAATTTGCCTGCGATACAAGAGACCCGGGTTCAATCCCTGGGTCAGAAAGATCTCTGGAGAAGGGAATGGCTACCCACTCTAGTATTCTTGTCTGGAGAATTCCATGGACAGAGGAACTCAGCAGGCTACAGTCCACGGTGTCACAAAGAGTCAGACACAACTGAGCAACTAACACTAACTAACTCATCAGTAAACCATAGTCTAAGCTCCAAGTATTGAATATGTCCAGACTTGCCTTGCTGACCTGTATTGCCATGTCTTCAAATATCAAGTTTTCAAATATGGGTGGAAAGATGCTTAGAATTTCTATTCTATTCCTGTTATCTCTTCCTGCCAGTACTGCATGGTTTTAATCACTGTAGCTTTAGGATAAATCTCATGATGTAGTAGCACAAGAATCCCCACTTCATTCTACTTGGTTGAGAATTTACTGGCCTTTCTTGGACATTCACTATTCCACATATAGATCAGAATTAGCTTCATAAATTTATGAAAAACCTCATGAGATTTTTATTTGGGTTGCATTGAAACAATGCTTTCCTGATAGCTCAGTTGGTAAAGAATTTGCCTGCAGTGCAAGAGACCCCAGTTTGATTCCTGGGTCAGGAAGATCCTCTGGAGAAGGGATAGGCTACCCATTCCAGTATTCTTGGGCTTCCCTTGTGACTCAGTTGGTAAAGAATCCACCTGCATTGCAGGAGACTTGGGTTTGATCCCTGGGTTGGGAAGATCCCCTGGAGAAGGGAAAGGCTAACCACTCCAGTATTCTGACCTGGAGAAATCCATGGACTGTATAGTCCTCAGGGTCACATAGAGTCGGACATGACTGAGCGACTTTCACTTTCACTTTGAAACAATAAACAGGAGAAGAAATTAATATCCTTAACATATTAAGACTTCTTCTTATTCATTTGTTCAATACTTAGTGTTTTTCAATGCGGTTTTATATTTTTATCCAGAAGATCATGAACTCCAAAAATTAGATAGCATTCTTGGTAGGCAGTACACTCTCTTCCTTCAAATGTCAATGTCCTAATTCCCAGAATCTATGAATATGTCACCTCATATGACAAAAGGGATTTTGTGAATGCTATTAAGGTTAAGGATCTTGAAATAGCGAGAGTAACCTGGCAATTATCCTGGACCTGATCGAATGACATAAATCCTTAAAAGCAGAGAAACTTTCCTGGCTTGATCAGACGGAGATGTGACTGCAGAGTATGCTCAGGAAGATGCTTAGAAAGTGGAGAAAGAGGGCTGTGAGCCAAGGAATGTGGGCATCCTCTAAAAGCTGCAGATGGCAGGAAATAAATTCTCCCCTTAGGGCCCCTGGGAAAGAATACAGTCCTGCACACACCAAGGTATTAGACCAGTGAGAACTGCATCAGCTTCTAACCTAGAGCACTGCAAAAAAATTAATCTGTGGTTTTAAAAGCCATATTTGTGGCAATTGTTATGGCAGAAATAAAAGACAAATAGAGTATTATTATGGTTTTATACAATCAGATTTTGTTCAAATTTAGCTGTATATTAAACACTTCTATTGCTTACAATTCTTCATGATCTCAGACTTTCTTCCTTTCTGAATTAAATTATAAATGACTTCTGAAGGTAATTTACTAGAGATCTGTTTATGGAAAATCCAGTCTTTTGCTTGCTTTTATTTTGTTTTGTTTTTGGAAATTTTCACTGGGTATAAATTGCAAGATTCAGTTCTGTTCAGTTCAGTTCAGTCGCTCAGTCGTGTCTGACTCTGCGACACCATGAGCCGCAGCACGCCAGGCCTCCCTGTCCATCACCAACTCCCGGAATCCACCCAAACCCATGTCCATTGAGTCGGTGATGCCACCCAACCATCTCATCCTCTGTCGTCCCCTTCTCCTCCTGCCCTCAGTCTTTCCCAGCATCAGGGTTTTTTCAAATGAGTTAGCTCTTCGCATCAGGTGGCCAAAGTATTGGAGTTTCAGCTTCAACATCAGTCCTTCCAACGAATACCCAGGACTGATCTCCTTTAGGATGGACTGGTTGGATCTCCTTTCAGTCCAAAGGACTCTCAAGAGTCTTCTCCAACACGACAGTTCAAAAGCATCAATTCTTCGATGTTCAGCTTTCTTTATAGTCCAACTGTCACATCCATACATGACTACTGGAAAAACCATAGCCTTGACTAGACGAGGTTAGTCCTGGGTGTTCACTGGAAGAACTGATGTTGAAGCTGAAACTCCAATACTTTGGCCACCTGATGCGAAGAGCTGAATCATTTGAAAAGACCCTGATGCTGGGAAAGATTGAAGGCAGGAGGAGAAAGGGACGACAGAGGATGAGGTGGTTGGATGGCATCACTGACTCAATGGACATGGGTTTGGGTGGACTCCGGGAGTTGGTGATGGACAGGGAAGTCTGATGTGCTATGGCTCATGGGATCGCAAAGTGTCGGACACGACTGAGCAATTGAACTGAATTGAACTGACTAGACGGACCTTTGTTGGCAAAGTAATGTCTCTGCTTTTTAATATGCTGTCTGCTACTGCTGCTAAGTCGCTTTAGTCATGTCCGACTCTGTGCAACCCCACGGACTGCCACCTACAAGGTTCCTCCGTCCATGGGATTTTCCAGACAAGAGTACTAGAGTGGGGTGCCATTGCCTTCTTTCATATGCTGTCTAGATTGGTCATAACTTTCCTTCCAAGGAGTAAGCGTCTTTTAATTTCATAGCTGCAATCACCATCTGCAGTGATTTTGGAGCCCAGAAAAATAAAGTCTGTCACTGTTTCCACTGTTTCCCCATCTATTTGCTATGAAGTGATGGGACCGGATGCCATGATCTTAGTTTTCTGAATGTTGAGCTTTAAGCCAACTTTTTCACTCTCCTCTTTCACTTTCATCAAGAGGCTCTTTAGTTCTTCTTCACTTTCTGCCATAAGGGTGGTGTCATCTGCATATCTGAGGTTATTGATATTTCTCCTAGCAATCTTGATTCCAGCCTGTGCTTCCTCCAGCCCAACTTTTCTCATGATGTACTCTGCATATAGGTTAAATAAACAGGGTGACAATATACAGCCTTGACATACTCTCTTTTCTATTTGGAACCAGTCTGTTGTTCCATGTCCAGTTCTAACTGTTGCTTCCTGACCTGCATACAGGTTTCTCAAGAGACAGGTCAGGTGGTCTGGTATTCCCATTTGTTTCAGAATTTTCCACAGATTATTGTGATCCACACAGTCAAAGGCTTTGGCACAGTCAATAAAGCAGAAATAGATGTCTTTCTGAAACTTTCTTGCTTTTTTGATGATCTAGCAGATCTTGGTAATTTGATCTCTTATTCCTCTGCCTTTTCTAAAACCAGCTTGAACATCTGGAAGTTCACAGTTCACGTATTGCAGACGCCTAGCTTGGAGAATTTTGAGCGTTACTTTACTAGTGTGTGCTGTTGCTGCAAGGTCAATTCAGTCGTGTCTGACTCTGTGTGACCCCCATAGATGGCAGCCCACCAGGCTCTGCTGTCCCTGGGATTCTCCAGGCAAGAACACTGGAGTGTGAGATCAGTGCAATTATGCAGTAGTTTGAGCATTCTTTGGCATTGCCTTTCTTTGGGATTGGAATGAAAACTGACTTTTTCCAGTCCTGTGGCCACTGTGGAGTTTTCCAAATTTGCTGACATATTTAGTGCAGCACTTTCACAGCATCATCTTTTAGGATTTGAAATAGCTCAACTGGAATTCCATCACCTCCACTAGCTTTGTTCATAGTGATGTTTCCTAAGCCCCACTTGACTTCACAATTCAGGATGTCTGGCTCTAGGTGAGTGATTGTACCTTCATGATTATCTGGGTCGTGAAGATCTTTTTTTTTGTACAGTTCTTCTGTGTATTCTTGCCACCTCTTCTTAGTATCTTCTGCTTCTGTTAGGTCCAAAAACTAGCCCTTTTCTCTCAACACTTCAAAAACATCTGTCTTATTAGAAAACTAACTATTGACTGTTTGATTATCCTTCATTAGTTATTCTGTCCTTTCTCTCTGGCTACATTTAAACTTTCTCTTTGCCTGTGGCTTTCTTCAGGTTCACTATAATATATCTAAGTGTGTTTCTTTTTATTTAACCTTTATGGATGTTTGCTGTACTTTTAGAAGATGAGGATCTTGTCTTTTACATTCATTGTCTCTTGAAGTGTTTTGTTTTTCCAATTGCCTTTATTATCTTTTTTTGCAACTCCGTGTTTTGAATTTTCTTACTCTGTCTTCTGTATCTCTTAACCTGACCTTTCTGTTTTCTATTTCTATGTCTTTCTGAGCTTCATTCTGGACAATTCCTTGACTCAGATGGTTGTTTGAAAGTGAATACAGTTAAACAGAGACAACCACCAGTACAGCCAGGGTTTGGGTTTGAAGGCTATAAGGCGGAGATTAAGAATTGAAAATTCTAGGACTCTAGACAAGGTAGAGGAGCATGTACAGTGTGGAAAATATTAATCAAGTATAAAGAACAGAGGTCTTCCCTGGTGGCTTAATGGTAAAGAATCTACCTGCCAATGTAGGAGACACAGTTTTGATCCCTGGGTTGGGAAGATTCCTTGGAGAAGGAAATGGCAACCCATTCCAGCATTCTTGCCTGGGAAATCCCATGGACAGAGGAGCCTGGCAATGTATAGTCCATGGGGTCTCAAAGAGTCTGACATGACTTAGAGGTTAAGTTGTTTAGCTTAGAGGCTAAACAACAATAAAAATAGAGAACAAAAAGGTAAGGTGTGTAGAAAGGTTCAAGACAACATTTAGAAAATTATTTCTGAAAGTAGAATAATGCAAAACCCATTTTTCAGAAATTGCATTCAACCTTCCACCCCGACAGGAGAGTAGAGAGCATGAACCTTGCATGAATTTTTCTTTGCTTAAGAGCCAGAAAGCTGATGGCATGAAAAGATAGGTGGAAAGTCCTGACCTATGAAATAAATCACAAAATTCAAGGGCTAAATTTTAAAGAGGGAACTGTGGACAAACTCAACAACTGTGGACAAACTGTGGGGGTGGAAGAAACATTACAAAGGGCTGAAATATAGACACACAGCTGTGACAGTAAAAATAAGCATTTTCTTTATACCACAATTTCTATTACCTAAGTACTACTAGGTACATTTATTATACTAAAAAAAGTGAAACAAAACCACATATAAAGCAAAAAACTCTTACTATCCCCTCTAATTTTAGAACCCTCTTCTCCAAAGGAATCACATTGCAGACTTTCTCTATTTATATAAAAGTTGCCCAAATAAAACATATAGACTAATTGTAGCAAGTGTGTAGTTGACATATATGTACATGTGTTTTCTATAAAGTTGGAAACTTTATAGAAGACTAAAAAACCAAGAGGAAACTGACAATATTCTAATCAGGAAGTAACCAGGCCCCAACAAGGGACTGACAGAGCAAAGGAAGCTGCTAAAGTTGATAAATGAGTATATGTGGAAGAAGAAAGATTTGAAAGGAAAGATAATGCCAGTGATTTGGATTTAAATACCAGGATAGCAGCTGGTGATTCCCTTGGCGTTTAGGAAGTAGGTCAGCTGGGAAAATTTTAAATGAAACAAAGACATTTGTCTCAGGCACACTGATTTGAGGTGGAAATGACTGCAAATCTGATTAAAATCTTTAATCAAATGACAGACTTCTGTGACCTGAAATACACTTATTTGACTTAATGAGTAACCTATCCTATGGAATATTGATGGATATTTATTTCTATCCCAGGAATTATTATTTTCTGATCCTAAATTCTTTAAAAAGAACTTTCTTAAAAGCTGGTTTTTTTTTTTTTTTCTTTTAAAGAAAAACATTCCCAAACATTCTTAAAAATAAATTTGGTGTCAACTGTAAAGTGAAAGTGAAAGTGAAGTTGCTCAGTTGTGTCCGACAATTTGTGACCCCATGGACTGGTAGCCTACCAGGCTCCTCCGTCCATGGGATTCTCCAGGCAAAAATACTGGAGTGGGTTGCCATTTCCTTCTCCAGGGGCTCTTCCCAACCCAGGGATCGAACCCAGGCCTCCCACATTGCAGGCAGATGCTTTAACCTTTGAGCCACCAGGGAAGCCCTGTAAACTGAACTGTAAATTTTTTATTCTGGGTAAGCAGAATTGTGTGATCTGTCAAGTCACTTGACTTCTTTAGACTAGAGTATGTTGTCGCTGTTTAGTGGCTCGGTCATGTCTGACTCTTTTGCAACCCCATGGACTGTAGTCCACCAGGCTCCTCTGTCCATGGGATTATCCTGACAAGGATACTGGAATGGATTGCCAGCATCCTTGAGGGGATCTTCCCAACCCAGGGTTAGAACTTGCATCTCTGGCTTTACAGGCGAATTCTTTACCACTTAGCTGCCAGGGAAATCCCTGACCCGAGCATGCACGTGTTTAAATAAGGAGATCTAGGCTTTTGTTTCCATCAATATTGCAAATGAGATATCCTAGGTTTGTGCTAGAAACTAAAAGTGTTGAATAATTTTTTCCCACCTTTTAATTGATGACTACAAAGCAAATAAAAACTAAGTGAAGCCAGGATCTCAGAAGTGTTCCTATGTAAGAGGATGAGATTCCTCTCTTCCTGAATCTTCAATTCTCCACCCCACCCAAAGGACAAAGAAATTTGCCTCCCTTAAACTACAGTGTTTAGTGAAAGAGGAAAAAATTTCTTCCTTGAAAGTTTTAACCAATTGCCTATCCCCAAACCTTACAGGCCAGTCTACATTGACTAGGTTCTCTAGAAATCCTCAAATGGCTTACACTGTGGTTTCAGGTGGTTCCGGGCTGGTCATGCCCATAAAGACCAGACAGAAGCAAATGTGATACTCTTTGGAGGAATTTACCTCTATTAATGAGTCTTAAAGAATCTGATAGATATTGTTCTACATGAGATAACATGCAGCAGAAAAGGACTGTAAAGATACATGAATTATCAATTAGAGCTTATGGAAAAAAAAACATGCTTTTGTGTTTAAGAGGTAACAGAGTAGCTTGAAAATATAAGTAAGGAAAAATAGTATATAGAAAGGAACACAAGCATTTTTGGAAAAGAACAAAGATAACTTCTAAAATAGGATTATAATAATTCAATGAAAAATTCAGAGAATTATATTAACTGCACAGGAGACTGAATTAGAGGAACAATAAGTGGACTAGAAGGTGAATCTGAAAGATTATTTGCAATTCAGAATGGAGAGACAGAAAGGTGAAAATTACATGTCTGATATTACAGATATGGAGCATAGAATGAGATAATTTACTTTTTAAAAAGGAGGAAACAGGTACCAGAGTCAAGATTTTGCCAGAAACAATGACCAACAATACTCTATACCTTCAAGAAGCACAACAAATTACAAGAATAAAAAACTTTGTGCCTAGATAAATCATACTAAAATTGCAGAGCACTGTAAATTGCTGAAAGATCATTTTAAAAGACTGATTACATTAAATGGAGCCATAATAGGCAGAGGATTGGTGAACTTTTTTGTAAAGGGACAGATAGTAAATACTTTAGGCTTTGAAGTGCCTATGGTCTCTGTTGCAAATATTCAGTTCTGCCATGGCAGTAAAAGCAGCCATAGAAAATTCACAAGTGAATAAGCATGGCTGAATTCCAATAAAACTTTATTTATAAAAACAGGTGGTGATGCAGATTTGGCAGACAGGCCATAGTTTGCTGACCCCTGAATTAGACTGACATCTGACTCCAACAACCAAAATGGAAGACAGAAGGCAGAGGAATATCTTTAATGGAGTGAAAGAAAACAGTTGCCAACCTACACTCTCATTGCCAACAAAATATCATTCAAGAAAAAAGGTAAAATAAAGATGTTTTCCAGAAGAAAAAAACAACAGATAGATTTATTCCTATCAGGAATAAAATAGTAATATAGAATTTTCTCAATTTGATAGATCTTACCACCAACATCTTTACTGGTAATATTTTTAAAAGATATGCTTTCAGGCCAAAAGAAAAAGTGATTACAGATTAAAAAATAAACAGCAATGAAAACAATAAATATGTGAGTAAATCTAAATCAACATTAACTATATAAAATAAAATAACAATATCACAATAGAACACTCAATATATAAAACCATTTTTTAAAAGTTTGAGTTAAAATTTTCCAAAATAATACATTTACTGTGAGAGAAGAGATTGGGATAAAGGACTGTAAGTTCTTGAATTGTTTGGAAAGAGGAGAGAAATACTCATTAACTTTAGACTATATTAGGTATGTAAATTAAATGTATGTAAAATGAACACAAATTTAACTTCCTAAAGTAAAAACTACAAAATGGAAATAGAAAATACAAATTCAAACTAGTAAAGGGGCATGAAGTGAGAAAAATAATCTATTAAAAGAAAATTAAGAAAAGAGCAAAAAAATCATAGAAAAGGATAGAAAGATAAAATGATGCAACTAATTCTATATATATATATAAATAAGATATATGCAAATACACTGAATGCTCCAAGTAAAATTTTAAAATGATAGCACTGGCTTTTAAAAACAGTCAACCATCCACTATTTTAGGAAAGAATAGCAATTTAAGCCTAAAGCGATAGGAAAGAAATAATAAAAATCAGAACAGAAACCAGTGAAGTTATAAAATATAAAACAGTAGTAAATGAAATTGTTGTAGCCATGCGTTCTGGGAAACAAACTCACTCAGAAGGACAACGCAGATAGTGAAGTGCAGTTTATTACACCAGCAGGCCCAAGGCAGAGTCTCCTCTTAGCCAAGGACCCCGACCAGCATTTGTGAAAATCTTTTATACCCCATGTGTACGTGTCCAAACCCACTACCCCAAATTCCTTGAGAGTTACATAAAGTAAGGAAGGGTAAATACAGTCCCAATAACCCCATCACTCATTTGCCATGTGCTCAGACAGTTAAACAATTAGCCAATAATCAATAAGCATGAGGTTATACTCCGACAGGTACAGAAAAATTTATGGCCTGTCTGGAGGAAGAGGTGATTAGTGTATGTGTTCTATTAGGCGATGAGTAACCTGGATATGATCTTTAAGATTCCCCTGTCTGGAGGGGGTCTTATCTTTCTGTTGTTTCCATAGACACTAAACACAGAGTTCAGCGTTCATTGGAGAGGTGGCTGAGCATGATCAGCATGAACAGGCCTAAGATGGAGTCCAGGCCCTATGAATTCCTTCTTCAAAATTGAAAACTGGTTCTTTGAAAAGATCAATAAAACTGTTAAATCTCTAAGCCATGCTGACTAAACAAAAAAGAGAAGGCAAATTATCAATACCAGATGAAACGGGTCTTATCAATATTGATCATATGAACATGTAAAGGATAATAAAGAAATACTACAAACACATCTGATAACTTAGGTGAAATGGACTAATTCCTTGAAAGACACAAAACTGCCAAAATTTACACAAAGAGAAAGAAATAATCGGAATAAGCCAATATCTATTTTAAAAAATGAACCAATAGCTCATAACCTTCCCTTTCCAAAAAAGAGCACTAGGCTCAAATGTCTTTATTGAATTCTACCAAACATTTAAGAATGAAATTATATCAATTCTTCACAATCTCTTCTAGAAATAGAAACAGAAAGAAAACTTCTAAACTCACTGTATGAGACCAGAATTAACTTAATACCAAAACCAGACAAATATATTACAAGAAAGGAAAGCTGCAGACCAGTATCTCTCATGAACAAAGATACAAAAATCCTCAACAAAGTATTAGCATATCAATTTCAACAATGTATAAAAAGAATCATACACCATGTTCCAGATGTGTGAGACTGATTAAAACTTGAAAATCAATCACTGTACCATATCTACGAGCTAAAGGCAAAGAAACCACATGATTATATCAATTGATGCAGAAAAAGCATTAAACATAATCTAACACATGTGCATGTTGAAATCTCTCAGTGAAGTAGGTAAAGAACTTTCTCAACTTTGATTTTAAAAAAATCTACAAAAAACCATACAGCTAACATTATACCTAATGATAATAAACTAGATGTTCTTTCTCTAAGATTGGGAAAAAGTCAAGGGCATCTTCTGTTGCCACTGCTATTCATCTGAAAGCTAGTTCAATTATACAAGAACATGATATAAAAGTATACATATTAGAAAAGAAGAAAAAATGTCTTTATCTGTAAACGATGTGATTGTTAAAAAAAAACCCACAAATTTACCATAAACACAAAAATAAACAACACAAAAGCAACAACTACCCCCTCCCCAAACCTCATAGACCTAATAAGCAAGGCTACAGGACACAGTGTTAATATACAAAAGTCAGTGCTTTTCAACGTACTAGCAAAGAGCTATTGGAATTTGAAGAATTTTAAAAATCCACTTACAATAGTACCAAAAGAAAAAAAAGCAAATCCTTAAGGATAAATCTAACCACATATGTTTAGGATCTATATGTGGAAAGCCACAAAACTCTGATGAAAGAAATTAAAACAGATCTAAATAAATGGAGATACAGTCCATGTTCATGACCTGGAAGATTCAATATTGTTAAGTCTTTTCAACTTGATCTTCAACACACTTCTAATCAAAACACCAGAAAATTATCTTATAGATATCAACAAATTTATTTCAAAGTTTAAATAAGAAGTCAAAAGACTATAAAATAGCCCACAACAATAACAACAAAAAATAACACTATTCAATTTCAGGACTTAACTATAAAGTGACAGTAATCAAGATAGCACGGTATTGGTAAAGTAATAGGCACATAGATCAAATGAAAAGAATAGTGTGCAAAGAAATGGATCCACCAGAATATAGTCACTGATCTCTGATGAAGGAGCAAAGGCAACAGTATTTGTTTACCGCCGCTGTTGTAACAAACTACCATAAATTTAGTGGCTTACACGAGACAGACTTATTATATTGTACTTCTGGCATTCAGATAGCTGATGTGGGTCTCTCTGGGCTAAAATCAAGTTTTCTGCAGGGCTGAGTTCCTTTCAAAGGGGTTCTAGGGCTGACTCCATTTCCTTGCCTGTTTCAACTTCTAAAGGTACTGCATTTCTTGGCTCATAGATTAATTCCACCTTCAAAGCCAAGAATAGTCAATCAATCTTTCTCACCTCTTGGCATCAATTTGACACTTCTTCCATGATCCTATTTCCTTCTCTGACTCTCCTTCTGCCTCCCTCTTTTACTTTTAAAGACCCTTGTGATTACGTTGGACCTTCCTGGATAATTCAGGATAGTCTTTCCATCTCAAGATCATCTGATTAGCAATCATAATTCTATTTATAACTTTAATTCCCCTTGCCATGTCAACTAACAAATTCACATGTTTCCTAAATATTCAAAGATGTGAAACACCTTGGGGGGACTTTATTCTATCACAGAAATTCAATGGAAAGAGGGTAATCTTTTCAACAAATGGCGCTCCGACAATTGGATGTCCATATGCAAAAAAGTCAATTTAGCAGAGGTTATATACCATTCAGAAGAATAAATCTGAAATGGATGATAGGCCTAAATGTAAAACAAAGACTTGTGAAACTTCCTAAAGAAAACATAAGAAAAAATCTAGGTGAACTTGGGATTGAGTTTTTAGATACAACATCTATAGCATGAATCATGAAAGAAAAAAAAATGATAAATTGGAATTTATGAAAATTTAAAACTTTTGCACCGCAAAAGATGCTGTCCAGAAAATGAAAACATAAGCCACAATCTGAGATAAAGTATTTGCAAACAGCTATCTGACAAAAGTTCAGTTCTGTCACTCAGTCGTGTCTGACTCTTTGCCACCCCATGAGTCACAGCACACCAGGCCTCCCTGTCCATCACTAACTCCCGGAGTTTACTCAAACTCATGTACACCGAGTTAGTGATGCCATCCAGCCATCTCATCCTCTATCGACCCCTACTCCTCCTGCCCCCAATCCCTCCCAGCATCAGGGTCTTTTCCAAAAAGTCAACTCTTTGCATGAGGTGGCCAAAGTATTGGAATTTCAGCTTCAGCATCAGTCCTTCCAATGAACACCCAGGACTGATCTCTTTTAGGATGGACTGGTTGGATCTCCTTGCAGTCCAAGGGACTCTCAAGAGTCTTCTCCAACACCACAGTTCAAAAGTACTTATACCCAAAATACACAAAGAACTCTTAAACTCAACAAAAAGAAAACAAAAAACCCAGTTGAAAATGGGCAAAAGATCCAAGCAGACACCTCACCAAAGGATATACACAGACAGCAATAAGAAAATGAAATATGCCCAATATTATCTGTCATTCAAGAATTACATATTAAACTCCAAGGAGATATTACTACACACATCTTTTGAAAGAGCAAAAAAATCCAACAAATCAACCAATCAACAATGTAACCTGAATCTGACAATACCAATTGCTACTGAGGGTGAGCATCAGGAACTCTCGTCTTCACTGGTGGGAATGCAAAATCATACAGACACTTTGGAAGATTGCTTAGTAGTTTCTTACAAAACTAAACATACAATTTAATAATTGTACTCCTATTAATTTACTAAACTGATCTGAAAACATGTCCACATAAAAACCTGCATGTGAATGATTATAATAGCTTTATTTATAATCAGTAAAAACTAGAAGTAAACCAGATGTCCTTCAGTAGGTAAAATGACATACAAACTGTGGTATGTCTATATTACATATTATTATTCCATGATAAAAAGAAGTGAATCATCATGAAACAAAAATACATGAGTGTATTTTAAATGCATAATGCTCCATGAAAGAAGCCAATCTGAAAAGGCTATATATTGTGTGGTTCCAATTAAATGCATCCCCCAAAAGAAAAACTATAAACAGTTAAAAGATCAGTGGTTACCAAGAATTTGGGGGAGGGAGAAGGTTGAATAAGTGAAGCACAGGGCAGTGAAACTATTCTAAATAATATTGTAATGGCAAATATTGGACACTGTACATTTGTCAAAACACGTAGAACTTCAAAACACAAAGAGTAAATTTTAACATATATAGATTTTAAAAAGTCATTTAGGAGATTGTGGAATCCCAGTATGGAGTGCAGAATGTAACAAAACAATATGTCTTTATTATAAGTGTTAAAAACATCTTTACTTGAAGGGACTATGGGAAAAATTTGCTGACGTAGTAGCTTTGGAAATGAGTAGGGTCTGTAAGACAAAAGGCAAAAGAATCTGTACATAAGCACTATATTCTAGTTGATCAAGTCATTTCCCATGAGGGTATGGGTAAACAATTCTGATAGTGCTACACATGTATACTGAAACTGAACAATCAAGAAACTGGATGACAGATGGTGGGAGCCAGGTTGTCCACTATTGGAGTAGGTTCAGTTCAGTTCAGTTCAGTCACTCAGTCGTGTCCGACTCTTTGCCAACCCGTGGACTGCAGCACGCCAGGCCTCCCTGTCCACCACCAACTCCTGGAGTTTACTCAAACTCATGTCCATTGAGTTGGTGATGCCATCTACCAACTCACCCTCTGTCGTCCCCTTCTCCTCCCATCCTCGAGCTTTCCCAGCATCGGGGTCTTTTTTAGTGAGTCAGCTCTTCAAAGCAAGTGGCCAAAGTATTGAAGTTTCAGCTTCAGCATCAGTCCTTCCAATGAATTTCCAGGATTTCCTTTAGGATGAATTTCCTTTAGGATGGATTGGTTGGATCTCCTTGTTGTCCAAGGGACTCTCAAGAGTCTTATCCAACAACACAGTTCTAAAGCATCAATTTTTTGGCGCTTAGCTTTCCTTATAGTCCAACTCTCACATCCATACATGACTACTGGAAAAACTGCAGCTGTGACTAGATGGACCTTTGTCAGCAAAGTAATGTCTCTGCTTTTTAATATGCTCTCTAGGTTGGTCATAACTTTCCTCCCAAGGAGCAAGCGTCATTTAATTTCATGGCTGCAATCACCATCTGCAGTGATTTTGGAGCCCCAAAAATAAAGTCTGTCAGTGTTTCCTTTGTTTCCCCATCTATTTGCCATGAAGTGATGGGACCGGATGCCATGATCCTAGTTTTCTGAATGTTGAGCTTTAAGCCAACATTGGAGTAGGAGGATCCACAAAGCAAGAAGAGGTTAGAATGATCCATGTGGTAATGAATTAGAGTTAGAGACATCAGTAGGAATTCATGTTTAGCTTAGTGTGTGTGTGTATGTATTATAGGTATGTGTGTATATATATATACAGGTATATATATATATATAAGTGTGTGTGTGTGTGTGTGTACCCCTGGGTTAGTATACACATATATTTCCTTGCCATGTTAGCTGAGAGGGCCTAAAACAATGACACCCCAGTAGCAATGAGTACACTAGCATGTAGATCTTGGTTTCTAATGCCATTCCCTAATAAAAAGAATCATGACTTCTTGGAGAAATGGCTGATTTCAGTACTGAGGCAGGAAATACACAAAATGAGTCTGGAGCATCTTGTAGTGCCAGAGAGAAAGAAAATGCTTAAACAAACCAACAAAAATAACCCTAGAATGATGGACATATGTATGTCAAGTAGACACAGGAACCAACTGATAGAGCTCCAAAACTAGAGCAATTTGAGCAACAAAAAAAGTAGTATTGGGTTATAAAGTGTAAAATAAATATCCATGAGTTCTGAATGATATTATTGAAAAAACAAATGGGAAAGAATAAATAAATCTCCTGAGCAGAAAATATCCAAATAATTTATGTTGACCTCCTGCCTTTAAAAAGGTGGACCAAAACTCTTGACTCCATAAGAGTTATCTGCACTTTGTGACTTTCTTCCAAAGAGTACAGTATGGACAGGGAGAAATTTTACAGTGGAGGAAACTGACAAACGCCGGCTCAAACAGGTAATCAAGGTCAACGTCAATCGTGATAAGTCATGCTGATACTATGTACCCTTGATCCATGTGATGAAGTGACACTTTATGTCTGTGATATTCCTTTCAAAATATATAACTCCAATCTAACCATGTGAAACATTAGATAAATTCCAATTGAGGAACATTCTATGGAATGCCTGACTAGTACTTCTCTAAGATGTCGAGGTCACTCCAAACAAGGTAAATCTGAGAAAATGTCACAGCTGAGAGAAGCTTAAGGAGACCTGATCACTAAATGCAATGTGGTGTCCTAGATGGGATTCTGGAACAGCAAAAGATCATCAGGTAAATACTAGGGAAATCTGAATAAAGTATGGGCTTTAATGAATAATAGTGTATCAATATTGATTCATCAATAACAAATACAGATGCTAGTAATAGGGAAAACTGGGTATTAGATATGCTGTGCTAAGTCATTTCAGTTGTGTCTGACTCTTTGCAACCATATGGACTGTAGCCTACCAGGCTCCTCTGTCCATGGGATTCTCCAGGCAAGAATATTTGAGAGGGTTTTCATGCCCTCCTCCTCCTGGAGATCTTCCTAACCCAGAGATCAAACCTGCGTCTCTTATATCTCCTGCATTGGCAGGCAGATTCTTTACCTCTAGTGCCACCTGGAAAGCCTGGATATTAGATACATGGGCACTCAGTTATCTTCATAATTTTTTTCTAAATATAAACGGTGGAAAAAAGAGATTGCATTAATTTTTTTCTAAGTATAAAATTGTTCTAAAATAAAATGTTTATTTTTAAAATATTAAACCAAAGGAAGGTGAAAAAAGGAAAAAAAAAGATTTTAAGAAATGAGATGGAAAAATAGACAACACAAACATAAAATAATTACGTTAATTTTATATGGATCCTCTCCAGTTAAAAGGTAAAGATTGTCAGATTGGCTCAGAAGAAAGACTCATCTATAGGTTCTCTAAAATGGGTACATTTTAAATGTAAAGACATAGATTGAAAGTAAGAAGATGAAAAAGATTTACCATGAAATATGTAAGCATAGGGAATAAGAAAACTAGAGTGCTTACATTAATATCAAATAAAGCAAGTATCAAGGCAAGGGATGTTAGATAAAGAAAGACATTTTGAAATGACAGAATAGTCTATTTTAAATGTATGCAAATTGTACATTTTTTTTAAATGAGAGGATTGGCCTCAGTTCAATTCAGTCACTCAGTCGTGTCTGACTCTTTGCAACCCCATGGACTGCAGCATGCCAGGCTTCCCTGTCCATCACCAACTCCCTACCTGAGGGTTGGCCTACCTAATCTCTAAAGTCCCTCCTGCTTCAAGTACCATGATTTTAGGGCAAGCCTGAGTGCTGAAAGCGAGCACATTTTGCTATCTTCTACAAGTCCATAAAGGGCTATTGGATTCACATGGACAAATTCTGATAGGCTCTTTCTGAACAGATTTGTCTATGTAGAAAATAATGCAGAATATTTTGCTTGAATTCAAATGAAATTTGCATTAACCTTTGTAAGAAGAGAAGCATGAAGAAATAGCACAAGAGGTTTGTAGATATACCAGACCATGAGATTGTTTGCTTATGAAAGCTGTTGAACTATTTATTTGATCCACACCACACACATTTTGGAGGCATTGAACTGAAAGCATAATAGACTCTAGGGTGTGTATGTATTCTAGAGAAAGAGAGAGACTTGCATTCAAATGAATGCATTTTGTTTAATGTATGTTTTAGAACCATACTTGAAAAGTACTCTATGAAATTTCAATTTGATTTTGCTGGGTCATTTTCATTTAGAACTTAGTAAAAGCTAAACTGCCTAATGAATATTTAGTATACCTTAGACAGTTCAGCATTTTCAAACCTGCATTAAGTTGAAACATCAAAACAAAAATATACTATTTTTTCAAATCCTTCTTGGTCTTTTGCTTTTGTGCCTTCTAAATAAAGATAGTCTAATAGCTGGAAATACTGGTATAAAGTGAAGAGGGTAATGAGTAGGAAAAGAGAGGTTAGAAAGCTATAATCAATTGTGAGCTTCAATGCAATCATAAACCACGAGAGTACATAAGTCCCATTTCTACCTTTGCCCTTTCATTGTAATATTGCACACAGAGATTTTTAAGTAATATAAGCTTGTGATAAAAACTGCAAAGTTCAATTATTTTAGCAGTGAAACATTAGGAATGAAAAATGGATATGTTTGAATAAGTGATAAATGGAAATATGACAACGTAATGACATTTCAGTAACAAAATTAATTTACCTCAGATAGGAGGATACACTTTCCGCTACTGATTGCTACTGATTTTTTGGTTTCATTGAGCCAATTGTAAATCTTCCCTGTTGATGTCTAAAAATTATGTATTCATTTGAATTATGAAAATGATTATCATAATATTTCAGGCTCTGGAGGCTATAGGCTTCCATCATTTCTACCATTTTCTCTATGTTGAACTCAGAATAATTTATGTTCATTTAAAATTTTTTATAAGCATATACATGGGTTTAAATTTGATGTGATTCTCATTTGCCTCATTGAGAAAACTAATTTCTAACTGTGTGTATATGCGTGTGTGTGCATGTGTGTACATGCATGTGGATTTGTATGTGTTTGTGTGTTTATGAAATTACCAAGATATTTCACTGGAATACATAGGCACCAACTGAGTTATTGAGAAAGAATAGAAACAGCAATGAAAGACTGCTAAACAAAGGCACTTCCCAACTGAGCCCTTTTTTTGGCTGCACATGCAACATGCAGAATCTTAGTTCCTCAACCAGGGATCAAACCCCTTGCAGTGGAAGCGCAGAGTTTTAACCACTGAACTGCCAGGGAAGTCCCTATAGTATCATTCTTAATTCGATAAAACTAATGAAGGTGGATGATGGGAGAAGGGTAAAATGGGAAAAGCACAATAAATAGTCTTACCCCCTATGCATATCCGAGAAACAAGTTGACAAATTATGAAAAAAATGTTACAGAGATTGTTTTGTAAAGAAAATCTCAGGACTGAGAGATAAAGCAATTTGAAAGCAAATGGGATAGTGTCACTTTTTCTTTCTCTTGGTCCCATAAACAGATATTAAGCCTCTTTGAGGCACAAAAACATGATGCTGAGTGAGAATATGGTGTGATATATAACACTGCTCCTTAAAAGCTTTCAATCCTTGATTGGAAGGCAGCGTGGAGCTTGCGCCTTGCATTGTGTGGCAATCAGGAATGCATATTTACATGGAAGAGCAGAGAAGGAATACTTATAGGTTTTCCCAAGTCCCATACCACTCTGAGCTTCATTTCTATTTCCCCCAACACTATCTCATGGGTGGAATTTAGGGGTGGGTTCCCTGTATGTAAATTGAAGGTTATTTCCAATCATGGGTTGCTTGAGTCACATCCTTCTTCCTTTCTTGTCTCCATATGTCCAACATGAGTATGAGATCATGTTTCTAAATATACTTTTTCAAAGACCCCACAGTTTCAATGAAAGTAACATTCTTCACAGTTCCAAAGTGTGTGGCAAATTTGGGGTAAGGGGTGCAGGCAGTTCAGTCGCTGCCCACACTGCTGGCTCTCTCTCATCATGCTTTTCCTGATAACATGTGCATTCAAACTGATTTCTTCAGTGGCTTTCTGACCTTCCATCTTGAAAAGATTCTCTCTGCTGACTGGAGTCCCTCAAGCCTGGGGAGATATTCTAATTTCTACTAGCGTTATTTTACTGTCCCAGAGTTCAGCAGCCTGTGAAAATAAATTAAGTTTTATTAGGATATATACTCAAATTTTGCTGTTTGACTATTTGATACCAGCATCCCCCTGCCTCCAAAAAAAAAAAACAAAAACCAACAACCCTGAAATCAAAACAGCAAACCTGGTCATGCAGGACCCAGCAGCTGGCGAGGTTCCTCTGTGAAGTATTTCTGGAAGGTGTCTCCTGGGTGCCTGAACTAGTCTGTGTTGGCTGCCGCACTCTCCCCACTCTGATGCCTTGGGCCTGAGGCCAGCAGTGACGCAGGTGCTCAGCCACTGCACTTCCAAGGGCTCCCCATGGTGCTAGTTGTAGAAATTTAGGTTTGTGGAGTGTTATTATTTTGCTTGCAGTTGTTTAATTTACATTAGTAGACAATAGCAGCAGATATTTCTGAAGTGCTAAGTTAGTTTTGTCTATACTAAATATGAACTTCCAGATTTGGGGAAATTTCAGCCTCTGCTATTGAAGGATATAAATATTTATATATGAAATCTTTAACTTCAGCATTGTCAAGTGCTTTTCCCCCATGATGCAGATGCAAAAAACAAAACCAGCATCACTCACATTACGTTAATTTATAACTCATGGGGAAAAAAAACAATAAAATGTGTGGTAATTATTTATATTTTACCTCTGAGTGTATAGAAATAGTCTTGAGCATCATGACTTTTACCTGAAATAATCATACATTCACCCCTTTTTCCTTGAGACGTATATATATATATATATATATATAAAGTGAAATGTTTTATATCATCTTTTCTTGGAGTATAATACTGATCTTAATTTCTCTTGAGAAGAAAAGGCCAAAGTCACTTACTTTGTTAATTACTATTGAAGATGAACTTTGACTGCCAATAACCACTGCGAGATGGAGCCTAATATTTCCGAATAGAATAAAGCAGAATTATTCCAAAGCAACTTTTATTTGGCAAAAGGAAAACAAATTGTGCATTATAAAGACTACTGCACACAAATTGCTTGGTTGTATCTGTTCTTCACTCAGGGGACAACTGTGGTGAAAGTGGAGTATCTGGGTCTAAGTTTATCAAAGAAGAGGCAACGTGAAAAAAAAAAAAGAGCAGAGTTGTCACTTTTGTAAGAGTGTCAAAAATCTTCTATGGCTTACACGCTAATGTGGGGAAAGGACTGCGTTTTCCCAACAGTTAGTGTAGAATCTTTGATCCTTTCTCAAGGCCAGAGCCAACTAATGCCCACTTCATTATTTCCAGAATTGTTACAGAGTTGGCTATCACACTTCTCTTCCATAACAGGAAAATGTGCATAACTCAGGTACCTTGTAGATCTGAGAAAACAATGATTTACACCTGCAGTATAAACCCACTATTTGCACCTCTTTCTTAGAGGAGTAATTGAGTAGGATGGCCCCGTCCGACGGTTACTGTCCAGTGCTTGGTATCCCATAGAAGTTCTAATCATTTCACCATGATGATGACCAGTACCCAGAACGTTTTTTTCAAACTGTATATTTATTTTAGAGAATAAACAAGCATTCTATTATTGAAAGGCTACTATTCTACTCTTCCATTGAGCTACATTAGATGCTGATTTGGGGAAGAACAGGGTCACTTTCTTGCATTTGTGCAGGGTCTCCTGACTCTGGCATCCTCACTCATCCAATCATGCCCATCATGCTGTTATAGTCACTGATGTTGGCTTAAACATCTACTATCCAGACTCAGTGTAGGCCTAACTTTGTCTGTGAAGCTTGCCTTACATAGTTGTATTAATAGAAAAATTAATACATATTAAAGATGAGGAAACCCAGACGTGAAGCTGTGAAGCAACTTGCCTGACTGAGGTCATCCAGCTGGTTAGCACAGAAGTCCAGATGGCACAGAGTTTCTCACAGTGCAGACCACCATATTTCCCAGTCCACTCTTGCTTTGCCTTTTTCTGGATTCTGACTGACTACTGCATTATTTAACACTTCATTACATATTGCCTGGTGGCTCTCCTTAAGTCCTTCTTGTGTTGAATGCTGACTGGGTGGTGGATGTCCTAGCAAGATGTGTTAATTGATTGGCATTGGTGTGCACTAATGGACACCATGCCTCCTGAATGAGCTTTCTCATGAGACCTAAATGCAAAATCTCATTAAGATTTTCTCTTCTTACCAGCAGGTTCTTGAAAACATTCCACAGATCAGTTGTGAGCATGCCTATTTTAAAAAATCAATCCATTTAATATCAGGGTTGCCAACTTTTAACACACAAAATCATTAAAAGAAAAAAAAAGAGTGGATCCATGTGATGTTCTGTTGGGACAAAGTACCTTTCACCACTGGAAAAGGCAAAGAATGAGGCACTATCTCATTGTGTCTTCCCATATTCAATGCTAAGCAATTGGTGAAAATTGAAAAATTCAGCCAATTATCTGGATATTTTAGTTTGTCTTATAAAAAATGATGTATAGAAGGTGTCCAGAATTCTATCATTGCTTAGTTGTCAGTCAAAAAGTCATTGTTATACATAAATATGATGTCATATCAATGCATAATAAACCTTCCTGTCAATCAAAAGTATTGTTATGTATAGACTTTGTGTCAGACATTTTAGGCTTTGCATTGAGATATGAAGTGCATGCAAATTAAGGAAAATTTAAAGATGGCATGGCCACAGGCAAATATATTTGAATAGAGTTAGACTTTACAGGGAAATTGACACTTGAGTAAAAACACAAAATGCAAGTGAGTAAATACTATAGCTTTCTAAACAAAAAGTCAGCCATTCAAGGAGGAAAGAGAAATATAATTTTAATATTATAAAGACACATTTTCCATTTGGACAAATCCACTCATTGTGATTCTGTAATTGGGACAGGGAAAATAGTAAGAGATACAAGATATTAAGGCAAACGTCTACCATGTTTCACATTTTCTAATATTTTTTAAAAAAATTAAGTTTAATACAGCTAATTTTCAAAGGAATTAATTATCTATTAAGTTAATTTGTAGATAATATTAAAAATGCTCCACATGAAAATTTTAAATTTGGGGTTTGATTCTTTTTTTCTTACCACTGGCAACATTTCTTTCACTGAGAGAGTCTGTCATGAAAGCAAGACCCCTGAAAAATGAGGATTGTGTACCTGGCTGTTTCTTGTCTTTGCTTTAATATTTCTACCACAGTGTGCTGTTATCTCTGCTGAAGCTGTGACCCAAAACAGAATCAAAGAAGAGTGAACCATAATGTGAACTATGGACTTTGGGTGATTATGATGTGTCAGTGTAGGTTCATCAATTGTAACAAATGAAACACTTCGGTAGGGGATGTTGATAATAGGGGAGGCTATGCATGTCTAGGGCAAGGGGTATATAGGAAATCTCTGGATCTGCCTCTCAATCTTGCTGTAAACCTAAAACTGCTCTCAAAAAAATAAAGTCTTAAAAAAACAAAAAAGAATCTAGGTAGGAGATATAGAACCAATGGTATAAACATCTTGTCTCATCCAAGTAGCATCAAAATCTTCTGTAGGCCTAAATCTGATGTTTACGTAATTCAATGTGTGACTTTAGGCAAGTCATTTAACCTCTCCAACTCAGGTTCTTCATCAATAAGTATAAAATATTGAAAACAAATTTATGTACAAAATATATAAATATTGAGTACGTTTTCTGTTCTCTGTTCTGGATACTAAGAAAGAGCAATGAGTCAGATTATGGTTCAATCTAGAAAGGGAAGCAAACTTGAATTCCCTAGTTCACTGTTTAATTACAGGTGGAATAATGTACTGGGGAAATGCATGTAAGAATAGAGAAATCTAATATATATCAAAGGCAGAGTTAGAGTAGGGTGAGTGAATAGTCCAGGTTAATAACTGAGCAATCACCGTTTTTGAGAGGCTCACATATGATAATTAGAAAGTGCCTTACAAAGTATAAGGAGCTACACACAATCTATAGTTATTAATTTGGGATCATTTAATTATGGTTCTACAGAATCAGCACCTCAGAGTTAATGTCATAGATGTTAAAAAATATGTGTTGAATCGACTCCTCTTGTAGAGCCTTTCCCAGCCTGAACTTATTAGAAAAATGAAGTCATGTGAAGTTACATGTGAGTTGTGAAGTCCATGAAGGCGAAAGTCATACCAGTCTTGCTCACCTTGGTGCAGGGACTGGCATACAGATGACACTAAATAAACAGGCAGACTGGGAATTCCCTGGCAGTCCGGTGATTAGGACTCTGCCCTTCTGTTGCTGGGGATTTGGGTTCAATCCCTGGTCCAGAAACAGATCCTGCAAACCCTGTAGCACATGGCCAAAAATAAATAAATGAACAAACAAACATGTAGATATGGGCTGAATGAATAAATGGACTTTACTGGTTTCATTTCACAGACAATAAAACTAATGACTAGAAAAATTACTTTGTTCTATCACAGACTACAAAGTAGCAAAATTAAAATCTGAACCCAGGACTCTTAGTTCTTAATCTATTGATTCAAGTAAAATTTGTGAAGATAATATAAAATATATGGTACCAATGGCTCGATGTCATAGTTAGTTAGTTAGTTAGTTCAGTCGCTCAGTCGTGTCCGACTCTTTGCGACCCCATGAATTGCAGCATGCCAGGCCTCCCTGTCCATCACTAACTCCCGGAGTTCACTCAAACTCATGTCCATCGAATCGGTGATGCCATCCAACCATCTCATCCCCCGTCGTCCCCTTCTCCTCCTGCCCCCAATCCCTCCCAGCATCAGGGTCTTTTCCAATGAGTCAACTCTGCGCATGAGGTGGCCAAAGTATTGGAGTTTCAGCTTCAGCATCAGTCCTTCCAATGAACACCCAGGACTGATCTCCTTCAGGATGGACTGGTTGGATCTCCCTGCAGTCCAAGGGACTCTCAATAGTCTTCTCCAACACCACAGTTCTAAAGCATCAGTTTTTCAGTGCTCAGCTTTCCTCACAGTCCAACTCTCACATCCATACATGACTACTGGAAAAACCATAGCCTTGACCAGATGGACCTTTGTTGGCAAAGTAATGTCTCTGCTTTTTAATATGCTGTCTAGGTTGGTCATAACTTTCCTTCCAAGGAGTAAGCGTTGTTTAATTTCATGGCTGCAATCACCATCTGCAGTGATTTTGGAGCCCAAAAAAATAAAGTCTGACACTGTTTCCACTGTTTCCCCATCTATTTTCCATGAAGTGATGGGACCAGATGCCATGATCTTAGTTTTCTGAATGTTGAGCTTTAAGCCAACTTTTTCACCCTCCTCTTTTACTTTCATCAAGAGGGTTTTTAGTTCCTCTTCACTTTCTGCCATAAGGGTGGTGTCATCTGCATATCTGAGGTTATTGATATTTCTCCCAGCAATCTTGATTCCAGCTTATGCTTCTTCCAGCCCAGCGTTTCTCATGATGTACTCTGTATATAAGTTAAATAAGCAGGGTGACAATATACAGCCTTGATGTACTCCCTTTCCTATTTGGAACCAGTCTGTTGTCCCATGTCCAGTTCTAACTGTTGCTTCCTGACCTGCATACAGGTTTCTCAAGAGGTAGATAAGACCAAAAGTGGTCTCTAGAGGAAATTTATCTTCTTCTAAGGAAAAAAAATCAACGTTACAGCAATATATTGTGTCTTTCTTTACCTTTGCAGCAGGCTGAAATTAAATTTTCTCCACATTGATTACCTCCTCAGGCCTCACAGAGGTAAGAGTAGAACTTACTAAGAAAAGTGAGGGGCATGGGTACCAATTACTGTCAGTTAACATTCAGTTCAGTTTAGTCACTTAGTCGTGTCTGACTCTTTGTGACCCCATAGACTGCAGCACACCAGGCTTCCCTGTCCATCACCAACTCCTGGAGCTTGCTCAAACTCATGTCCATCAAGTCAGCGATGCCATCCAACCATCTCGTCCTCTATCATTCAACTAACATTATATGCTTTGTAATGGTCAAAAGCATGGTAATAGGAGGAATATTTTCACATGTAAAGCAAAAAGGCTTTGGGAAGAAAATTTGTCCTCATAGTGGAGAGATTTATTTACTATTATTTTGGCCATGCCACATGGCATGTGGGATCATAGTCCCCCCAACCAGGGATCAAACCGGTTTCCCTTGCAGTGGAAGTTCAGAGTCATAACCACTGGACTGCCAGCCAGGGAAGTCCCAAGAATTTTTAATGTAGACACTTGAGGTGTAAAACAGCTGGAGCTAAGAACAGAAGCTTTCCCCCTCACCCCAAGAAAATTACCCAGAAGCTTAGAGGCTTGAAGCAACAATTAAAAATTATCTAACGGAGTTTCTGTGGGTTAGAAACACTTATTGTCTCACACAGTTACTGTGAAAGATCAGGAAGTCAGAAGTGGCTCAGCTGTATGGTTCTGGCTCTCATGGGTTTGTCAAATGGGACAGCAGGCATCTGAAGGTTTGACTAGAGCTGGAGAATCCACTTCCAGGAAGGCAGTCTCCCATGCCTGGTGCTAGCTATTGGCAGGAGGCCTTACTTCCTCACTGTGTGGATCTCTCAACAGGGCTGATTGTGTCTTCATGACATGACTGGCATTTGCCAAAGTAAATGATTTCCAGAAAGCAAGGTAGAAACCATACTATCCTTTGTGACATATCCCAGAAACCACACCCCATCATTTTCATGATATTTGATGTTAATCAGTGTGGAAGGGGACCACACGAAGTCATAAATACCAGGAGTCCCAATGAAGACTCATTGGGAGATCCTGGACCACATGCCCTTCCAGGAAAGCAAGGAGACACCGAGATCAGAACACAAATTGCCTACACTAACTGATGAACTATAACATAATGGACTTCTACACAGCTCTTTCTATGAATAATACCCTTCTGTGCGAATAAAACACTTTTTTAAAGCAAAGAAGCTATTGAAATTTCTCAAGTTAAAAAAGAACAAATAAGCAAAAACCAAACATAATAAGGAAGCATAAAATGCAGAAAAACATGCTTTTCTAGTATCAAGGGACTTCTATTATGAGTGAGGCTTGAGGTAATTGGTACTCAGATGGACTGTATATGCTGGCTGAATGGTTCAGAAAATATCTCCATCCTGCTGACCAATGCACAGAGAGATGCTGATAACACAGCCAGGGGAAGTCAAAAAGTTTCACTGTTAGATAGAGAAAAGAAGTTCCAGGAAGGAGCCAGAGGGACAGAGAGATGTATGAATTTTGTAAAAGGGCAGAAAGGTAATTTGGACCAAAAGGTAGATTGTACCTCACCTAGAGATCCCTGAAGCTACTCACCACCCACCCAAACAATAAGAACAACCTCATCACACAAGACAAGGGATTTAGACTATTTGAGACCAATTCACCATCGAGTGCCTCTGTGGGAAACATGATTTAATCCCAAAGATGGGCATTTCTTACTATCCTGAGGAAGTGTACATTCCCACAGCTCCCAGCCAAAAATGAAACGTGCTTCAAAGTAGGTCAGAGCCGAATGACAGCTCTCAGGAGCTTTGCAGTGCACCATGCATGTAAAAGAAGAAAAACAAAGCCGCTTACAGAAGAGTCTCAGTTCTCAGATTTTAGAATGAATTCTCTAGCTGGAATGAAGTACAGAATAATCCTTTTGCACTTATTGAATTAAGAATTTTGACCATGCCTTTTATCCTCGAGTTTTTCTTTCTTCATCCATCATTTTTGAGAACTTGCCTCCATGTTACTACGCCAGACACTGTTATTAACCAGTACTGTATAGATTTTTGCCACAATAATCTCCCTGAAGATTAATCTAAACATATACATTTTTCCAATTGTCACCCATTACCTGAAGCAACAATTTTAAGCACAGAATAACTTGGGACATCTGTACATTTGATGTTGTTGCTATTCAGTGGCTAAGTAGCATCCGACTCTTTGCGATCCCATGGACTGTAGACTGCCAGGTTCCACTATCTCCTGGAGTTTGCTCAATGTCCATTGAGCTGGTGATGCTATCTAATCATCTCGTTCTTTGGCTCCCTTCTCCTTTTGTCTTCAATCTTTCCCGCCATTAGGGTCTTTTCCAATGTGTCAGCTCTTCATATCAGGTGGCCAAAGTACCAGAGCTTCAGCTTCAGCATCAGTCCTTCCAATGATTATTCAGGGTTAAGTTCCTTGAAAATCTGATACTAAAAACCTCTGATACTAAAAATGATTCAGGTTATACATGACAGAGAGATAGATAGAGAGATGGATAGAGAGATAGATGTGACTTCTTGAATGGTAATGAAGGGAAAATACTTAGTCTTGAGTAAGCTTAGGTGAGTATTAAAGGTATAATTTTTACCTATTAAGGCTATGTTTTGTGTGGGTCTCAGCATATCAGTAGCCAATGTTTTGGCTGGACTAGCTCTTGTAGTTCTTATTATAACTGCAAGACGCCCTTCAGCAATAATCATCAGGAAACTTTGAGAAAAAGTTTATTATTTATAGATCCTGGAAATGACACAGTACACCTGGGGCCACACAGTGAAGTTGTGGGTAGAGACAAAGTGTATGGGCCTGGGGTTCTGCTTTTATTGGAGTTGAGGGTGGGGACCCAGAGATTTTTGGCTCACTCCTTAAACTAAGAGCAGAAATTTAAAGCATGGAAGAGGGACTTCCCTGGTGATCCAGTGGTTAGGAATCCACCTGCCAATGCAGAGGATGAGGGTGAGATCCCTAAGATTTCACATGCCTTGGGGCAACTAAGCCCCTGCACCACAACGGCTGAGCTCCTGCTCTAGATCCCGCAAGCCACAACTACGGAAGCCCACATTCCCCAGAGCCAGTGCTCTGTGACAAGAGAAGCTCATGTACTGCAGCTCGAGAAAGCCCACAGGCAGCAATGAAGACCTAGTGCAGCCAAAAAATGAAATAAATAAATAATAATTTTTAAAAGGGAATTTTTTTTTTTAAAGCATGGAAAAAAAATATGTGGCCCAAATGGTCAGTTATCAAAATCAACCAAGCTCTCTAAAACAAAGGAGACTCAGTTGAGGGAGGGAGCCTGGCATTTTATCTAGTTGTGTGGCTGGCAATGTGTTTACTCAAGATAGTCCTCTTGAAGTGGATACCTCTTTGAAGCAGGTGGTAATCAAAACTCAAGTCAGGCATTTGCATTATTAAGACAAGAAAAAGAAAAACCAAAAATGTGTCAGGGTTGACAGTCAGGGTATCATCGTGAAATAAAGGTAGAGAGCCCTTGGCCTATAGTATGGACCTTCCTACCCACCTTCCATGACTTTGCTCCCATCCACTATTTGAATCCTGCCTACTTGAGCTGCTTTCTCTCCTTCCTTCTGCACATGCCCCCAGGTTTTCCCACTTCCAGGCCTTTGCTCATATTTTCCCTCAGCTCTTCTGATTAGCTGTATGTGTATAATCCTAGCTGATTTTAAAAAGCTTAGAAGTCACCTCCTCTGTGAATGTCAAGTCCAGTACTCTAACCCCTCTTTTCTCTGAACTCTTTCCTTTGGCACACATCACTGAGTTTCATGATTTATGACCCAGGGGAGGTTTAGATGAAGTGATTAATTAATTAAACACTTACTGAGCATCTATTATGTTCTTTGCATTGGGAATGCAAAGATGATTCATCATAGATTCCCTAGCAAGAGCCCACATTCTACCATAAGTGACAGATGTGCAGATTACAGTTCAGTGTCATGAATTCTAGAATGGAAATATGGATGGAAGGCTGTGGAAGCCCAGAAAGGAGTGACTCAGTACGCATATATTTAGTTTAACAAACACAGATGAAGAAATTACTATTGCCAGAAATTGTTGTACGTGCTATCAACTATTAACTCATTTCATCCTTCTAATAATCATACAGTAGACATGTTATTATCCTCTCCAGTTTACAGATGAAGAAACTGAGGCATGCTTATATAGCTAGGAGAGTGCAGAACAAGGATCTGACCCAGGTAGTTTGGGTCCTGAAATCTTGCTCAGAACTGTTGGACTATGCTCACTCAACATATAAACTGAATTTTCAGAAAAGTTCGGGAAATAAGACTTATTTCCAAAAGAAATTGATAGTTCTGATAACCCAGCACTCAGTACTTTGCCTGTGATAGTACCTCCATGACTGTTTGTAAAATGATTTGGTCTTGAAGGATATACAGGAAGTTGATAGGCAAAGAACAGAAAGAAAAGCAATCCGGGCAGATGAGTATGGATGCACCAATACATAGAGATAGGAGAAAAACAGGGACTATTTAGAGGGCTGTGAGAAATTCTGAGCACAGGAACTGGGTGGGTTTGCCTCGTTTCCATATTCATGCTTTGCCCTGATCTACTCTGTATAACAGATAGAGCCACCCTCCCCTCACACACTTAGGGATGTGTTGTTCAGACATCTGCCGGAGGCTAGGTTTGTCAGTGGGAGGCTCTGGCCACACAATGAAGACCAGAAGGAAGGCAAAGGCTGCAGCATTTCTTCCAGCCTCCCTTGTCTATGCAGTGCCCCGGGTAGTGGTTATGTCTCCTGGCCAGCTTCTGCCGGGCAAGTCTAGCCCCCGGTCTCCCTCTTCTTCAGGTGTCCTACACTTGCTCATCTCTGAGCTGCCTCCTCACTGTCCCTTGCTCAGTTTCTTAGCTCCTCTATTTCTTGTGTAAGCAATCCCTACTACTAAACTCCTTCCCCCCCTCCCGACCCCCAAAATTCCTTAGATAGGCTTTTATTTTCATGCTTGGTGGTGATGGTGGTTTAGTCACTGAGTCGTGTCTGACTCTTTGCAACCCCAGGGACTGTAGCCTGCCAGGCTCCTCTGTCCATGGGATTCTCCAAGCAAGAATACTGGAGTGGGTTGCCATTTCCTTCTCCAGGGGATCTGCCTGACCCAGGGATCAAACTCTGGTCTCCTGCATTGCAGGCAGATTCTTTTACCAACAGATCTACGAGGGAATGCTTAGGTGCTGACTAATACTTTTCAGAATATCAGGGGAAGGGTATATTCTTGTCTGGGAAATCCCATGGATTGAGGAGCCTGGAGGGCTACAGTCCATGGGGTCACAAAAGAGTTGGCCATGACTTAGCAACTAAAAAAAAACAATATTCATCATATGAGAGAATGAAAGTTTGAATTCCCATAGATGAATAGAATAAAAATTTTAATAACACTGTTTATTTACTCTATCTTTAAAAACTGTACTATATATTACAGAGAGTCTGATGAACTATGGACGGAGGTTCATGACATTGTACAGGAGACAGCGATCAAGACCATCCCCATGGAAAAGAAATGCAAAAATGCAAAATGGTCGTCTGAGGATTCCTTACAAATAGCCCTGAAACGAAGAGAAGTGAAAAGCAAAGGAGAAAAGGAGAGATATTCCCATTTAAATGCAGAGTTCCAAAGAATAGCCAGGAGAGATAAGAAAGTCTTCCTCAGTGATCAATGAAAAGAAATAGAGGAAAACAACAGAATGGGAAAGACTAGAGTTCTCTTCAAGAAAATTAGAGATACCAAGGGAACATTTCATGCAAAAATGGGCTCAATAAAGGACAGAAATGGTATGGACCTAACAGAAGCAGAAGATATTAAGAAGAGGTAGCAAGAATACACAGAGGAACTGTACAAAAAAAGATCTTCATGACCCAGATAATCACAATGGTGTGATCACTCACCTAGAGCCAGATATCCTGGAATGTGAAGTCAAGTGGGCCTTAGAAAGCACCACTATGAACAAAGCTAGTGGAGGTGATGGAATTCCAGTTGAGCTATTTCAAATCCCGAAAGATGATGCTGTGAAAGTGCTGCTCTCAATATGCCAGCAAATTTGGAAAACTCAGCAGTGACCACAGGACTGGAAAAGGTCAGTTTTCATTCCAATCCCTAAGAAAGGCAATCCCAAAGAATGATCAAACTGCTGCACAATTGCACTCATCTCACACACTAGTAAAGTAATGCTCAACATTCTCCAAGCCAGCCTTCAGTAATATGTGAACTGTGAACTTCCAGATGTTCAAGCTGATTTTAGAAAAGGGAGAGGAACCAGAGATCAAATTGCCAATATCCGCTGGATTTTCGAAAAAGCAAGAGAGTTCAGAAAAACATTTATTTCTGCTTTACTGACTACGCCAAAGCCTTCAACTGTGTGGATCACAATAAACTGGAAAATTCTGAAAGAGATGGGGATACCAGACCACCTGACCTGCCTCTTCAGAAACCTGTATGCAGGTCAGGAAGCAACAGTTAGAACTGGACATGGAACAACAGACTGGTTCCAAATAGGAAAAGGAGTACGTCAAGGTGTATATTGTCACCCTGCTTATTTACCTTATATGCAGAGTACATCATGAGAAACGCTGGGCTGGAAGAAGCACAAGCTGGAATCAATATTGCCGGGAGAAATATCAATAACCTCAGATATGCAGATGACACCACCCTTATGGCAGAAAGTGAAGAGGAACTAAAAATCCTCTTGATGAAAGTGAAGGAGGAGAGTGAATAAGTTGGCTTAAAACTCAACATTCAGAAAACTAAGATCCTGGCATCTGGTCCCATCAACTCATGGGAAATAGATGGGGAAACAGTGGAAACTGTGTCAGACTTTATTTTTTGGGCTCCAAAATCACTGCAGGTGGTGATTGCAGCCATGAAATTAAATGCTTATTTCTTGGAAGGAAAGTTATGACCAACCTAGATAGCATATTAAAAAGCAGAGACATTACTTTGCCAATAAAGGTCCATCTGGTCAAAGCTATGGCTTTTCCAGTGGTCATGTATGGATGTGAGAGTTGGACTATAAAGAAAGCTGAGCACCGAAAAATGGATGCTTTTGAACTGTGGTGTTGGAGAAGACTCTTGACAGTCCTTTGGACTGCAAGGAGATCCAGCCAGTCCATCCTGAAGGAGATAAGTCCTGGGTGTTCATTGGAAGGACTGATGCTGAAGCTGAAACTCCAGTACTTTGGCCACCTCATGCGAAGAGTTGACTCATTGGAAAAGACCCTGATGCTGGGAGGGATTGGGGGCAGGAGGAGAAGGGGACGACGGGGGATGAGATGGTTGGATGACATCACCGACTCAGTGGGCATGAGTTTGAGTAAACTCCGGGAGTTTGTGATGGACAGGGAGGCCTGGTGTGCTGTGATTCATGGGGTCGCAAAGAGTCGGACACAACTGAGCGACTGAACTGACTGACTGGCGTTTCACAAAATGCAAAATTTATTAGAATGGGGCATATTAAATATAATGTATAACTATTTATATTGAGATTATTTAATAAATATTTATGTACTATATCAGTATAGATTTATATATCCTATATAAAGATGGCTCAGACGGTAAAGAGTCTGCCTGCAATGTGGGATACCTGGGTTCAATCCCTAGGTCAGGAAGATCCCCTGGAGAAGGAAATGGTAACCCAATTCAGTATTCTTGCCTGGAAAATCCCATGGACAGAGGAACTGGTGGGCTACAGTCCATGAGGTCACAGAGACGGACATGACTGAGTGACTAACACACGCATATAAATTATATAAAATATATATTACATTAGTACCTTTAAAGGTATTTAAATATATATTTGAGTTATTTATTCTCAAAGACTGTTTTTACTGCTGGAGCAGTCATTAGAAAACTTTGATGTCTCTATATAAAAATGTATTTAGTTAACAACAATATAATGCCAACAAAATTAATAATCCACTAGCATCTTTTCTTATAGAAGCTTCAGTGTGAAAACTCATGATAGAAGTGTGTTTCAACAGTGTGAGAGAATAACTTATGTGACTTATATGGGCAGGTTTCATTTCCCCCTAGATATAATTTCGCTAAAGTAAGCACTCTAAGACTGGCCCATCCCTCCCCACCGCCCAAAAAAATGGAAAGAAAGAAGAAAAGAAGAAAGGAGGGAGAGAGAGAAGAAAGGAAACCTATTTAAATGGTACATGGACAAAAATGAGAAGATCAAATGGCACTGAAGGTCCAGCTACCCAACCATTCAACACAGTCCTCAGGATGAAAGACCCTTCCAAAGGTCTAGAAATCCTTCCTCTGGATGGTCGGTAGCTACATAGGATACGTGGCTCCTCCTGAATGTGGCTCAGCCCTCTGCATCTCTTATCTTTTCCTTCTCCAAATCAGTGAATGCACAGGGGCTGAATCCAGGATATCAGTTAGAATAGCTGCAATGTCTATTGAAATAACGTCTGTCTGTGTACACATTTCTCTCATCAGGATTCAAGTGCACCACACTTGACAGGCAGTCATTGGCCAGACAGATATTTGAGCACCAGTGTCCATTCATTTGTTAAAGGTTGAGCAGAATTTTTTATTTTTAGATGAAAATAATACAAAGTAATGACAAAATAATAAGTGCCCATAGGTAGTCGTTCCAGTAATTTTTTCTTGCACTCTGCTTTGGAGACTACTGTTTTCTATAACTTTCTATTTTATTTGGCATTTTAAAATGCTAGTCACTTTTATTTGTGTTTTCAAGTGACCTGAAGGGAAGAACAGAAGGAGGGGGAGAGAGAAACAGCTAAAATAGCTCAACACCTGAGCTTGCTCATACTGCTCTTTCTCAGGTTCATGCTTCTGCACCAGTTGGTTCAATCTGGACAGAACCCTGGGAAATGAGCAAACCTATAGAATAATTTCTCAGCATTGTGCTTCATGTTTCAGAGTAGTTATTTTCAACTAGTATCACAGAGTGCAGCTACTAGCAACTGTTAAATTACACAGGAATTTGACTTCACACTGTTTATTGAAGAAATGCTAGCACATATTAAGTGAAGTTTTATGGTGCTTATATATTTCTCAAATTCAACCACAATGCTAAATGTTTTTTACTAGAGTGAATAAGTTGATAGAATATTTATAATAGGTAAACATTTAAAATATATTTTAGATTTTCAAATAATCTATGAAAACAAAATAAAGTAACCATTTATTTTGATATTCTAGGAAAGAAACAGAAGCTAGAAATAATGTCTTAATGTAGAAAATGCATATAACTTACATTGTAGATTTTGGCATATTATAAGAATATACATGTCATAAAATACATGGCTTGCAGGGTAATTTTAAAAAATAAGGAAATCTAATTCCTTATTTGAGAAAGCCAGCACTTAATTCCCTTTGGGTTTTCCCTTTTCGATCCTTGAGAATTACAAATCTCTAAGCCTTATCTCTTCTACGTTGTCCCCAGTGTTTAGTTCTTGGATTTATGTTCTATTCGACTACTGATTGCATTAAATAATAATGTTAATTCTCAGTAGTTACTAGTTAAAATTAGCTAAATTATTTGAAATCTCCCTATCATGATAAAAATACAACTTAAGATACCTTTGTTACTTTTTCTTTTGGCAAGGGAGCATCATTATTATAATCACTGTCTCTTAAAGATGGTATTTATTACTTCTGTATAGAAGAGAGAACATCACTAGACCCATCTTAAAAGAGTGTACAGTATAAGGACATAAAAGTGGCAATCATTTTCATTTCTTCCTACCCGATAGTGTTAACTACTAATACGAGTGGTAAGATTTGTTTTGCATTCAAGCATATGCATAACTGGACAGATAGCAGCTTGCTAGGTATTTTCTGAAAATCTTAAAAAAAAAGGAAAGTGTGAACTGTGAATTTCTTTATTTTTCCTACTATGCTGTATGTTACAGTAAAGTGAGTTTTCCAAACATATTTTTAACATATACATTTATGTATGTGTGTATTCCAGATATTGGTTTATTTAATGGAGAAATAACAGTTTTCAAAAGCCCAGATTCCAAAGGGTGTAATTAAATTTTAAAAACACTTTGGGCTAATTTTAATATTTTAGGCTGAAAAAAAGTGAATGAGATGGTAGTGGTTTGGGAAGATACTCATTTGGCTGCTCAAAGAGCTGTGTCTGGGTTCTGGGACCCCTCAAGTATAGCAGCAGCTGTGCCCATAGATGATCCTGCACCCATTCCAAGAAGTGTCTGGCTAGAAGTAGGAAATTTGTTTCCCAAATACCTGCGCCAAGTGCAGGGAGAAGCATTGTCAAGACCCTGCAATTCTTCTCTTTGGGTTTGCCATGGATGCTGTACTTACAGATTCCCAGAAAACAAAGGAAAATAAAACTGTTAGGAGAATTTGATCTTTTCCTAACTCTGCTGTATATTAGAACCTTATATTCATCTCCCAAACTACAGAATGCATGAGTTTTCCAATTTTTATTCTCTTTGGATTTGAAAAATAATCTTAAACTAAAACCTTTTCCAAGACTGAAACAAATTTTATTTCCTGCAAACCTAATGAATGTGGGAGCTGTAATAGAAGAGTTGTGTTTTTCCTCACAAATGGACATATTTTGCAAGAAGACAGTATAATTTGAGGAATCATGAAAATATCACTATAATATGCTTAATTTTTAGGAGAAACAGTTTAATAGATTTAAAATTGAGGAAAAGAAATCCAATCAAAGAAACAATATACACAGTATATTCATGATCATTTTAATTTGTGTCTAGAGTTGGGTGCTAAGTAGCCCAACTTTATCTTGGATGGAAACAGATAAGAACGTAATGCATTTCAAGTGATGGCCAAATGAGGTGAGGGAGAACTGTGCAAAGGAAAGTGTCACATAACTGTGAATACTGAAAAATGGTTTGCTCAGGACTCGATGACTTGACACATGTAGCATAGGAATGTCAGTAATCACCAGTGCCATTTTCATAGGGCTAGTGATAACTTAGTTTAGGCAAACTATATATAAGCCCATAAAATATATATATATATGCCCATATAAGCCTAAAGGCTTATATGGGTTTCCCAGGTGGCACTAGTGGTAAAGAATCCAGGAGACACAGGAGACCTCTGTGTCTGGCTTCCATCTCTGGGTCAGGAAGATCCTCTGGAGGAGGAAATGTCAACCCACTCCAGTGTTCTTGCCTAGAGAATCCCATGGACAGGGGAGCCTGGCAGGTTACAGTCCATGGGGTTGCAAAGTCGTACATGACTGAGCAACTAACACTTTCACTTTTCATATATGTATATATGTGCATGTGTGTGTATGTCTCTGCCCATAGTTTCTGACACAAGTCTCTTGAAACTCTTGTAAATTCCTAAGTGATATAAGAGCCCTAGGAGCATCTCTTGTGATATCTGATCTTTGACCTGTCCCTGACACTGCAAATTCCTAAATGATAAGCCCCTAGGAGCAACTTTTGTTCTTTTGAGGCACTCTGGATGGACTACTGGTCACTGGAATGATCAAACTATGATGAGAAGCTTAAAATTTTCAGCTCCAGCCCTCATTCTCTTGAGAAGGGGGAAAGGCTGAAAACAGTTAATGATCGATCATTCTACATACTAAAGCTTCCATAAATATCCCCAAAATACAGTTTGGAGAACTTCCAGGTTATCAAGCACATCTACGCCAGGATATGACGCACCCCAGCTCCACAGGACAGAAGCTCCTGTGCTCTCGAGGCTCCCAGACATCGCCCTATGTATCTCTTCATCCGGCTGTTCATCTGTATCTTAATAAACTACTAAGTGTAAGTAAATGTTTCTCTCAGTCCTATGAGCTGCTGTAGCAAATTAATTAAATCCGCAGGGGAAAGAGGTCATGGGAACCTCTGATTTGTGGCCAAGTCAGAGAGGAGCTGCAGGTAATCTCAGTTCAGTTCAGTCACTCAGTCATTTCTGACTCTTCGAAACCCCATGGACTACAGCATGCTAGGCTTCCTTGTCCATCCCAACTCCTGGCACTTACTCAAACTCATGGTCATTGAGTTGGTGATGCCATCCAACCATCTCATCCTCTGTCATCCCCTTCTTCTCCTGCCTTCAATCTTTCCCAGCATCAGGGTCTTTTCTGATGAGTCAGTTCTTCACATCAGGTGGCCAAAGGATTGGAGTTTCAGCTTCAGCATCAGTCCTTCCAATGAATATTCAGGACTCATTTCCTTTAAGATTGACTGGTTTGATCTTGCAGTCCAAGGGACTCTCAAGAGTCTATCTAATCTAGGGACAGACTATTTCTGATCCGCATCTGAAATGGGCTGGGAGCTGTTATATAGGATTGAGCCCTAACTGGCGGGATCTAACACCATCTCCAGGTAGACAGTGCCACAACTGAGTTAAACTGTAGGCTACACAGCCTGTGCTGTGGAGAACTGCTTGGTGTAAGTGGAAAAATATACACTTGGTGACCAGAATCACCAGAAGTGAACTGTTGTGAATGTGCAAGTAATGTAAGAGTAAACGAGATACACAAAGACTGAATTCATCAAATATACTTTGTTAAGGAGAGACGCCAGAAACTGGAATAAGCTCAAGAGCGGCTCCATTTGCCCCTCTCCCTCCAACTTCCCAAACAAATCTCAGTTCATGATAAGTGACACATGCAGTGAATCTTGTGCAAATACGCAAAATTCAGCCGTATGAGAAAAATATGGATCCGCAATTCCATACAAGCAGGCCAGCTCTTTAAATAAATTAATGCAAAACACATTTGTTCCATCTAACTTTGAAAAGTGAATCTATTGGCTTCTTCAGTCTAATTTTCATGCAACACTTTTTTTTTCAGATACTGAGTATAGGAATTTCCTACTCAAAGGCCTTGATCACATAGTTCTGAACCTCAGAAGTTTCATATCTGATGCCAAGAGAATTTAGGTACAAGCATTAGGAGAGGGTAAATATGGGTTTCATAAGGTTAAATTTAAGTTAGAATTAGGGAAAACATGCAAAACTTAGCCTCCTATAGAGAACAACATCACAGGTGTGGAGAAAAAGCACATTTATAACTTCTGTAGAATTTTCCTGAGGGAATAGACAAAAATTATGTGTATACTGGGGTCATTTTGATTGCTTGGCAATACCTTTTTCTTCTTATATAATCAGAATGCTTGAACACTTATTTATTAATTGACCCAGAGGTTTAAACCACCACAGTGCCTGGCCTACAGTATAAATATTTCTTAGTTCAGTTCTCTTGATCAGAGCAGATGGCCCCTCTACACTTAAAACCAATATATTCTATGACCTGTAAATGGTTGGTTCAAACTTTAAGGATGACATTACTCTATTTAACAGTGCTTTCCCAACAAGAATTAAGCAGGTAAGGCAATAACTTCTTTTAATGAGATTAATTCTGATAATTTAAGAGGCACCGTTTCACTGCAAGATGTAGATGACTTTCAATCCTCCTTACGAATTAAAGTATTTAATCACTGGTATACAGTCAACACAGTGGTTATAAACAGGAGTGACACCGAAGTCCTTTTTTTTTCTAAATAAATGAGACCATAACCCTAGAATTTTCTTGCCACGGATTACCCCGATTCTCATCATAAACATACCTAGAACAGGATTTAAAAGATGCCTGTATTAACTGTAGTGAAAGCTGGTGTTCAAATGCATTTCCACCCATAGAAGGTCACATACATGGTTGCTAAGCCTTCCTTCCCACCAGGACCTAGCTCCTTGAAGTTTTAAACTCAGTATATACGCTCCGTCTACCCCCTCCCTAAACAGTTGTGGAAGGAAAAGTACCTATAATTTATGCAAATATAAGGCAGAAACGTCCCGTCCTTGTACCTTTCCACTGTGTTGGCGCTAGTTTGGATGGTGTGTGAACGGGCGTGGGTGAGTGTGTAAATCCCGGCGTTTTCTTAAAGGTGTGGGGTTGACGCCGACAGACCACCCGTTCCCGAGGAGCGGGTTTTACTCTGTTTATCCCGCCCTGGCGTGGCGGGGACTATTCCGCGCGCCCTTAGGCAGCCGGACAACACTCAGAGTTGGGGTTCTCAAAGTAAGTGAAGAACCCAGTGCTTCGGCAGAGTCCAAAATCCGCCCGAGAACTTGGGTGCTAGAGAGTTAGGTGGCAAGGAAAGGTGACTGGAAACTGCACCCCATTTATCTGGCACTTTCCACGGAGGCTAGTCTAATAAATGGGGGGGGGGGGGAGTGGTGGTGGCGGGAAAGGCGGGAGGAAAGGAGGGAGGGAAACACCCTCCTCCTCTTTCAGCAACTGCACCTCAGCTTGAGATTTGGGTATGTTTTTACCTGTATTTCTAAAAACCACCACCGCACTCCCCGCACCAACCACTCCACTGCCTCGACTTCCATGAGAAGCCGCTCCTGAGGCCAAAGACAAGAGGGGACGACGGAGGAGCGGGGCGGGGGACGACAAACAAACGAAAGCGCGCGCGAGCGAGGGGGGCCGGGGAGAGCAGGGAGCGCCCGGGACTCGCGACGGCGGCAGGTTCAATTAGCTAAACAAAGAAATCATGGCGGATTGTTTACATTCGGCGGCGCCTGGGCCGCGCGACCGCCGGCCCCCAGCCGCCGCGGCCCTGGAGGAGCCGGCGAGCTGCCCCCGCGCCCCGGCCGGGTAAGTGACGCCGCCGCCCCACGCGCCGCCCCCGCCGCCACCCCGCCCCCCGGCCTCCGCCCCTCCCCCGCCGCCCCTCCCCCTCCGCCGGCCGCCGGCGCAGCTGGGCCCCGCGGAGACTTCGGCGACGCGGCGGCCGGGGTCCTCGGGAAGGGACGCAGGGAGTCGGGGAGGGAGCTGCAAAGCCGCGTGCCGAGCTGGACCCCTTCCTCTGGTCCGTGGCCCCCGGGGTCAGGCCCTCCCTCGCGGGGCGCGCTCGCCCAGCCACGCCGCCTCCCGGGCCGAGGAGGACCGAGGCGGAGCGCGCCGCAGCCAGGGAGGTGGGGCCCGGCCGTGACCCCGCGGCGGGCGCGGTGCGGAGGGCGGGGTGGCGGCTCGGAGCCCGGCCCCAGCCTTCCCGCCTCTGGTCCAGCGGCCTCCGACGAGGACTCGCTCCCGGTCTCCTGCTCCCCATCCTCTTTGCGTCCCTCAGGCTGGCCCTAAGGTTGAGCACCTGCGCGCCGGGGGTCGCCTCCGAAGGCTGACCTTGCCAAAGCCCCCCACGTCTGTGAGAGCTTTCCCAAAGGCTGAACCTTTCCTCATCTTTTTGGCCCCGGGGTTCGCTTTTTTCCCGGTAGGAAAAAAAACTGTTGTTCCTACGGAGGCTTTTAGCTGCCTTTGTGCGGAGCTTGGCACGGTGATACCAGGCGGTTGGCTAATGACAGGGGAGGAAAACAAAGGCAACAAATAGGGGAAGAAATAGAGGGCAATGTCACCCACAGCAGAGGGAGTCTCTCTTTTCCTAGCGAAGATGGTTTCCTTTGCAGGAATCCTTCGAGCATCATTGGCATGAAAATGACTTATTTCCGTTGTAGAGAGAAAAAACAAATCCTATGCCTCTTAAATTAATCTCAATTTCTCCTTCCATAAAAACTTTTTTCTTTTTTAATGTTTAGTGCATATTAAGTAGTGTGCCCTTTTTTCCTCTTCTCCTTTCCGGAACCTCAGTTAATATGTCTTAATCTGTGTCCTGTTTGGGAAATCACAGCCAGGCCTGTCAGAGCAAGACTAGAGTTGGTGGTATTGAAGTAACCTTGCCACAGGCTTGGCTGGGGACCAGGGCGACAGAACCAAGTTTAGTGGCCTCTCTTGCATATGTCTGAGTCTCAGATATCACATGGCTAACAGGTTGCTAATAGACATTGTAATTTGTAGTTCAGTGAACTGCTTTATCACCTGAGAAAGAAAGTGCTGCTATTAAAAAAAAAGGCACAAAAACTTGTGTTATTGTGGCAATTTTATCTTTTCTATACAATTGGGATTCAAGTGAATGAATATTTGTTTCATAATTTTGGTTATACACTCTCAGAGGCCATCTGGAATAAGGTATACTTCTCTTTTTCTCTCCTTCCCCTTGAAAGTAGCAAACACTAGGTAACTGTTTCACTTATTAGATTCAACTGAATTATATCTGTTTTTGCTTATTACCAAAGCAACTTTCTGTATAACCTACTACATCTTTAATAAAGCAAAATTACTTTATTATTTGGCAGGCATAGACCTACATCTTGCCAACTCTTTCCTCAGTTCTTTTTGACCCATTGACATTTCAAAAACTAAGATTCAGTCACAGAGCAGAATAGTAATGGAAATGGGTGTCAAGCCTTAACTAACTCAGGAACCCAGAACTTCTGGAGTCAGAAGTTCCCACTGAAGATCCTACATGTCTATTTTCATGGTTGTATGGACTTCAGGGGGAAAAAAAAAAGTTGATACATCCCTAAAGAGCTTCTACCCAGACACTTAACTCACCAGTTAGCTTGAGATTCCATTACTCAGTAACCCACACACTTTCTCATAAATGGATTTTATGTGGACTCCCTCCCCAAACCAGGTCAGAGATCATAATCATGGAAGGAAGTGAATTGGCCTCCAAAGTGACTTTAACAGAAGCAGAAAGATCATTCTTTGGGTTATAGATCTTGCTGACCCATTAAGGGTCAGTAAATTAGTAGACTGTACTTGAGTTGACACTTCTGATCCCAGCTTAATGGGTTGATTAACTGATGGCTGCTATCTTCATTATGGGCTATTAGCACGTTGTTAAACCCGAACTTAAGAGTAAGAAGTTGTTTTTATGTTTACTCTTTGGTTCCCAAGGTTAATCAGTATTCATCATGGCCTTAAAAGTTGGTAACTAAAGAGGTTAAATAAACTCTTTTGTAGAAAAAAGAAAGCTCAGTATTATAACTACGTATGACTTTGGGATGCAAAATCTTATCTGAAGATACAGAAAAGTATTCAATTAGGAACACCATCTCCAATGGGAGAAATACATATAAGCATTAAGGATTTAACATTGACATCCTTTTCATTCATAGCTGATCCTCTTATTCTTCTGTGTGCATTTGAATGACTGCCAAATTTAATGATATTTAGAATTTTAATGATGGTTTGCGTAAATTGCTGGCTAGGAATAGATAGCTCTTTGTAGTCAGTGCCTAAGCCTAGACTTTGCCTTTCAGGAAGTGTGAATCTTGGGCCCTAATGAGGCACACATTTGTGATCAATATATGTTAGAAATCAGTCTTTATACTGTATTATTAAGTCCCTGGCCTATTTCTTCTTTCTTGGCCTTCCTGAAACTCGTAGAACATTCAAAGGTAGTTGGAATCCTGGTGTAATGGGTATCATCAGTGGTTACTCTCACCATTTGCTAGTCAACATGTCAATAATGCTGTGAAACCTGCTTTAAATATTTGCAAAATGTATACTCCCAATCATACAATAGATCAGGAGTTGTATAGATTGTTTGCTTCCTATGGAACTTCATTCAAAACTCAGTCTATTCTATCAGCTAGGTCACAAAAAGAGCAGTAATTTCCAGTAGAGGTGTAAGCCTTTATTAAAATGAAAGCAAAAAAAATATAAAACCCAAGAAGTATTCCACAGGAAAATATAGGAGAATTAGGGCATTTTTATATTTCTAAAATTGCTGCTAAGAAGGGTGTCAAGAAGGCCTGAGAGTTTCAAAAACAAAGAACTGATTGCCAGAATGAGAGGCCACTTAATCTGGCAAAGAGATCACTGATGACGTTGGGTGGGTTGTGTTGATTGAGAGGTTAGGGTGAGAGGCAAGGTTGTTGGAGGCCAAAGAGGAAGAAGACGGTGAGAAAGTTGTAGTAGATAATTTTAAAGAAAAATGTCTCAGGATGTTCTTGAGAGGCACTATGACTGGCAAATCCTCAGTTCATAGGACCAAGTCTAAGAAAATAGGATCTTAGAAACAAAATTAAAACAGCATTACATACGTTAAAAACTCCACAGCAAATAAAAGCTGCGGAAGGCACCTGCCTTCCAAACCAGCCACATTTGTCAGCATTAAAAGCCTGTACCCACAGGTAAATCCTTTTGAATTATCTTCTTTAGTTGTCTGGGGACACATGGCTCCAGGATTGTGGTCTGCCAAGGCAGACGGTCCCCAAGCTCTAGGGTACACAGATTATTTTTGGATTTAAAGTGTTTGAGCCCATTCTTACTTGAAATTCACTGTCTTTTGCACTTGTCCTTGTTTCATTTCCTTAAGCTCTGGCAAAATGCTTTTGTAACCATATAGCCTTTCTACAAATTATCTTGGTATTTAGGGGAAGTTGTTTTTTGTCCCCCCACTCCTCCCCAGAGGGATGTGCATCTGGGGTCATATCTGCAGAGTCAGAGGATGTGCTGTGAGAAGGTCTTTCTCTGCAACACCAGACTACACAGTCCACCAGAGAGAATGGCGACATTTATTGTCCTGTCCTGCCACTTAAGAGATTGAACTGAATCTATAATGTATAAAATGGCTTTAAACTTGTAATGTGTACATGTAAAATGAGATATTTAAAATTTGTTTGGCAAGAGCTGATTTGATTATGAATGGTATATTGTGAGAAAGGGACAAATAAAAGGAAAACATTTGGCTGTATTAGATGACAATCTGCAGATAATTTGTTTTAAAAAAATAATTTGATTCCATTAAGGTGGCTTTGAGGTATGCTATGTGTTTGGAGCAGGAGTTGGGGGCGGGGGCGGGGGGGGGATCAGCAGGGGCTGCTAAGAATCAGAGGCTGTGGAAAACAAGGTGGGGCCGCTGAAAGGATCTCCAGCCCAGCTTAGAGGAATTCGCATATGAACAACCAAGGCCACGGAATGAGGCTAGCCCAAATCTGTGGAATCTGTGGCAAGTGAAGGCAGGGTTTTAAAGCAGCAGCAGCTTCCAGGTGCGTATTTCACAGAGTTCTGTGCCAGTCAGAAAAGCTAGTGGAAACAAACTCTTGGGGTAAGAGGTTTACAGCTCTTCCCTGAAAGGCTGAAGCCCCAGTTTTGTTACAGCTTGGCTCCAGTAGTTCCAGCATATAAACCAGAAGGCAGGCAGAAGATGAGTCGGAAAGATAGGTAGGCTCCATATGAAGGTTAGGTAGAAGTGTGGTATTTCCCCAGAACTCTGTAAAGGGGCAGCAGACCCAACCCGCTTGCCAAATCCAGCTCACCAGGGGCTTATAGAGTTTTAAATATTCTGTTGTGTCACTATTGTGCGTGTTATATGGGGAGGGTTGAGGACTGAGTTTGGCTGCAAAGACTGCAGGGACAGAATAGGGAAAAAAATGAATTGATAAAGATGGAGTAACTCAATGAGACTGTAGGATTGCAATATAATAAAACATTCAGAATATAATATACCAAAGGTGCAGGGTCTGTAAGCAAAAACCATATGCTCCTATAAACCATGTGTCTAGGAGTATATATTTCCAATAATTGGAAGTTACAATTAACCTGTCAGAATTCTGTATCAAGCCCTTATGTGTGTTGCCACAACTCAGCGAAAATTTTAGATTCAAAGAATATTCTCATACAACGCATTTGTTGCAGAGCCATCTTTTCCGAAAGAACCCTTCTAAATATAGCACAGGTGAAACTGAGGACCAGAAAGAGCGAGTTTGACAATGGCATGTTATTCACAATTGCCATAGTTGCCTCTAAACCAATACACTTTGAAAATTTTATCTTCTGTGTGTATTGCATATGATTTAACTGATTAACTCCCTGGCTAAAAAATAAAACAGAACGAGTATCAAACATCCTTCCCTTCTCATGCTCATAATTAGTTGAAGAATGATGTGTACGTACAAGAGGCTCTGTGGATCTCTAAGAATATCACAAAATCAGGACACACACACAGAGCACTCAACACTTTGAGCATTTAGACCAACATTTCCTGAAAACTTTGTCTTCTGTTTCATTTCACTTTTTATGACTGCCTCAAGTTTTTTAAGTCTGTAACCTATGACTATCCGCTCCAGAATTCTTGCCTGGAGAATCCCATGGACGGAGGAACCTGGTGGGCTACAGTCCACGGGGTCACAAAGAGTCGGATATGACTGAGCGACTTCACTTAACTTAACCTAAGGATAACGAATTAATTTTCTATTGCTATTATAAAAAAATTACTACAAATTTCATGGTTTAAGATAACACAAATTTATCATTTTTATAGTTCTGTAGGTCAGAACTCTGACAGAGGTGTCACTGGGCTAAAATCAAGGTGTCAGCAGGACTGCATTCCTTACTAAGGACTCTGGGGGAAAATCCATTCTTTGGCCTTCTCCAGCTTCTAAAGGCCACTAACATTCCTTGGATCATGACCCATTTCTTCCATCTTCAAAGCCAGAAATGTTGTATCTTTCTGACTATTCCTCCATGGTCACATCCCCCTCTATTCACTTGGGCACAGTTCTCTGCTTTTTAGGAGCCATGTGATTTGATTGGCACACCTGGATCATCTCCCCCATCTCACCGTCTTTAATTAACCTTAATGACATTTCACAAAGTCTCTTTTGCCATAGAAGGTATCACATTCACGGATTCCGAGGATCAGGATGTGGACATCTTTGGGGGGGAGATTATTCTGCCTTATTTTCAATTCTGCTCTTCTTTCTAACTGTAAATTTAGGTTCTTCCAGAAGCAGATGCCAAGACCAGGATCCCAGACAACAACTTTATGTGGGAGTGATACCAAGAAATGCTGACGGGGGAGTAGGGAAAGGAGATAAGGAATTTAAAAAAGACAAGAAATGGTGTGTCATTAAGCGAGTTGCCACTGGGAAATTGAAGTTTAATCCCCTTGAGGGTAATTCTGAGGGATAGTGTAGAACTCAGAGTCATTCTAATGGAGCAGTGAGTTATTCTAAATCTGAAACTTTAGCCTTCAAATCCCTGTTTTTATTGGTTCAGAAGGCTTCTGAGTATTCTCTCTGGTACTTCTGGCCTATCCTGCATGTGGGCTAAGTATATTTCTCCATCCAGGTTGAAGACCTGAAGAAGCATTCATAGGTACTCAGAGTAAGCAGGCTTCAGTGTGAAGTGAGTGTCAGAGGTTTATGTATGGGGCTCCAAAGGGTACCTCTTAGATTTAATCTATCCCTAAATTCTGTGTTGTGCTCAGTCATGTCCAACTCTTTGTGATTCCATGGACTGTAGCCCGCCAGACTCCTCTGTCCATGGGATTTTCCAGGCAAGAATGCTGGAGTGGGTTGCCATTTCCTTCTCCAATCCCTAAATTCTACTTTTCATTATTCCTCCATAATTTCCCTGACACTTCCCTCTTTCTTCCTCTCTATTGCTATGATTCAGATCGATTTCTCTGTATCACTCTCCTGGTTGGTTCTTTCCACCTCAAGTTCTATACCCCCCCAATCTGTGCTATGGGTGTGACTTCAAAATTTGTTTTGCGGCAAACTTGACTTCTATTGTGTTGCTTAGACAAGCAAGTAAGCAAAAACCTTCATCGATTTCCTGTCATCTACAGGAAAATTTGAAGTGAAAAATCTTGTCTAGCCTTCAGGTACTTCCATTTTGGCACAGTATTAACTTATCTTTGTCAGATCTTATACTTAGATCAGTTAACGTTCATCAACTTTACCCCATCCCTGGAGAGCAGGAGAAAGTGAAAGTGAAAGTGTTAGTCACTCGGTTGTGTCTGACTCTTTGAGACCCCATGGGTTGTAGCCTGCCCAGGCTCCTGTGCCTATGGAATTCTCCAGGCAAGAATCCTGGAGCGGGTTGACATTTAGGACTAACCCATTTTACCTGTGTTTTGTCTTTGTCTGTAGTTCTTGGGCTTCCCAGGTGGCACCGTGGCAAAGAAACTGCCTGCCAATGCAGGAGACGCCAGTTCAATCCCTGGGTCAGGAAGGTCCCCTGGAGAAGGAAATGGCAACCCACTCTAGTATCCTTGCCTGGGAAATCCCATGGACAGAGGAGCCTGGCAGGCTACAGTCCATGGGGTCGCAAAGAGCCCAACAGGACTAAGCAACTGAGCATAGCAACATAGTCCTCAGTCCTTGGGATCTAAACCTGGACGATGTGAAACGTTATGCCTAACCCGAGTCAAACGCTCTTGTTGCATTAGTCTCCTTACTTGTCTTACTACTATTGGAGCCCGTCTTCTGCTTTCCTTTCTTTATGTTTTTGGTCGTAGCGTTTCTTTTCTGTCCTAATGATCTAATCCCAGCCCATCCTTCAAGGTTCAGGTGAAACTTTTCCTTCCTCTATTGAAGCCTATTAGCCCATCCCAGCTGGAAGTGAGGAATCTCTCTTCTCTGAACTCTTTAAAATTTTAGCTTTTATTATTTTTGTTCATAATTTTAGCTATCTTTTCATAGAATGTAAGTCTGATCTTCTCAGACAGGCTGTTGGGCCTTTAAAAATAACAAGACATCTATATTTTTGCCTCTCAAATCCTAGAATAGTTTGGGTTATTGTTTGTACTCTTTAGCTGCTTGTTGACGTTTATTAAACATAAATAATCTGTTTTGTTTTTTGTTTTTTTTTTGAAAAGTATGAGTAGCACATTTTGACAAAAGTGAACTGGGGAAAGAAAGATCAGTATTTTAGTGACAAGCCGCCGCTCTGCTACAAAGCAATTCATTCCTTGAGTTGAATGATAAAAGAACCTAATTCTTTCTTACTTCAAGCAGGCAAATTAAAAAAAAAAAAAGAGGTAAAGTCACTGAAAGGTTTGAAACTAGGATACTTTAAAAGTACAGACTAGAAGTTTGAAGGTTTCCCTCTCTCCTTAACCTAGCCCAAAGAGATGGGGTGAAGATTACAAAGCATCTTTTCCTTTTTGCAAACTGAAGTACAGTTAAAAAGTGTTTGGGTTTTTCAAATAAAAAATTTCAAACTTAGAAACTAAATTAAAAAGGACTTAGGATATGACTGCATCTGCAAAGCAAAATGTCCAGTGGTTTCTCAGATGTTGGTTTTTCTATTTTTCATTGGAAAAAAAATCCCTGTTTTCATTTGATCTTCTGAGTCAAGGGGGTGACTGCAAAAAGCTGGGTATGAGGATTCCTTAAGGTATCAGCAAAGCTTTTCTTCTGTACACAGTTATACATAACGTGGCTCATGTTTTGTGCTGCTGTTTTAATGTTGGAAATTGTATTTCACAGTGACTTTCATCTGGCCGTCTGGACCAAGAATGGCATCATAGTACTGCCAACAGAAAGGAATAAATGTTTCTGGCAGGGGCCCATCCTTTGCTTATCTCAGACCTCATTAACACCAATCAGTTGAGCTGATAATCAACACATACTGCAAGTAACATTCTTTAGTAGCTCTCAGTCCTGGGAGTTGAAAAATACAAATGCCTGGGCCCTGCCTGCAGCAATTTTGCGGTAATAGGTTTGGGCTGTGTTTTGGGTATAAGCATTCTGAAATTAGCTCCAGGTGATCCTAAGGAGCAGGCAACTGAGTCACTGCTCTAGTCCCTGTCTTCTTCTGCAGGCTGACAAAAAAAAAAAAAAAAAACCTGTGGACTGCAGGGTTTTTAGATAACCTAGAAATCATTTACTGTCCTTTCTCAAGCAGTTTACTAATTGAGCAGGCAGGTCTGGCAGTATTAAAAGGACTCCTTCCCACTCAGCAAGAGTCAGAACTGAGCTTCAGCTCTGCTCACTGCTAGGCCATAGTCCTTCCCTACGTAAAGTGTGATCCAGCAGAATCTGTTAGAGCTGCAAAATCTCAAGCCATACCCTGACCTCCTCAATCAGAGTCTGCTTGTTTTAAAACAACTTCCCCAGGTGGTTGGTACTCAACATTCCTGTGAGAAACACTCATCTTAACCACTGCTTAAATGCCACCTCGGAGAGTCTGGAGTTTCATTTATCTCTGTAACTTCAACATCTAGCACAATGGAAGATAACTATTTCTTAAGGTTTGGCTTCCTTTTTGCTATAAAATATGTTAGACATATACTTTTATTAAATAATTTATTATTTGAATGCATGACCTTTATGATACTTTCTCTGTACTGTTTAGCATTTCATCTTTATGAGCTTTTATTGAGTACCTGTTGTGTATTAGGCACTGCAAATACAAAGGTGAATGAGATACTTTCTAGGAGCTCACCGTCTAGTTGAGGACACGATAGGGACAGTCAACAGATGTGATGATACTGGGGGTAAGGGCCACAATGGAAATATTATGACATGAGAGCCCTCAGTGTTTGCTATGGGAACAGGGAGAAAGAACATTGGGTCTTGGTTTTGGGGGTGGTCTTGGATGGCCTTTGGGGTGGCCTAGAGATTTTAAGAGTAAATGAAAGCAAAGTTGACTCTGGACAGTAGTCAGGGGTCAGCCAGTTATTGGAGGTGTAGGGATGTAGGCTGCACTATGCAAAGGGCATTACAAGGAGATGGAGCACCCCCACTCAAAGGCTCAGAGTAGAGGCACTTTTACCTTGTGTGTCAAAATAAAGGGAAAACTACACTTAGGAATGGCTGCCCTTGGGACTTCCCTGGTGGTCCGGTGGCTAAGACTCTGCACTCCCAATGTGAGGGGCCCAGGTTTGATCCCTGGTCAGGGAACTGGATCCTACGTGCCACAGCTAAGAGTTTGCTGTTTGTATATATAAAACGGCTGCTCTTGATAATCCAATGGAGAGAAATGTAGTAGAGACTGGAGGGGGTTGCAGAGAAGGGAAGGGGGTTCCTGTATTTCTTATCCATCTGACTCTAGAGGTAAAGTTGAAAATACTTAAAAAAATTAAGGAACAGCCCAAACATTTGATAGATTGGAAATGTTAATTGCATGTTCCCTGGGATGTGCATTACAGAGTGCATTACTCTAGGTGTCCTCCCAGAATTTGGAGTTCTTGTCAGTTCAGTTCAGGTGCTCAGTTGTGTCCGACTTTTTGTGACCCCATGGACTGCAGCACGCCAGGCTTCACTGTCTATCACCAACTCCCGAAGCTTACTCAAACTCATGTCCATCGAGTCGTTGACACCATCCATGCATCTCATCCTCTGTCGTCTCCTTCTCCTCCTTCCTTCAATCCTTCCCAGCATCAGGGTCTTTTCCAGTGAGTCAGTTCTTCATATCAGGTGGCCAAAGGATTGGAGTTTCAGCTTCAGCATCAGTCCTTCCAATGAATATTCAGGACTGATTTCCTTTAGGATTGACTGGTTGGATCTCCTTGCAGTCCAAGGGGCTCTCAAGAGTCTTCTCCAATACCACAGCTGAAAAACATCAATTCTTCAGCACTCAGCTTTCTGTATAGTCCAACTTTCACATCCATATATGACTATTGGAAAAACCATAGCTTTGACTAGACGGACCTTTGTTGGCAAAGGAGCTCTTGTAATTGTGCCCTTTTGGTCTGTATTCTCAACATGTCTAATGTTCAAAATTGGTGATAAATCGCAGGCGGGTCCAATCTAGACAGAATCACCCAATTTCAATACCTTCAAGTATCTTCCCTTTTCAAATAAGACTGTGGGTCAGAAATCTTTGACTGTGGTTCAAATAAGACCCGTGCCATCCAATACAGTAACTTCCAGCCACATGTGGCCATGGAGTGCTTGAAATGTGGTTAGTCCAAATTGAGTTGTATGGTAAGAATAAAATAGACATTGGTTTTGAAGATTTATTACCAAAAAATTATGACATCTCAATAATATTTTATATTGATTACATGTTGAAATGCTAATATTTTGGATACACTTGGGGTTAAAGAAAATGTATTTTTAAAATAATTTCACCTGCTTTTCACTTTTTAAAATGTATCTCCTAGAAATTTTCAAATGATACAGATATATGACTCACATTATATTTCTGTGGGCAGAATTGGCTAGACTATTCCAACCTGAAGATGCTAGCAAATAATTGTTTCTCACTGCTACTGTAGAACACACTTCTAAGTCCATTTGTGGCTCCAGATGACTTGGGAATGGTTTTAGCTTTAAAGTTGCAGAGACACACCTTTTCAATGGTGGTGACAAACTGGGATAAAGTCAGATGACTGACAGGCAAAATTTTGCCTTTATTGAATATTTAAAATTTTTTTCATTTTAGGATATCTTTTAAACAGCACTGCAGTTATTTTTATTTCATGGCTATGCAGGTTTGTGACTTGTCCAACTCTCCCTCAAATGCTTGAGTAAAATGCCTTTGTCAAATACACCCTCTCTAATCTGTGTTATTTGACATACACTAGGTAGGACAGAGCTTTAGGTCCTGTTTTCACTTCAGTGGAGATGTGAAAGTTGCAGTTAATGAGAGCATTGTGTAAGTGTTTGTGTTTCAAGAAAAAAAAAAAAAGTCTCCCTGAATCTGCCTTAAAGCTTTAGATATTCTGTGCAGGGAATAAAGTGACATGCTCAAATTAACTTTGGCCAGACAGATCCACATGATATGAATATAAATGTTCGAGTCTTGCTCAAATTAAAGTTCTTGGTATCAAGGGGAGCTCTTTCTCACTAGTCAAAATCACTGGATCTCACTCTTCTGTTGGAATGAATTGTACATGATTTGCATTGAACTCAAGTATGAGATTTTACTCACTATACTTATTTTAATACATTTTAAAAGGGAACTTCTTCAGTGGTCTAAAACTTTCAGTCCACATTTCTCTTCTCTGGCTTTTGAGAACTTCAAAAATCTTTCTACTTTTTTGCCAATGGTTATGTGATTAATTGGAAAGAGTATGTACAGAGGCTAGAATTTGAGTCTTGAAGTCAGCAGAAAGGTTTCCAGGGCTTATATTCTAGTGATCAGAAGCAGGTCAATTAACCAAAAAAATAATTTTCTAAAGCACCCATTCCTTGAGTTGTTATTTCTCCAACAATAACCTCTCTGAAAGTCAGTTCATCAAAATCCACTTCCCCTATTGAGCAGTTCATGAAATGATCAGTTTGCCAAATCACTAATTCAACAAAGCTTTCCTTCTATTAAGCTTTCCTGAAGTTTATGGCAAATCCTGTTGTATAAGGTGATTGCAGCAACTCTGGGGATATTTTAAAGTTTTAGTGTTAAACTCTTTTTAGATTTCATTTTTGCTGCAGCAGTTTTATGTTAACTAGTTGATAGGCACTGACTAAAATTTGGTGTGGGCTTCAGGTTTCCTCAGAGTATTGATCTCAGACTTTTGGAATTATAATGACTGTATTTCAAGTCACACTGTTGTGCTTGTCTTAAAATCAAGCCCTTTGATAAATCAGGAGGACAAGGTAAGTTTCTGTCATTTTTAATCGGGCCTATTCCCTTTTCTACTTTTTTGGCTCATATTTTGATAAAGCAAATGGAATAGATGCCTTAATATCCCAAACATTTAAAAAGTATCTGAAATGTGAAACATACAGGAAATGACAGCAGATATTGACCTGAGAATGTGCTGCATAGCTGCAGGGCTTATGGCTAGGGCAAAATAAAATTTTAAAAACTTAAAATTAAGACTAAATACTAAACTAAAATTTTAAGATATAATTTAGTGCTGTTAAACTATCCTGTGCAACTCAATTTGCTAAAAATCTTATAAAATGCAGAAAGGTTATGCCTTCTGTCTCTTTGTTAGTTTGTAGGAATATTTGAGATGAAAGTCTATACCATTTCTTATAAGCAGAAGAAAAGAAGTAGGAACACCCAGAAGGGGTTTTATAACAGACCATGTGATTAGGACCTCAAATTTGGCATATACTAGTCACCAATATGGAGTGAATTCAAGTTCCTAAAAAATGTTGCCATGACAACAAAATTAAAATATTCAACTTTAAAAATAATCTTGAAAGCTTTACTGACTATGGATAATATTAATTGCTATAAAAGCAATAGTTTAAAGCTACAAGCTCTTGATAAATTCAGCTAATTGGCCATTCTTCAATTCATCGTTTGGTAAATTGGCCATCTGGTGAATGGATCTGTAGCAAATTACCGTAAAAGTATATGATTTGGGGCAGCAAGTTAGTCACTGTCCTAATTCTCACTTACTTTACTCTATGAATGGGGATGGTAAAGATGAGTACCTCGTAGGAATCTGTGGGGATTAAATAAGATAACGTGTGTTACGTTACACTTAGCTTAACAAATGTTATCTCCTTTCCCTTGAAATGACAGTCCACCTGTGGCTGGGCCACTAACCAGCTGTGTCAAGTGATGCCAGTTTTGGGAGTCTCAGTTTTCTTTAAAGTGAAGGGATCTGACTAAATTGTCTCTACGATCCCCTTCCATCCAAATAACTTGATGCTGTTAAAAACACATGCTGGCCTGCTGAATCAAGTCCTGCTTAGATTCCAAAATTTCTGAGGCCTGGGTTCCAGGTAAGGACAGAGTTCAGGGATTAAGTAGTTGAGTCACTGGTGCTAAATTGTGAGGAGCCTCTGTGAGTTGTTGCTGGGGCCCTGAATATTTTACAGTCTCAGAAATTCCAAGGTGATGTGCTTTTCAGCAACCCTGTAGGAAAACAAGTTTTTTTCTATGTAAGCCCTGGATTGAAGCCGTGTGAAGGGCAGAACCTGACCTTGTGGATTTCTCTGGGTGACCCTTGGCTTCGAAGAGATGTCCGAGTATCAGTTCAGCTCCAAGAGGCCCTCCTTATTGATGTACCTAGTGTGGAGAGTTTGCTAGGGGAGCCTGAAACCTGGCTGGGTACCTACTAGCATGTATACTGACTGTGAGGGACCTGTTGGTTTCCGTTCCTTTCAATTCTATTCTGGGCTTTTTGTTACTTAGTATTGTGCATTTCTTTGCTATCCTAAATAGTCTTTGATCAAAATGAGATAAGCATACACTTGACTATATTACAGCATCTGAACGTTTCTGTGCATAACCAGTCTTCTGACTGGAGCATGTCATATTTGTGAATTCAAATTAGTTAGAATAATAAATAAAAAACTTTTTTAGAGCAGACCAACAAGCTTCTATTGAAAATAGCAATTGCCTAATTTAAAATGCTGTAGAAAAACTCAACTCTTTTCTCCTTGATATTGTACAGTGTTAGAGGTTTTCCCCAAACACAGCAAAGTTTCCAAATGTACTGATTGTGTATCCAGTCAATGCTATATCCTTGGACCAGCTGCATTTCCCTCTATGATTTCAAGTCTATCTTCAGGACTTTTGAACAAAGTAAAAAGCACACACTTTCTTTACATTTCCTTCCATAAAATGCAGCACAAATCTGACTACATTTACTCAGGGGAAAAAGAAAGAGACATCTCCATGCTCTAGGAACCATTGACAGAACATATTGCAATCTTTTCATTAAGTTCACACAAAATGAGGATTTAACGCATGGGCAAAACAGCCCTCCCTAGAGGCTCCATTGCCCATAATCCCACCTTGAAGATAGCTCCATATTAATTGTTGCAGCCAAGTGGACACGCAGTTTTACTGCTTGGCACCCCCGCTTCACAGATAACTAACTGCAATTGTGAAAACCTTTGTTTTTCATTTTCTAACACATTCTTGTTCAAGCAAATATTTCATATGTTTGTTTAAACCCAGAAGATCCATATGGATTAAGCTAGACATTTATTTTCCTGTATTCCCTTTACTGTATTTTGATCATAAATGTATGACTTTTAGAATATCTGAAAGGGCATCTAGTTGCAAGTATACACACACACACACACATACACACACACACAGAGTCTGCTGTAAAATTTAACATGGGAAAATTCATATATCGGAAATTGACAGATTGGAAATTGACCATCCACATTAGGAAAAGACCAGCTGAAGCTGCCTTTAAATAACCATAACTGTGTGTGTGCATATGTGCTAAGTTGCTTCAGTTGTGTCTGACTCTTTGTGACCCTATGGACTGTAGCCTGCCAGGCTCCTCTGTCCATGGGATTCTTCAGGGCAGAATACGGGAGTGGGTTGCCATACCCTTCTCCAAACCATAACCGTATCCCTAGTTAATTTAAAATATGATTCAATTTATAAGTATGTTATTTTCATTTCACTTCTGGGATGCATTTATTGTTTAATGTACAGTGCACCTGGATGAAATGAACATTTATAAATTCTGGCTTACCTTTCCCATTTCTGTGCCTCAGGTTGTTAACTGTTGAAGTCTTTATCTAAAATCATGTAGTTCAGCCCTTTAATAGACCCCAAGCAAGCGAGTTCCTCAAAAAATCATGAGGACATATATGATACCCATTTCCTTAAAGAAAACAGACTTTCGCATACAGTAAATCCCTCACTACTCCAAATTCCACCTTACTAGTGAGAAGAGCCCAGCTGTTTCAGAGGACTCTACACAGTTTGCAACTTTGGCATGGTGAAAGTTCCTGGCACATAAACAGCCAGTAGGAGTAACATGCCAGTTTTGAATTGTTCAGTGTTTTTATTATAGGTTCTAGGTTTCAGATGAACGGGAGCCTCCTATTGCTTTTATAGCAGGATATTAAATTGCAGCCTCTGGCAGACAGCACCTGCCCCCTTCCTGACATGCTCTCTAGTCGGTCGTTGGCCATGTGATACTCTAACGTAATGTATATTTTGTATTTTGCTCAACATGGGGATTTAAACATTGGGGAACATGATCTCTCCCTGAAGGTATGCAACCTATGGTGGCAGGTCTTGATTAAGCTCCACACAACTAAAATTTAGTATGTATGGAAGGTCCTATCTTCCACGGGGTGTTTTGAGTGGGGAATGAAACAAAATAAGCATCTTAGCCAAATGTATATATTATCTCATTTCCTTTGGATGGAAATTCCCTGAAAGTTCTTTTGCTCTAGCAATCTATTATATTGGCAAAACAGTATAATGTATTTAATACTGTCCTATAGAGAATTAATCATATATATGTGCACTGATCCCTTCTCTGTACTCTATGAGAGCAGTGTAGTCTCCCCTAAATTTGAAATTAGGAATATTTGAAATAATTAATAGCCACTGGTTATACTATCCATCTGTATGATTTTTATATGAATTTTCAATCAGATTTTTCAAAACTGGAATAAATGAGGAAGTATTTTAAAATTTCAGTTTCTGTATTTCAGTTCATAAAAATAATACTGAAATACTGACACTAAGTGAGTGACAGTTGCTCAGTCATGTCAGACTCTTTGCGACCATATGGATAGGGCAGAATACTGGAGTGGGTAGCCTTTCCCTTCTCCAGGGGATCTTCCCAACCCAAAGTTTGAACCTAGGTCTCACACATTGCTGGCGGATTCTTTACCAGCTGAGCCACAAGGGAAGCCCACAAATACTGAAGTGGTTAGCCTATCCCTTCTCCAGCGGATCTTCCTGACCCAGGAATTGAACTGGGGTCTCCTGCATTGCAGGTGGATTCTTTACCAACTGAGCTATGTGGGAGGCCTAGCAAGGTTTAAGTTTTTTATGAAAATAAAAGGCAATTCCTTAGTTTAACATTCTTAGTTTTTCTATCAGCAGTGTCTGAAGTTCATTTATATAGCATCTTGCTTAAAGGTCTATCCTCCAAGAGTTGCCTAGCTGAACTTACTACTTATTACTCAGTCAAAAATGGCAATTAAATTTATTAATATACAACCATGGAACTATGGGTGATCTTCTTGAAATGTGATATACTTAACATTTATCTCATTTGCTTATTAAATTATAAAATCATAACTTCATAGGATTAGAAGAGACCTTAAAGTTTTCCAGCCTAACCACCATCTGATACTTAAAATTACTTCTGTAACATTCTTGCCAAGCCATTTTCATAGGTATACCTCAATTGTACTGAGTCATCCCAAGACTTCTCTCCCACACACTGAACAGTGCCTCCTCGACCCCTCAACCTCAGAGTACTTACTGCTCAACACACTGAAGAGACAGGTTTTAAACACTTGAGGTACCCTTGGCACTTGGGCTTTTGTTTCTGACTCCCTCAGAGTTTATGGAAAGCAATAGTTGAGATTTGAAGCGGCCTAAGAGGTAGTGGTGTGCAGAAATGGACCGCGACCAGCAGTTCTGGTGTGACTGTTAAGTGGTACTCTGAGTTCAGTGACATCCCTTTGGTATCTTCAGATCAGTTTTGATGGGAGTATTTACACCACAGAAATTGGCAAGTGGTTTAAATTGTCATCCTAAAATGTTCATAGTTGAATATGAAAGAAGACAACAGGTGAAATGCATTCCAGACCCTATCTGAAAGAAGCGAAATATGCTAAGAGATTTTGGCTTCTTAAAAGGACTATGGTAGTGTAGGTAACTGTGAAAAAATGAAATACAGAATCTTTAACTAGAGTATTAGAACCTTGAACTATCAAAACAGTTTGTTCTTTTGAGATCAGTTCTTTAACTTTTGGGGGGAAACTTGAGAATTTACTTATGTGACTTGTGGAAAACCACTATTTCTTGTAAATATTCTATATGATGGAATCACTGCATAGTTTTAGTCATCTGATGCATGAATTGCTAGTCGCTGAGTTGACTTGCAAAAGCATTATACAAAGTAACGATAACCGTTTTTTAAAGATCTGTGATTACATATGGATGTGATAATCTGTAGCAGCACTATCAGATAAATAATACATATTTAAAAAATTTCTGTAATTACATGTTTACCCGATAGGCCAGAACGACTCTGTCCCAAGGAGCTGTTACAGACTGAGTAAATAATACATGTTTTAAAGTCCATAATTACATATGTAAACGATAGACTATCGAGTAAATAATGCACATTTTAAAAAGTCCATAATTACATATTTACATGATAGTCTGTAAATTCTGTAATTACTTATTTACACAATAGACCATAACAGCTGTTACAGTCTATTATGTTAACTCTCATAGAATTATATTATGGATTTTTAAAAAACCATAAAGAACCTAAGGAATGGAGTGATATGAATGAAATAAAATATGAACTTCATATTTACTATGGCTCTCTCAAAAGAGGACTGTTTCAAGTTTAAACTCTCTCAAGGTAAAACTCCTGACTGATACTTTATTGATAACAACTGATCTAAAACTTGTTTGCAAAAATATAAATTAAGGAGTCATAAGCAAGGAATAACAGGGTGGTGTGATACTAAGCTAAGTTTTTCACCATCTCAATGGATAAAACTTATTTTTGGTAGTATAAATAAAACATTGTTTCAAACGTTTCTATTTCTTAGGGTTCTCAAAAATTAGAGTGAAGCATATTTATTAGAGTTGTATTTGTGTTCACTTTTTAAGTGCAGTAGAATATCCTGTAGTTTGTACATATTAATAACACTTGAGTGTGTGTGCATAGGCTGTAATAATGATAACATAGGCGTTTGTATGTTTTTCAAGAGGATTACAATTGCTTTATCTTTTAAGGGTCCTCCTGTGTTAAAAACTCGTATGGTCCGTTTTATGTTTCAAGCTCTGAGTTTATTCTAAAGGTAAATATAAGGTCAATGCAACTGAACGACACTTCTGTCCATAATTACTACTAAATAGAAAGACTAAATCATGCAAGTGAAAATTTGTTATTTAATGACGTTAGGCCAATTATTCCTAGTAACAAAACATAGTATGGAAGAAACCTTTGATCCTATTTGTTAGGTGTTAATTCTGTAAGATACTTGACAGCTTGAAGTCAGTGAGTGCGTCCCAGAGGCGTGTTGTACAAAAATAAATCTTCCCATTTTATAAAATTTATTTCACTTCATATTTGAGCTACAAACCCCTGGCATTTCTCAACATCCATGGACAAGGTATTTAAACCATTTCTTTGAATGCAAGTTAGAAATAACTTATATGAGAATCTGGTGCATACATATGTACACAACTTTTACAAAACCACATATGCCCTTATAAAATGTAATGCATTCTGATATAATCTACTCGCTATATTCTATTTTGTCTTGTAAAAATGCTAGTTGTGACTCACCAAGTTGATTTCATGATCCACAAAGGGGTCACGACCTGCAATTTGAAAAGCATTGATTTAGATGCTTTTTTAAATTATTGGGCATATAGGGCTTCTTCATTTTATAATAGGTTAATAAAAATCTGTCAGTTTGGAATGGAAGCATTCTATTGGTGGATCCTACTTGTGTAGTCTGCCATTATTTATGAATGTAGAAAGATAAAAATATACATTTTTCTCATTTATGTCTCTGGTGTTAAAGATTTTGAAATAAACTGTCTTGAGGTGCATTATTCAAGAGTTTTTTTATTATTGAAATGGTAGAGATTATTTAGTGGGAGCTGTGCACAGTGATACATCAGATTTCTAACTCAGAATGGCTTGCTTGCAGAGGGATTCATTTCATGGGCATTGTCTATGTTCTTAGTGCAGCTTTGGAAGCAAAAAAAAAAAAGAAAAGTGGGGGCGGGGGGGTGTGGTGGGGGTGGGCTGAATACTAACACAAAAATGACAAATGATCAGAGATTTTTCATCTTCTTTTTATGGTAAAGAAGTCCTTGAAAAATGAAATTTCATGGGGTATTGAGTGAATTTTAATGAGTGAGTGAGTTAGAAATTAGGATCCCAGATGAAAAAGTCACCATTATTAATCTGTAAGGAAAGTCAAATATTTAGAAAATTGTTTTACTCTGCTGTCCATTCTACATCAATGTTCCCTAAGATACGGTATTCTAAGATTTTTTGTGGGAAATAGAAGAAAAATTTTCAAGAAGAAGCCATGTTTCCAATAGCATAATTTGTTGTTCTTTAGTCACCAAGTCGTGTCTGACTCTTGTGCGACCCATGGACTGTAGCCTTCCAGGTTCCTTTGTCTATGGGACTCCCCAGGCAAGAATACTGGAGTGGATTGCCATTTTCTTCTCAAGCGGATCTTCCTGACCCAGGGATTGAACTCCTGCATGGCAGGCGGTTTCTTTACAGCTGAGCCACTAGGAAAGCCCCAGTTGCATAATAGAGGGTCCAAAATTGGTAAATACTCACCAGACTCAAATATCTAAAATCTAATACTGTCCACTTGGAGAAGGAAATGGCAGCCCACTCCCGTATTCTTGCCTGGAAAATTCCATGGACAGAGGAGCCTGGTGGGTTACAGTCCATGGGGTCACAAAGGGGCGACATGAGTGAGCAGCTAAGCACAAGTGCAGTACTGTCTGCTAGTCTCTATCTTATCAATACTTTGCATCAGGAGACCAGAGAAAAGGAAGGAAATCTGTGTAAGTATTCTTTAGTGATCTCTGTACTATTCATGACTTTGGATAAGCTCAGTGGGTAGACTGTCTTCAGACCACAGATTTATATTTATAAATTCAGTCATAATCTCAAATATGTATCATGCCAGAGATTTTATTTTGATTTTTAAAAACAATTCTCTCTGCTATCTGTTTTTATATCTGCATTCCTAACCTTGGAGCACAGCCCACCATCCAACACTCTCACCTGAGGAGCCAGCAGTTGTCCTAAGCCCTTCACCTTCCTTCATTCTCTCTGTTCCATCAAGACCACAATGGTCTATTTGCTAAATATATTTTGAACTTGCTGCTTCTTTCCATGCCCACCATCATTTTCTATAGTCAGTCCCTCATTATTTCCTAACTTTTCCCCTTCAAGCCTATGAAATGATCCTCCTGCCTACTTCTATCACTCCATCTTTGGCACTGTTATTGGGGCATGGTTCTAAAAATCAGCTCAAGAATACGCCTGCCCTCTACCAAAAATTCCCTTTCCTTTTGCTTTCTCTGCCATAATGCTAAGGGTTCCCTAGCTCCCTTATTTTTGTCAGGGTGTCCCAATATTAAGTGCTCAATAAATATTTGTGAAATAATTAGATGGACGAACTGCTGTCTCAAAACATTAGTCTATAATTCAGGCTGATATTTTTCAATTAGATTTCTCATAAGTTGAACTCAGTCTTCTTCATGGTTACTAAAAAAGTGGAAATAGGGGACATATCTTAGATAGAGATGAAGTCCTCCACATTTCTGACTCAATTAGGAATTGTGGCAGCCTAGAACCCACACTCTGACATCATATCTTTAAAGAGAGAGAGAGAGAAAAATCCATTCCCTTCCTGATTTTTCATATGTACATGTAGCAAGTTACTTCCACAATATGTAGCATCTTTTCTTGAACTCTGTACCCAAATTAGATGTTGCATTTCAAAAACTTGGACTACTTTATTGAAAAAGAGAAATTCTTTGGCTTCAATTCTGAAACTATGAATGGACATCATTGTGCACCCTTTTTTCTGTAGGAATTTCCCACTTGCTACATTGAAGTTTCAGAAATTTGATTTAATGCCAAAAGATTGCATTAGTTGGCTATTGTAATGGCAAATATGTATGTATTGGAGAAGTTATTTATTTTATATGCAATTTGTTGTTTTCTTTTTTATTATTATGTATAATGGGATTTGAAGACAGAGATAGATTTCTTCTCTGCAGTGTTAACTACACTAAGGGTTAGTATTATGGAATGTCATTTGACTGGCTCTTATGATGATAAATATTTCCATGATAAAATCTACTGTGAACATGTATTCTCTGGAAATTTCTCTCCATTGGCTACTATTTTACCTTAAGGAGAAAGCAGAGAAAATGCAGAAGCGGTAGAGTTCTTCTAGAAACTTGTAAGCAATTAAGGGAAACTCATGTGTGTATGAACACATCTTTCCTTTTATATTATTTGCCAACAGTTACACAGGGTGCAAATTTTTACTGCTCTTAATTCAAAATTGATGCTGTTGGTGGTGCCATTATCCATTCATAAATATGTCTTAAAATTCAGGGTGTTTGCCACAGAGATAGATAAGTTAGAGTCTTTGTCTAGTGACCATTCATTCATTTGGCCATATGACTGAACACCCCTTGTTGGACATGTAAGCATGAACCCAAATCTCCGTTTCAAGGAGTGTATAGCCTAGAAGTGATGATGAGACATTCACATATTTATGACACAATTTAAAAATGCAATGTTAAAAGCTCCAACCACTTCTCCAACCAGCTCCACTGTTCTCATCGAGTCTAAGTTAATATCATCTCTTGTTAGCCAGGGTGTGCTAATTGGTTTTCCTATTCTTATTTCTTCCCCAACCCCAGTGTATCCGAATATTCTCAACATAGCAGCCAGAGGGTCCTTTTGAACTGAATGTCAGGTTGTGTCACTCCTCAGCTTAAAACTCTGCAATAGCCTCCATTTTACTGCCATAATCTGTCCTTCACCCCCACCCCATGAGCCTCTGACCCCCATCTCCTACTGTTCTTTCCCTCCCTCACAGCCCTCAAGCCACTCTGGTCTTCAAAAATGCCCCCTGTGTTTCTTCTGGCTCTCTCCATTGGCTTCTCCTGCTGCCTGGAAAGCTCTTACCCACAGACCCACATTGCTAACTCCCTCCCCTCCTTCAAACCCTGAGGTCTTTGTTAAGATTTCACTTTTTTAGTAAGCCCTACTTTAATCACTGTATTAAAAATTGGGACTCTCCCCCTGCACGTTATTCCTCTACTTTACATTTTATCTTACTGCAGAATCGATCACCTTCCAACCCTAGGTGATGACTTGTTTACAATGTCTATTATTTGTTGTCTGCTCCTCATTAGAATCTCAGTTCCATAAGGCAGGGATCTTTGTTCTGTTTGCTGATACAGCTGAAGCACCTAGAGGAGTGCCAGCCCGTAATAAGCCCAAAATGAATATTAGCCAGATGAATGAAAAACAGGAGATATACAGTTAAAATATTATTAAAGTTAACAGGTGAGAGAAATTTATTCCAAGAGGAGGGGTTTGGGGAGGTCTCAGTGGAGGTTTATCTCAATAGTTGGATCTTGATATAGGAGTAAAATTTGGATACATGCCGATACATTAAAGTGAAACTGTTTTGCTCATGGTTTCAAGTTTTTCTTTTAACATTGTCTTCTAATTCTTATTCATAATACTCTTGTTAAAGTCAATAGGGGTATACTGAAAAAAGGGTCAAGTTCAAAAAGAAATAGGAAAACAGCTATAACATCTTTTAAATATGAAAGTACACTTTTCACCTGTCTGTGCAATAGTTCATTTTGTTTTGTAGTAAAAGAAGGAAAGGAAAAACAAAAGAATAATCACAACCATCACATTAAGTCTTACCACTTTCCTCCTACTCTTTCAAAATGATCTCAGAGACCTCATGTCCGCAAAAGCTACTTCTGTTTAGCTAAACACTCATTAATTCCAACAGAGGCTTTAAAAATTGTCATTTGAATGCTTTGCAGTTCTTTAACTTCTCTTAGGCAAACACAGAAAAAAAATCACTACATAAATATTAACATTGGATAATTAACTGATTAATATAATGTAATGCTAACGACAACATGAGTTGGTTTATAGAAGAATCTTAAATTGAAGTGCCTGCATAGTCTCTGCCTTCTATTATTTCTTACTTAAACTGCTCAAAGTGAAGCTTGAATTGCAACAGCAAACACTGAGCTCAGAAGTTCACTACTGAAATCACTGGAGGCCATACTGAAAATTAAGCGGCAAAGAGCTGAGGAACAACATGGAACACAATTCCTGGCAATGTTTTGCTAGTTTGGCAAAGGTCCTGGTTTTCTCTGCATGCTTGCCTCTTCCTCTTTCTTGACCACGTTCTTATCAGGCTTTTATGCTTGTCCCTTTACTGAAACTTCCAGTCCTCATCTTTGCTGTCTCAACAGCATTTGCTACCCTTGAACACTTTCTTGGCTAGTATTCCTGGCTAGTGTTCACATTTCTGGTTTTCCTCCTACCTCACTGCTGTCCCTGAAGCTTTCTTTACTGAATCTTCCTCCTTGTTCCCACCTCACAATGCTGGTGCATTCCAAGGCGCAGTCCACCTACGTGTCCTCTGGACCTGCACTCTTGAGGCGCTCACCCTTACTCCCATGGCTTAGATACCATTTACGCGCTGATGACCCTGAGCACTTATCTCTAGCACCTGCCTCTCTTCCACGCTCCCACTGCTTATCATCATTTAATAGGCATCTCCATGTTAACCTGCTTAGCACAGAACACTTGGTTTCTATTTAGCCTCAACTTTGCAAATTTCTCCTGGCCCCAGTGTGTTTCATCTCAGTAAGTATCAGCATTACCATCACTTCAGCTGCTGAAGCCAGGAATCCTCAATTCATCCTTGAGTATTTTCTTTCACATACAACATTCGGCCCTCTCAGCAGGCTGTGTTGGCTGTATGGTCAAGGGTGTATCCCAAAGTTGATCCTTATTTCCATCCCTGCCTTCCCATTTCTAGTCCCATCATCATCATCTCTGGACTGCCTTTCGGCCTTAGCCCCACAGCTGGTTTTCCTGCTTCCACTCTCATCTGCTTACAATGTATTGTCGGTCCAGCAAACCAACGGAGTTTCAAAAAGATAGATCGAATCATGGCACATTTTCTAATGAGTTTCATCACATTCAGAATAAATCTAAAGACCTATCAAGGACCATAAGCCCCCATATGATTTGGCCTCTGATTCTCCAATCTCATTGCTTATTTCACTTCCCAGTGACCACAGGGTTCCATCCCACTGGTTTCTTGGGAGTCCTTCAGACCCCACGTAGGGTAGCCTTTATCATTGCTGCTTCCTCTTCCTGGAATGCCTTTATCCTCTACAGGGAGCTGGGTGCAGACCCTGCTTCCTCCCTTTATTCCCTGTACTGCTCCCAGGCCACCAGCTCAGACAGAACATCTTGGCCCACTCCGATGCTGCTCTGTTTCCCAGCTTGGCTTTTCTCCATAGCAGTTATCACTATTAATTGTTTTTTATGGCATGTTGTCTGTCTCAATACTATGATATGAAGGCAGGAACTACTTTTCTGTTCCCTGGCACATAGTAGGCATGCAACAATCTTTTGAGCAAATGAATAGTTATTGAATAGATATAAAGTATTTGTTAAGCCTGATTTTATTTGTTTATTGCGTCCCTTTTCCCTCTGTTTCTGCTTTCCTCATCAGGAAACTGTGTCATATTTCAGCCTTGACTTTAAAAAAATATATATATTAACCAGAAAACAATGTAGATGATACAGAGAAACTGTGACAATATTCACTTTAAATTATAAATCTTGACCTGTTCATACCTTCTGTCTGGCATATTATCATTCAGTTCAGTCGCTCAGTCGTGTCCGACTCTTTGCGACCCCATGAATCGCAGCACGCCAGGCATCCCTGTCTATCACCAACTCCCGGAGTTTACTCAAACTCATGCCCATCGAGTCGGTGATGCCATCCAGCCATCTCATCCTCTGTCATCCCCTTCTCCTCCTGCCCCCAATCCCTCCCAGCATCAGGGTCTTTTCCAATGAGTCACCTCTTTGCATAAGGTGGCCAAAGTATTGGAGTTTCAGCTTCAGCATCAGTCCTTCCAATGAACACCCAGGACTGATCTCCTTTAGGATGGACTGGTTGGATCTCCTTGCAGTCCCAGGGACTCTCAAGAGTCTTCTCCAACACCATAGTTCAAAAGCATCAGTTTTTCGGTGCTCAACTTTCCTCACAGTCCAACTCTCACATCCATACATGACCACTGGAAAAACCATAGCCTTGACCAGATGGACCTTTGTTGGCAAAGTAATGTCTCTGCTTTTTAATATGCTATCTAGGTTGGTCATAACTTTCCTTCCAAGGGACAAGCATCTTTTAATTTCATGGCTGCAATCACCATCTGCAGAGATTTTGGAGCCCCCAAAAATAAAGTCTGACACTGTTTCCACTGTTTCCCCATCTATTTGCCATGAAGTGATGGGACCAGATGCCATGATCTTAGTTTTCTGAATGTTGAGCTTTACACCAACTTTTTCACTGTCCTCTTTCACTTCCATCAAGAGGCTTTTTAGTTCGTCTTCACTTTCTGCCATAAGGGTGGTGTCATCTGCATATATTATCATTAGCTTAAGATAATTTAGGTACTGGCTGCATTTTTTAAAGGTTGCACTTTTTAAGGGTTTCCTTAGAGATACAGATTCCCATCAAAACAAATACAAAATGGCCATGAAGGCGAGAAATCAAGACAGAGAGACAGAATGTGAGTATTTATTTCCTCCAGTGCTTTCTGAATAATTCCCATTCAGTCCATGAAAGACCTTGTGGAAACTAGATCAGTTATTTTCATGGTTTCCATGAGCCACTTCAACCCAAGGCCTGTAGACTGCTCAAAACTGGAGCTAGCTTTTCTGATAGAGGTTAATAGGAAGCTAGCAGACAATTGTGGGGATTAAAAAAATGAAGTTTGGAATGAAAGCAAGATGGTAGGCAGGAGTGAGCTGCACAAGCATCTATGCATCAATAACCCTAGAAGGAAGAAGGGGACATTTGGTTCCTGGACTCCCAGCTGGTCTTTCCTACCATCTGAGTTCACTGTAAGGTCTCCGCACCTTCTTCTGTGCTTGCTTCTGAGATGTCAGACAAGTAATTACAGCACATGCTTCTGGTTTCTTGCCCACTGGGGTATAAGTGAAGCTGAATATCTAGGACAGTCCTACCTTTAGGGTCAGTGTTTCCCTGGAATTTTGATTGTTCTTTGTGTTTATTTGCTATTAGGAAATTCTTAAAGGAAAGTTGTAAGTAATATCAAAGTGGACCTATGCAGAAAGTTCTAGAAAATCTGTTCCTCCCTGGGGGAATCCTTTACTTCTAGCAAAAGCAGGTGATTCTGTGGTGATTGGACCTGACTTTTAGTATATATTGGGCTTACCTGGTGGCTCAGATGGTAGAGTCTGCCTGCAATGTAGGAGATGTGGATTGGGAAGATCTCCTGAAGAAGGGCATGGCTACCCACTCCAGTATTCTTGCCTGAAGAATCCCCAGACAGAGGAGCCTGGCACACTGCCATTCATGCGGTTGCAAAGACTTGGATGCAACTGAGCAACCAACTTTACTTTTTTTACTTTATCAGGATATAAGTGACCATGATTTCAAGCAACCTACTAAGGTGTTGGTTAAGTAACTGTCTAGGTTTTATAACATTATTTAAACTAATCTGAAGGGTTGGTGGAGAGGCCCTAAGAGTTAGTGAAAACAAATTGTAAGATTTTTAAAAATGCAGTTTATTTTCACTCACAAAAACTTGAAGTTAATAAGGTATTTCAAGTAGAAATCCTGCGGGATCCAAAAGACAGGAGTTGGTTATTACTGGGCTACCCTGGTGGTTAAGATGGTAAAGAATCTGCCTGCCTGCAGGAGACTTGGATTCAATCCCTGGGTCAGGAAGATACCCTGGAGGAGGGAGTGGTAACCCACTCCATTATTTTCACCTGGAAAATTCCGTGGACAGAGCCTTGTGGTTTACAATCCATGGAGTCACAAAGAACTGAACATGATTGAGTGATTAACACACATACACATCTATATACAAATGATAATGCTAAAGAACTAAAAAATAGTGTTGAATTAAGGAGGTTAATAATATGTTCTCCCTAAAATCTTATTTGTTGGATTAATGTGTTTGTGTTGCTAGCAAAGTAATGCTCAAAATTCTCCAAACTAGGCTTTAACAGCACATGAACTGAGAACTTCCAAATGTTCATGTTGCATTTGGAAAAGGCAGAGGAACCAGAGATCAAGTTGCCAACATTCACTGGATCACAGAAAAAGCAGCAGAATTACAGAAAAACATCTACATCTGCTTTATTTACTCGGGCAAAGCCTTTGACTGTGTGGATCACAACAAACTGTATAAAATTCTTCAAGAGATGGGAATACCAGACCACCTTACCTGCCTCCTGAGAAATCTGTGTGCAGGTCAAGAAACAACAGTTAGAACTGTACATGGAACAACAGACTGGTTCCAAATTGGGAAAGGAATATGACAAGGCTGTGTATTGTCATCTTGCTTATTTAACTTCTATGCAGAGTACATCATGTGAAATGCCAGGCTGGTTGAAGCACAAGCTGGAATCAAAATTGCTGGGAGAAATATCAATAACCTCAGATATGCAGGTGACACCACTCTTATGGCAGAAAGTGGAAAGGAACTCAAGAGTCTCTTGATGAAAGTGAAAGAGGAGAGTGAAAAAGCTGGTTGAAGACTCACCATTCAAAAAACTAATATCATGGCATCTGGTCCCATCACCTCATGGCAAATAGATGGGGAAACAGTGGAAACAGTGAGAGACTTTATTTTCTTGGGCTCCAAAATCACTGCAGATGGTGATTGCAGCCATGAAATTAAAAGACGCTTGCCCCTTGGAAGAGAAGCTATAACAAACCAAGACAGCATATTAAAAAGCAGTGACATTGCCGATAAAGGTCTGTCTAGTCAAAGCTATGATTTTTTTCCAGTAGTCATGTATGGATGTGAGAGTTGGACCATAAAGAAAGCTGAGCACCAAAGAATTGATGCTTCTGAACTGTGGTGTTGGAGAAGACTCTTGAGAGTCCCTTGGACTGCAAGGAGATCAAACCAGTCAATCCTAAAGGAAATGAGTCCTGAATATTCATTGGAAGGGCTGATGCTGAAGCTGAAACTCCAATACTTTGGCCACCTGATGCAAAGAACTGACTCATCAGAAAAGACCCTGATGCTGGGAAGGATTGAAGGCAGGAGAAGAAGGGGATGACAGAGGATGAGATGATTGAATGGCGTCACCGACTCTATGGACTTGAGTTTGAGCAAGCTCCGGGAGTTGCTGAGGGAGGGAAGCCTGGCGTGCTGCAGTCCATGGGATCACAAAGAGTCAGACATGACTGAGCGACTGAACTGAACTTAGGTGTGTGTGTCTGGTGCTAAGTTGCTTCAGTTGTATCCAACTCTTTATGACTGTATGCACCCTAGCCCACCAGGGTCCTTGTTCATGGAATTCTCCAGGTAAGAACCCACTGGAATGGGTTGCTATGTTGTCCTCCACAAGTCTTTCTGACACAGGGATCAATCCCATGTCTCTTATGTCTGTGCATTGTCAGGCGGGTTCTTTACCACTATTGGATGGAATTATGTTAATTGAAATTATTTATTAATTTTTATAAGCTTAATTACAGTAGGCCGAGAGAATTTTCAAACTTCAGATTTGAACTGATAAGTAGGAAGAGAATGTTTGAAATTAAAACTATTTTAGAAAATCTGAGCCATGCAACTGCCCTGACAGTAGTGGTTGTTTTTGGTTATAGCTTGGGTCCTTCTTCATGTCTATAAGCCAAGAATGTGATGTACTTCAATTATGATAATATTTCTGGTAAATAAAGATGAAAACAAGCTTGCATGCAGCCCATACATTATTTGAAGATATTTTATTCGATTGATCTTTTTATTTTGTAGAATTACATTTCAGTTTATGAATTTGCAAACTTTGAAGTCTTTTGTGGGTATACCTATTGACATATATTTACATATCAGTTAGCTATATAGGTTTTTAAAATCTAGCCCATATAGTTATTAATTTAGTTAATACTAAATTAAAATGATACATTCATAATATACTCTTAATTTTATTCTTTTGTATTGGAGATTTTTGTGTTTTCTTTCAGATTCAATTTTTAATCTCATTATATTTGTGTTCACTCGTTTTTGTTGTCTTTGTTTAAGTGGGCATATGGCATTTATAATTAATTAAGCACTCTTTTTCAGATGTTTCCTTGTGTTGTCATAACTATTAGAATAAATTGAAGCATATAAAATAAGATTCAGTTTGAACTGACTAAAATTAGTTTTGTCCTTGGCTAAAATAAGTTTTAAATTCATGTTTGAGTGGTGTATTTCATCAATGTATTTGTAAGTTCTTGTACATTATTCTTTTATTTAACATATTTTAGATGAATTAGGCATAATAAGCATGTGTTAGAAACCTCCTTGAAGTTGATATAGAGATGTTTGGGGACTCCACATCCATCTTCTAATATTTACTTCTCATGTACTTCCTAAATTTGGGAGAATTTTGCATTGTATAAGCCATGAAAAAAATTGGATGTTAAAATAATTATTCTTTTTCTTCTGTGGAAATTAAACAACCAAAAACTTTAATTCAATATTGTATAACGCCTGAGGTTTTAAATACACAGAAGTCAGTAAAATAAAAGTGATGGTTCCTAGAGCAAGTATAATTCAGACATATTGCACCTATATATTAAAGCATAAAAGTTAACACCATATGTACAAAATACTACATGGGCACATTTGTGTCACCACTGATAAATGAACAACTCCTATAGGAGCTGTGAGCTCTTATAAGAGCCAGGATTTGAGTCCCAGATATGAGAGAGGTTTAGGTACAGTTGTGGGAATACTGCTGCATTTCGTCTGTAAATTTCAAATTTCAACTAGAAAACTGTAGAAGTGAAAGTTTCATTAGGGAAAGAATTCTAAAACTTCTAATTTTTATAATCACAGATTTATTTCTGTGTGATAATTCAGTAAAGTCTTTGCCACTTATACTCTTTTCATTTATTAATTTTTTTCTATAAATATTAGTTGAGAATTTATTAGGAACCAGACTACCCTAAATACTCAGATCATCAGAAAACCAGATAATAATCCTTGCCTTCATGAAGTTTATGCCCTGTGAGGAAAGGCAGAGAATAAGCATAACAAAGAAGTAAATTGTGAAGTAGATTAAGAGGTAGTAAGTGCAATTAAAAAAGACAAAAGAACAGGGTGCTGAGTGTAGAGGGTTGGTGGATAAATTGCAATATGTTAAATAGGACGATGTAAGGAGGATGTGAGGAAGGCAGTGAGGAAGTCAGCCAAAATCATAGATGGGAGAAGAGGGATTCAGGCAAAGCAAATAGCTGTAGCAACAGCCCAAAGGCAGAAGCATGTCTAGCATATTCAAGGTGCAGCCTTGTGTGGTTGGAAAAGGATGAGTGAGAGGGAAATAACAAGGAGATGGTTCAGGAAGTTAACAGGGTTTTGACTTCTACTCTGAGCAAACAAATTCAAGGATTTTGTTTTGTGTTTTAAATTTTTACTTATTTGGGCTGTGCTGGGTCTTCATTGCTGTGTGCAAGCTTTCTCTAGTTGTGGCAAGTAGGGGCTACTCTTTAGTTGCAGTGGGCATGCTTCTCATTGCAGTGGCTTCTCTTGTTGTGGAGCGCGGGCTCTAGAGCACATGGGCTTCAGTAGTTGCAGCACTCAGGCTTAGTTTCCCTGCAGGATGTGGGATCTTAGTTGCTGGACCAGGATTCAAACCTGTGACCCTGCATTGGCAGGTGGATTCCTAACCACTGGACCTCCAGGGAAGTCCCAGTCCTTGGGTTTTGATCAGAGAAGTGACTCCTTCCTTTACTTTTGAAGGAGTCATTTGGCTTTTGTACCAATATGGGCACTGTTTAATAGTACAGTATGGGGCTTTACTAGAGGCTCAGAATAATGCAGGCCATATGTTTGAACCAGGTTAGCAATATTGGAGGATGAGAAATGTCATATTTTGGAGCTGGAATCAAGATTTCCTAATGGATTGGGTGCAGGGTATGAGAGTAAGAAGGAAATCAAAGACAACTCCAAGGATTTTGGCTCGAGTAACTAACTCGAAAGATGGTACTGCTGTTATCTTAGATGTTCAGTTGATGGTGAAACAGTTTTGGGCAGGAAGGTTAAAAGTGCAGTGTTGAATTTGCTGAGTTTGAGTTATCTTTTCAATATCCAAGTGGAGATGTAGTCAGTTGGATCTAAAAGTGTGGAGTTGAAGAGAAAGGTCCAGGCTGGAGATATAGATTGAGGAGCCACGAGTCTAAAAGTAGGCATCAAGGGGGTGGGTATGGATGGAGAAGAGAACAGGGCCAGCAAATGAGCCCTGGAGCACTTGGACACTAAGAGGTCAGAGGAAAGAGGTAGAACATGCAAGAGAGACTGAGAAAAAAGGCCAGTGAAGGGGGAGAAAATGACCAGCTGGACCAAGGATTGCTGACAGATGAAGTCATCCTGAGCACTGACCTTTGCATTTAGCAGTATGGAAGTCACTGGAGACCTTGGTAAGCCAGTTTCAGTGGAATAGTAGGGACAGAGGCTTGATTGTGATGGGTTCAAATGAAGAAAATGTTTGTGCACAATTTTTTTTTAATATATTTTGCTGGAAAGGGTAGCAAAGATAAGGGATAATACTTGGTGAAGATCATGAGGTCAAGAAAGTGATATGCTGGCAGGTAGTTAAAAACTGGTTCTCTGAGGAGAAAAACAAGTTTAATTTCTTGCTTTTGCCAACTTTAATAGTGTAACTACCCTCTAATTGTAGCTGATTTCACTGAATGAAGACTTGAGATGTGCATGATGGGCTCTTGAAAGCTGACATAAGCCAGCTCTATGACACTATTGGGTCAACAGAAGTTTTGCTTTGTTTTAAGATGAGAGAAAATGACAGCTACGTTGTATGTCCTAAAAAGTCTAGTTCAGTAAACGGCTAAAAATTGTTGTAGTCAAGAAAGGGATGAATTGCTGGATTATATTTCCCCAGAGTAGTTGAGAAGGAATGTGATCCAGTACACAAGGAGAGGGATTGGCTTTAGATATAAATAGGTATCATTCATCTGTACTAATATTTGGAGAAGCCAGAACATGTAGTGGAAATTCTGTAGGTGGTTGTTGTACAGGGAGTCTCAAGGCTTATTTCCTGGAAAAAAAAAAAACTCACTTAAAGTTAGGAAAAAAATGAATTTTTGGAAGAATATAGTGGAGGCTCAGGAGTTAAGCCTCACAAGGAGACTCATCTCTTCTCTCCTGAGTTTTAGGTATATTCCTCTACACTTCTGGAGACTGACTTTTGTTCCTCCATTTTCACATGGCCCATATTCAGCTTTCTTGTTCAAGTGTCCAGTAGAAAGAAGTAGATGACAAGAGAATCTAGGAGCTTAGCTCATGTCAGTCTCCATCTCTGGTCCAATCAGCCGAGAGCAAAGGCAGGAACCCCTGGCCAGGTAGAAGAGATCTCAGGGGCAGGTTCTCTAAGCGGGATGGAGCTGAGGATGAAAGAGTGGATGTCTCCAATATGGTCACTGACAGTTTGGAGCTAGTATTGAGTGGGTATGCTCCTGTGTCGTTTATTCATTCATTTTAAAATTTATTCATTTGTTTATTCCACAATTATTAAAAATCTGTCATGGGCCAAGCATTGTGGTGTGCAACAGAGACATGAAGACACATAAAAATAACGCTGTCTCCTATCCTGAACGTGTTTTCATTTTTTCTAAGGTGTTTATAGTCATCATTGTTATGAAAATGGAAGTGGTAATAGTAATAATGGTTGGTTATGTCTTAAGGAGCATATGTTGAGAATATTTTGTACTATTTGCAATACAGGTGTTTGTCATTAGCCCAAAGGCATCATGTACCTACAAGGCATTGTTTAAAAAATCATTTATTGCCATTTTAATCTATTAGAAATGAATTATTTTTGGTAATTTTTGTACTGTAAGTTTCATAGATCATTTAGTCTTTGTGAGAAAAGGAGCATGGATTAATTACTTTCATATTCTTAAAAAGATACGTTACTTCATGCTGATGTTTGAGATAATTCGTTTGTCTTACAAATTATTTTTTGAATTATATAATAATATATGTACATTGTTAAAGGCTTAAACATTACAGGAGGGAATAAAGGGAAAGTTAAAATCTCCCTTCCTGAGCTCTTTCCCCTTAAAACTCCCAGTTTCATTTCCCAGAGAGAAATACTACCAATCATTTCTTATGTAGACTTTGGGAAATTTTTGATGTATATTTAACATATTCATACACACATAGATATAGTCTTATCTTATGCACCAAAAGTGCTTGACGTTTGTTCTTTGAAATTCCCTGCATATATTTCTACTTTAAGAATATTTATGGCATTGGGCTAAGAAATAACTTGAATCCCAAGGACTAACTTTCTCCCCTGAATAGATCTGAAATAAAAACTCTAGGTAGCTGTATTTTTTCTTATAGTAATAATGCAATTTTACTGAATTGTGTTTCAGAAAAGTTATGTGGGTTGTTCATGGTCGCATGATTAACAAATGGCACAGGTAAGATTCAAACCCACACCCTTATTGTCCTGAACTGGCTTTTGTGTTATTGTATGAGGCTTCCCTGGTGGCTCAGATGGTAAAGAATCCTCCTGCAATGCAGGAGGTCCAGGTTCAGTCCCTGGGTTGGGAAGATCCCCTGGGGAAGGGAATGGCTACTCACTCCAGTATTCTTGCCTGGAGAATTCCATGGACAGAGGAGCCTGTTGGGCTACAGTCCATGGAGTCGCAAACAATTAGACACCACTGAGTGACTGGACTGGACTGTCTCCTACTGACTTTGCCTCTTAGTTATATATAACTATGTTACTTTTTCATGAATTAAAACAATTCTTTTTCCATGCTTTTATGAACCTTATTACAGTACCTGTTGGTAATGGAGATGTCACCTCTGAAGCATTATGCTCCCTGTGGTAATGAAAATAACCACAAGTTTATTTCCTTGAATTTAAAATTTTTTTATGTTTCCACAAACTCAGAACATTTTGCAATTTTCATTTTTGGAGTTGGTTATTTTTAAAAAATGTATTGGGACCGTATCACTGAAGGATAATTTTTCTCATGATCTTTGGTTGCCAAAATAGGTTGACAGATTCACTTTCCTACTTTCCTCTAAGAACAGGTAACGGTCATAGGAAGAAAGAGATGCATATTTTTAAACATCTTTAAGGCCACATATTCTGGTGAACGATTTTCCTGCTGTTTGAATATTTAAGCCTCAATTTTTGATATGTATGTTCCCTTTAAGAAGATAGTATCCCCTCTTTCTAAGACTGGAAAATATAACCTTAATTCCTTCTGTGAGTATTCTGCAATTGTGATTGCAGAGAGAGAAAAGAAGGGTGGGCAGGGAGCTCTTTTTAATATTTTGAAATTGGATCATTTCTCTTTCTGCCTGTAGACTATAGGGGCATTTAAAATCCATTATAGTAAAAGAGCATTTGTTTTTAAGGCCAGTGTCACCAGATATATAACATTTTTTAATGTTATGTTTATATTGCAGTTTTGTTTTGTTTTTCTTTTGGTCCTTTGTGTTTGTGTAGGTTCCTGAGAAAGTTTTCTTTTGCAAACTTAGACATGTGCATGTTAAAGAGAATACACCTCTCTTTAATGATTAAGATATTAATTTGCAGGTATAAAAATTGAAAATCAATAAAATGTCATCCTTGATATGGAGGTAAAAATATCCATTAGGTAATATGGAGAGTGAATAATGTTAGCTTTGCATATTGCCTGGGCATTCCTTTCCTCTCTCTTAAACAGATGTACTTACTGCTCTCTCTTCTCAGCAAGTCAGCTACATTTAGTGAGAGGTGCTAAGGGTAGCAATGAAGGTGCTGAGGGTAGTTACAAAAGAACTAGGAAATAAGGATAATACTCTGGAGGAATTTATAGTCTAGTTTCCTTCATTTCCCCTTACTTTTTACATTTGAGCTCTTTGTTTTATTCCATTTAATTTTTCACTGTGTGGAGTCATCAAAGGAATGTAAGGCAGTACTTTTTATTCCTAACCTTTTAAAATACTAGGTCCACATGGTAGATGATTATGCAAAGTAAGATCATAAATATTGTAAACACAACTTTATAGGTGCTCATAACACCATAGGTATTCATAGATATGTGTAAAAAATTACATATGTAAAATGCTGTAGGCCTAGGAATAGCTATGTGTTTCAATAATTAAAATGCACATTTATAAGTAATCTATATTAAAATGATCAAGTTGAGTGGTATTACTGATTAAACATCATAACTGTTAATATATATTTATTCTTAGTCATGTTAAATACAGTTAATTTTACAGACTTCTCCTAAAAGTGCTGGTAAAAAGCACAAGTAAATGATCCTGAAAATACTCCATATACACTTATAGACCTGGAGGAATCACAACTAAGACTTTGTCTTACACTTAGCATTTCAGTATCCTATTTCCATTTTTACCATTGACATCCCTTAAATCTGTTTTTGGTGATTGAAAAAGAGACAAATTAAGTAAAATAATTACTAGTTAAGTAAAATATATATCGTTTACAAACATTTTGAGTAGCTTAACAATGTCCTTGATGAAGCAAATATACACCCAAATGAAAGAATAAAAAAAAACTCTTTCTTACTCATTCTTTCTCATTTTATCAGTGGAAAGAAGCAGAAAGGACTGATGGGGTGGAATGATGACTCTACAAAATGAAAGATTCTTAACACCCCAGTAAATACCTTTCCTCATCCCAAGTGGTGCTCTGTTCAGTTCAGTTCAGTCGCTCAGTTGTGTCTGACTCTTTGCGACCTGATGGACCGCAGTATGCCAGGCTTCCCTGTACATCACCAACTTCTGGAGCTTGCTCAAACTCTTATCTGTTGAGTTGGTGATGCCATCCAACCATCTCATCCTCTGTTCTCCCCTTCTCCTCCTGCCTTCAGTCTTTTCCAGCATCAGGGTCTTTTCTGATGAGTCAGTTCTTTGCATCAGGTGGCCAAAGTATTGGAGTTTCAGCTTCAGCATCAGCCCTTCCAATGAATATTCAGGACTCATTTCCTTTAGGATGGACTGGTTTAATCTCCTTGCAGTCCAAGGGACTCTCAAGAGTCTTCTCCAACACCATGGTTCAGAAGCATCAGTTCTTCAGTGCTCAGCTTTCTTTATATGGTCCAACTCTCACATCCATACATGACTACTGGAAAAAGCCATAGCTTTGACTAAACAGACCTTTATTGGTGAAGTAATGTCTCTGCTTTTTAATATGCTGTCTTGGTTTGTCATAGCTTTTCTTCCAAGGAGCAAGCGTCTTTTAATTTCATGGCTGCAGTCACCATCTGCAGTGATTTTGGAGCCCAAGAAAATAAAGTCTCTCACTGTTTCCACTGTTTCCCCACCTATTTGCCATGAAGTGACGGGACCAGATGTCATGATATTAGTTTTTTGAATGGTGAGTCTTCAACCAGCTTTTTCACTCTCCTCTTTCACTTTCATCAAGAGACTCTTGAGTTCCTTTCCACTTTCTGCCATAAGAGTGGTGTCATCTGCATATCTGAGGTTACTGATATTTCTCCCGGCAATCTTGATTCCAGCTTGTGCTTCAACCAGCCTGGCATTTCACATGATGTACTCTGCATAGAAGTTAAATAAGCAAGATGACAATACACAGCCTTGACGTTCTCCTTTCCCAATTTGGAACCAGTCTGTTGTTCCATGTACAGTTCTAACTGTTGTTTCTTGACCTGCATACAGATTTCTCAGGAGGCAGGTAAGGTGGTCTGCTATTCCCATCTCTTGAGGAATTTTCCACAGTTTGTTGAGATCCACACAGTCAAAGACTTTGGCACAGTCAAAAGTGCAAGTGGTTTTAGTGGCAAGAATCCACCTGCCAGTGCAGGAGATATAAGAAATGTGGGTTCAACCCCTGAGTTGGGAAGATTCCCTGTAGGAGGAAATGGTACTCCACTCCAGTATTCTCGCCTGAAAATCCCATGGACAGAGGTTCCTGGCTGCCAAGTGCCAAGTCACTTCAGTTGTGTCTGATTCTGTGCGACCCCATAGACGGCAGCCCACCAGGCTCCCCCGTCCCTGGGATTCTCCAGGCAAGAACACTGGAGTAGGTTGCCATTTCCTTCTCCAATGCATGAAAGTGAAAAGGGAAAGTGAAATTGCTCAGTCGTGTCCGACTCCTAGCGACCCAATGGACTGCAGCCTACCAGGCTCCTCCGTCCATGGGATTTTCCAGGCAAGAGTACTGGAGTGGGTTGCCATTGCCTTCTCCAGGCTACGATAAATGGGATCGCAAAGAATCAGACATGGCTGAGTGTATGAGCACATATACATGCATTTGTCCTATCTACTCAATTTAGTTATATGGCACTGTACTAGTTAGTGGTACAACAGAGACAATAGCTAAAAAATAAATATAATTAACTAAAATTTGATCAATTTGCAAATCTACTGTGATTAAACATGAAATAGAATCACTGTGAACGAACTGAAAACAAACTCCCTAGAGATTAGAAGACATTTACTGTTTAGAAATAGATATAACCTAGAAAATTTCACACAATGTTTCCTGCTATGTGCAAATGTCTCTGCCACCTACCCATCAGATGAGTAGCAAAGCACTTAAAATGTTGTCAACCTAATGTAAACAGGATAATGCTTAACATTCAAGAAAAAAATCTTAAAATTGTTAATTAGGAAAAGAGGAAAATGGTAAGCAATTGACATTATAGTTTTGACAGAAAAAAATTGGAAAGTATATATGAATTTCTTTTGAGTCTTGGTTAAGTTCTTCAAATAGACTGAACAACAAAGAGATAAAGCCCTAAAGCCATGAAGACATTTCTTCATGGTGATCTTGAGAAAGTCTCTCTTGACATAGGCCCTTTTCAGTCAGAATGGGGCACAAGGAATGCCTGAATCAGTGTTAATATGAGCTGAGGAATCAAAGAGTTTGATGGTTTCGAATTGGAAGGTAACTGATGAACACTCTGGGTAGGGTAGCCTGCAACAGGCAGCACCATGGGATTCATGTTTAACAAGTGGTTAAAAATATGTTGATGTGTTGGAGCCAGCGTTTGTGACATTGAAGTGAGAGTGTTTTGAGAGGAGGAAATGAGAGCCATGATTTGCTGGAGGAACCAGCTAGCAAAAAACAAGAGCAAATTAGACTATCCTGACACCGGACACACTTTTTCGGGCAGTCATTCTATTTTGGTGTACATTCTTTCAGATGTAAGAGTAAAGTCAGATTTTATGTGCACATATACACCCACAATTTGTAGATGAATTACAATGTATTTCTGTCTCTATTTCTATATACATGTATATATTTACACATTTATTTATACATTCAATCATATATACATATCTAAATATGTCAACCTCATCTTTTAAAAAATAGTTGCATGTTTATCATTGTCTACACATATCATAATTAAATTAGCCAGCTGGATGAAATTTTAACCAATTAAGTTTACATTGACTCCATTTAAAATATATCTTTATGCTTTGTCTTTGTCATGATTTTAGTGATATATGACCTCCATCTTCACATTATCTTGATTAACTGAAAACAGATTGCGTATTATTAGGAAACATCACAGAAAGCAGCATTTAAAGTTACTTTTAAGGTAAACTAAAAATCAAAAGGATTCTATTTCTAGCTTCGAGACTTCGATCATATGCGTTAACAAAAACAATTGTACGCTAAGAGTAATAAATATATGGCAGATGACCTGTGGTCGTATAGGTTTGTTATACGTTTTTAAAGGAATACAAGGGCAGCAACTCATATTAATGCACAGGAAGAAAATTATCTTATGAGATGGTGAGTAATTTTCATTTTTATTTTCCTTTCTTACATTCTTTTTCTTGCTGAACCGTGCACTAAACTACCACTCAGTCCTCCTCTGAGTTCCCTGGTGTAACCTGTAGCTTTACAGAAATTTCTCAAATTTGCTTCCCTTCTAAAGCTCCTTCACCATGCTTGATTCCTTTAGATCTCTTCTCTTATGACTGTATTTTTGTTAGTGTTGAACTCTCTTATATTAATTTCCTTTTCACAGTTCAGTGATTTCTGAAACATTGATTGCTTCTAGATGCTCTGTCTACTTTTTATAGTTTAACATGTAATTTTTTTCCCTCTAGATGACATTGAGGGATAGAAGCCCCATTAAAGTAAGCTTTCTCCTATCTGGCATTATTTTTACTCCAGAGATTTTATTTAGTTAAATTTAGTTCATTTGAAAAATTTTATTAGTCTTTATCGTCTGTTACCTGCTTCTCTAACATTTCTTTTGTAGTATTAAACACATTAAATATATGCATATTTGATCCATCTGTCTTCATGCAAGATCTCTATATGTGTGTGTGAATGTACGTAGATATACATTCATCTGAGCTTCCCAGGTGGTGCTAGTGGTAAAGAACCCACCTACCGATGCAGGAGACATAAGAGACAATGGTTTGATCCCTGCATGGGGAAGATCCCCTAGAGGAGGGCATGGCAACCCACTCCAGTATTTTTGCCTGGAGAATCCCATGGACAGAGGAGCCTGGAGGGCTGTAGTCCATGGGATCACTGAGTTGGGCACGACTGAATCTATTTAGCACGTGTGTACGTACATTCATCTATGATTCAATTTCACTTTGTTTAAGATGACAACTGTTGTGTGTTCTCCTATGGCAGTATTCAAGTTCTAGTTTCATTTAGAGGTGTATGTTTAGGCCCTTTTTCCATTAGCAAATTATATATAAACTCAGCTTCTTTAAGTAACCAGTTTCAAGAAACCAAAGATTTAAAAAAAATTAAATTACATGTTTAGAGTTTTAAAAATGAGGCACCGTATTTTCCAGAGCTTTCTTTTTTGGTGTGCTTTGATAAGTATCACAACATAATATTGGATTTTGTGTACATTTTAAAGCTCTGATTCATAATCAGATTGTAATTTAATAGGAAATTTAATTGTGTTAGAAGATGCACTAAATATTTGATAGATGTCCTGAAGACAAATGTTGTGTGCCAAGAAGAGAGTCATAGTTTAGTCAAGATTAAGACAGAGCTGAATCCCCTGCCTACTAGCTGAGTGCTGAGCAGATTACAGGGGTGTATCTATTCCTTCAGGGAAGTCAAACTAGCGTGATGTAATTTACTTTGGATTTTCAATATCTTTTGGTTACTTCATCTCCTAAAAGGATAACTTTGAAAGTAAATTGCAAAAGCAACCATATTAGACCCTTCTGATGAAGAATTAGAAAAACAGATCAATATATACTGAAGTGTGTATTTTTCTAAATCAGTATTAGCATGGCAACCAAGAGGTGATTGATATGCTTAAAATACAAATGAATCATCAATAGGGTTCTTATGTTGTACTTTGCAGTTAAAATATTCAGGAGTTAAAATTCAAAAAGAAAAGTATTCTCAGTGCCCTGTGGCCTAATGATCAGAATATTTGACCATCAACATTGCTTCTGCAGGCTAATGTCCTGCATATAAAAATATATGAACATGCAAACACTTGGATTTTACAAATTCTAATAAATCCTGTAATTATGAGGCATGCTCAGTTAGCTCCTGTAAACTGAAAGGCATCCTCAGGCGCCCTCAGTATCCTTCCCCGACTCTGGATGTGCTATATCTAGGGTGAGAGGGTGTTCTCCAACGTAATCTTTCAGTCCTTGTCTTTTATCTTAGGTGACAATTCCATAATGTAAGCATCTATCTACTAAGAACTGAACTGAAACTTCCTATCTTTTTTGCATAGAACACTGGACAGCCATTAAAATGGAAACAATATTTCTCCTTCCTGATGCAGAGAAGATTTAAATTGGTACCCTGAAGGTAAAAGGGCATAGCTCATCACCAGTGCCCAGGATGTAGGGGATTTTTTTTTTTTTGAACAGATACAAGAACATGATTTTCCTTCCCCAATTTTTAGGTATAGTCTTAAAAAAAATGTTATTAGTATAATTGCTTACATAAATTATGATCTTTAAATTTTTCTAATTTTCATGGATCCATTTTAAATACTGATCAAGTTCTGAGCAAAATGTGTATAGGTGAGTATGTGTGTGTGTTTCTGGATTTATTGTAATGTAATAGTGAATATATATATAAATAAAGTATAGCTTTGGAGGATTCAAACTAAAGTCTTTATTATTTAGGTAAAAAGGTATATTTTTTCCATGTATTTTTCAGTTGCTATATCGTGATTGTGGCCACGAGTGTCTATTTCACTTTTCTGTTGTCTCAGTTTTCATTAGCTGAATTTTTTATCTTGTGAATAAAAACATTCAGTATTCCTCCAGTGTATGCACACTTGGCAGATTATTTTACAGAATCCGTCTGTAGCTATAGTTTCTATATCTGTAGATGGGCAGATTGAACCAGACAAGTCAATGAATTCCCTACTATCTTTAAAGTTCCATGATTCAGTGACATTTGAGATGAAAACTTTAGCTTTTTTAATCATCTGAGATGAGGCTGAATTAAAATAATTTCTTTGAAATTAACGTTGCATTTTCAAAATAATTTTAAGCATTATAAGAGCAAATCCTCTACTTTATAATCTCTGGACATGTAAGGGTGCTACTGCCTACCGTGAATGTCCCTTTGAACTTGACTACATAGGGCTAAGACCAGCACTTAAATACTTTACAAATTTAATTGTACTTGTGTTAGAAACTGATTGATAAAATAAATTACTATATGTTGTAGGTTAAGATTTGAGTTCTGCAATTGTAGCTGTTACAAATTACCTGAAAACCTTTTTATATTGCATTACTTATGGCTGTATTTTACAATTGCTCTAATAAAAAAATTCTATACAAAAATTGTTTGATATTAATAGCAATCATTAACAACTTGATAGATTCTTGTTAAGTATATTTGCAATACATTTAATCTTATTAAACTCAGCCTTGAGTTGTTTCTTCCAAATATTATAGGTCTTTATGAAGCTAGCAATATAAAGAAGAGGTTTCAACCATTTTCGGCCAAAAATTAGGTTTAGCTTAATGGATCAATTTTTTTCTTATTAAACTGCGTCTGACCAGTGCCAAGTAATACATTCAGCATTGATCTTTGTCTCACCCTGCTGTAGCTTGCATTCTCTTTATGTACATGAAAAATAAGGTGCCAGGAATGAAAACAATGCCTGTATAATACAAATATAGAATTTTTCTCAGACTTCCATTCAGTTTATCATCTCACTTTGTTATTAATGCCTTGCCTGCTGCTTTTCAGAAATGTGTTTTTAAAAAGCACATTTATTTCCATAAAGAATGCTTTCTTCTGGTGTAATTATAAAAAACATACACCATAGACTGGGAGTACATCAATTGTTTCAGCAGCACGGACAAAACGTATGAGCCTTGTTCGCATGTGCAAAGTCTGTTCTAAGTGTGGAGCCATCTGGGGTCTAGACCCATTAATGCTGAGGAGCTGAAGTGTACTGTTAGAACCATTTTGAAGTTCTATTTTTCTTTTAGTAAAAATAGGAAGATAAAAACAGAGCCAGATTTTAATAGCTACAGAACATGTATGGGGCAAATAAAAAGTGGTGTTGGTGCTTCTTGGAAGTTCTTTGAGACACGTGTAGTTGAAACAGGAGCCCCCAGATCTCTTCATCCCACTCCTGTCTTTTTTTCCACCCCAGTGTGTGGGCTCAGTCAGTCAGTCATGTCAGACTCTGTGACCCCATGGACTGGAGCCCGCCAGGTTCCTCTGTCCATGGAATTTTCCAGGCAAGAATAATGGAATGGGTTGTCATTTCCTCCTCCAGGGGAATCTCCTCACCTGAGGGACTGAACCCACATCTCTTGAGTCTCCTGCATTTGCAGGCGGATTCTTCACCACTGCATCACATAGGAAGCCCCTCTGCCCCAATACATTCCACCTGCTTCTCAGGAGAATCTCATATTGCCATGCCTGGAACTTCTCCTCTTCTTAAAAGTTTTTCTTGGCTTTTCTCTTCTCTGAAGGATAGGATTGAGACTCTACCCTGGGTATGGTATTTATTAATAAAAACAGGCATATTGGTATTCATCCTGGGTTTTCACCCTTGTTTTGCATCATTCTCCTGAACAAACCTTTGATTCAGATGTTTCCAAATAGACCTTGTGCATCTCTTCGTTCACACTCTTCCACTGGTTAAAATGACCTTCCACCTTTCCTTTATACTTTTCACCTGTCAAATTTTTGCCAAGTCCTTCAAGCCTCAATTTCACATGTCACCATTGCTTCAGGTTACCTGCTTACCTGCATAAAATGTGCTTTAATGGAAACACAGATTTTGGAGTCAAACAGATTTTGTTGGAATATACCACAGACTAGATACAGGACCTTGGGTGATTAGTTAACCTATTTAGTAATCTCACTTCAGCTTTAAAGTGGAGATTATAGTATTAATTGCATATGGTTCTTTTAAAAATTAAATGTATTGTATATAAAGCTTGGCATATGGTTGTGTGGGTGTGTGTGCTTAATCGCTCAGTTGTATCGGACACTTTGTGACCCTTTGGACTATACCTGCCTGACTCCTCTAGTCCATGGGATTTTTCAGGCAAGAATACTGGAGTGAGTTGCCATTTTCCTCTTCCAGGGGATCTTCCCGACCCAGGAGTCAAACCTGCATCTCCTGTGTCTCCTGCATTGCAGACAGATTCTTCACCCAATGAGCCATCAGAGAAGCCCTTATATAGTTGGCATCTGATAAAAATAGTAATATTCTTTCCTCCTTCTTGAAAGCCTGTGGCCTGGCACATATCATGTATTGCCATGTTGCGATAATTTTTTTTTCTATTTTTGTTTGTTACATCATCAACTGATTTTTAAGTTCCTTTTCCATAATTATGGCTCCGTATAGTACTTTGTATCTTTCATGATGCAGAGCAAAATAAACCATGTGTGGTAGACACTTAAGAATTTTTTTCCTCCAAATAAATAGAAAAATGTCTTTCTCCTCCATTATCTTCCTACACATTGTTCTCTGACAACATCAGAATTCAGTTTTGTAATTCTTAAAATTAGTTTTAGATTTTTCTCTTAGTCTTTTTTTTTTTTTTTAAAGAAGCTATCCTTCATTGGGAAGCCTGAGCCCCCTACTAACTTAGAGGCATAACAACCAATATGAGGCATGTGCATTGCAAGTAGGAAAGAAAGTGCCCTAAACTCAAAAGACTTAAAATGGGGTCTTTCAAGTTCGAGCCAAGTGATATCTGCTACTCTGTTTAAGTATTGAAGCAGTGATTTGATTTCAAATTCTAGGTAAGGGTTATTATATATCAAAGTAGAATAAATACCATACATACTACCTGGAACATAGCTGTAATATTGGCTGCACTGTTCTCTCTCTGGCTGGGAATGGGAGTAATAATTCATAGAAAGCTCTCATATTTTCCAGGCCATTGAATATGTAAGGTTTTCAAAGCCATGATCTTTTCCATGATCTGATGGCCCCATCTCCTATCAGAGGTTCTGGCCCTGCTTCAGTTCAGTTAGTAGCTCAGTCGTGTCCGACAGAATCAAGGAAACCCTCTTGGGCATTTTTTGGGTGAGGCTTCATGGATGACAGCAGTTATTAAATGGGTTTTTGGGAAAATTATGTCCTTTTAAGGATGGACTTCTGAGTAATTTCTCTAAATAACTGAGCTATAATGGAGTTATAATTTGATCCAAGGCAACCAAGGTGTAAACATGGCTTTGTGATAGACATGTGAATGCAAACACACACATATGCACACCAGTAGTGTAGCATCGATAGTGAAATTTACCCTATGTGTGAGAGCATCAAACTGACATAACAGGCTAAGATGATCAAGATCGGCCTACAAATGTCTTAAGTTGGGTATAAGTTACAAAGTAAAAGCAAAACAAGCACATAAAACATATGATTTCTGGAATAATGCTTACTTTTAAAAAGCAGGGATTTCTTTTTAAAGATATTTTGGCTGGAATACAGGTTACTTTTGTAAAAAAAAAATAAAAATAAAAACAAGGTTAATACTGAATATGTATGATTTATATCCCATCAACTCCTTTAGTCTTTCTAATATTTAATTACTGCATATAAAACCACACTTTTTAAATTTTAAAGCTAAAATAAAAGGATAAAATATGATTGTGGAATCCATGTTTTTTATAATACCTTTTAGGCTTCAGTCTTAGAGTAAAGTCTATGAGAAAAGTGTTGTCAAGGCTAGTGAGAGGAAAACATGTCTTTGACATTTTGCCAAGGAAAATTGTACATACATTGAAATTTCAGCTAACTCAATTCATAGGTTCTTTGGATTTTTTTGGGTTAAAAAGAAAAATAATACCTGTATTTAATTTTTTAAAAAATTTAAACTGTTCAGAGGGGCAAAAATGAAAAGTGAACATGTCTCTTAACCAACTGCTTTATTCAGCTTGGAAACCACTTTTAGCTCTTTTATGCTTCTTTCCCTTGTCACCTCCCTTCTGCTTGCCAACCCACTCTCTCTCTTTTTCTTTCTTCCTCTCTTTTTGTTTTTCTACTCAATTATATTATCAGGTAATAAAATTATTCTTTCATTTTCTGAGTTATCAATCTTGGACTACTCAGATGATTGTCAACAATGAACAGCGAAGTCTTTTCACACAATCACTGCCTACCACATCCTCCTACTTCTCTGAATTCTGATTTTTGTCATGTTTAATAATGCATGCATTTTATTCGGTAGTCATAATTAAGCCTCCTCCTCCTCTTTCTTCTTCTTCTTAATCTTCTTCATTACTGTAGAATAATTCTGTACATTTTAACCCAATAAAACTGTACTATGTTATGTAGCTTTTGTTGAATATTAATAACCAGGACCAAGTACCCTGGTTGGACTTAGTCAAAGTAAATGTAGTAATATTTCACTAAACTCCCACTGCTGGAAGAAGGGGATCCTAAACTTCCAAGTCCAATGGATATGTATTTGAATGTCAGCAGTCTTAATTTTTTATTTTCATAATTTCCAGGAATTTTTCCTTTCTCTTTTTTTCATAAACACCTTGGTCTTGTTAAGGAGTATTATTTTCTTTCAAATTTCTTTAAAGATAATTATTGTAATTTTTAAGTTTTCTTTTGTTTGCTGAACAATGTTTTTTCTCTATCCACTTGTCTGTTTTGGAAGTTCTTCATCCTTCTTTTAATGCTATTAGCGTCCCTCCAATATGGTGATTTTCTGTGTGTTTCCTCTCCAGGCATGTAAGTTTCCAACAGAACTTTTCCTCAGATGGAGGCACTGTTAAGAATTTGTGAGGTTTTTTGGAAGAAGGTGTGGGTATGGAGCAGGTAGGCACTTGGGGCCTCCCATAACTGGCACATAGGAGGCTTTACATTGGCCTTGGACCACTTTGACCTCATTTTTCTCCTTGGTTGCTGGTGAGAAGGCCTAATATTACATCCAGCTCTCCTCTATTTTTCTCTCAGCCCCAACTCTCTCACTGGGCTTACTTACCAGTCATATAACCCACTTCCTTTAGAAAGCAATTCTTTTTTGTGGGGGTAGTACTATAACTTGCTACTGCTTACATCACATGCTAGAGAGGGAGAGTAGAGAGAAAGCTTTGTTGTTTGGCTGTTCAGAATGTAATTATTCAATTCCCTCCCTGCTGATGGCCTTCCTTGGTGGTTCCGACAGTAAAGAATCTGCCTGCAATGCTGGAGACTCTGGTTCAATCCCTGGGTCAGGAAGAGCCTCTGGGGAAGGGAATGACTACCCATCCAGCATTCTTACCTGGAGAATTCCATGACAGAGAAGCCTGATGGGCTACAGTCCATGGGGTTGCAAAGAGTCAGACTTAACTGAGTGACTAACACTTTCACTGCCTACTGATAGCCCCACAGCTGTCTCCTCCTCTTAGAGCTGTTGACTGAACTTGGGCTGATCTTTTCTCTGAAGTTTTGGGCTGCAATTTTCTTTCTAGTTTTTTTCTCCTTTAATTTACTTCCATTTTCTTTGAATCAATTTCCTGTGACTTGACGGTTTCCTTCTGGCTTGTGTTTTTTATTTACCAGCAGTCTTAGGGTTTTGCTGTTTGGAAAACAAAATAAAACAACCTCTTCTGCCATTTCAGTGTGACTTGGAATGGAAGGGAAGGTAGATATGAGCAGTCGCTTTGCTTTCATGAGCTAGGATCAAGGACTGACCTGATAGGACTGTGCTTTTGAAAGATGACTCTGCCGGTAGATGGAGGGTAGAAAAAGGAGAAACTGAGGCAGGGAGACTGGTTAGGAGGGTGTGACACCAGTTTAGGTATGAGATGGTGAGTGTTTTAACTAGGACAGTTCTTTAGTCTTTTCATTTTATTTATTTGAAAATTGTAATTATTGTTGAGTTTTAGGGGCCATATGAAAATAAAGTTATGTGCTAAAACTGCTTACACCTCTTATACTTTTTGTGTACCATACTGTGACAATGAGAAACAATGTTTAGTAGCAATGATCCTGAGAGTGCAAAATCTTTAATTATGAAATAAAAATTCATTATGCTGACCAGACTACATTTTCTGAGACAAAGCTAAAGGAACACTTTCAACTAGGTGTTACAATAATATTGTTTTCTAGTTGTGGAAAAACTTTAATTAACTTCGAGAATCCAGAGGCACTCACATCTGTTTTTTTGTTTATTTACTTGTTTCTTTTATGTCAAAAGGAAGTACAATGGAAATCCTACCTTTATTCAATTATGTGACCAAAGCTTACATGTGAGGGACTTAAGAATTGTCTTCCTTTTTAAATAGGGCAAGCAAAACCAGATTAGCAAGACTGCAGAGTCACTAAATTTAATTGATATTTTCAGGAGTGGTCTGAGTTTCTGCTTTAATAGAATTAAAAAGAATCCAAACAAATGCTTAACACAGTTTCTCTAGGTTCTTTGATGGTGTTAGCATATTCTTCATACTTTAAGGTATTACATAAACTTTGAGCATTAGAGGAACAGTGAGACGAGAAGGAACCAGATCACTTTCAGTGTAATTATTATTGTACTCATCTAGAAGGAAGAAAAACAGAATAATCCTATGTATTATGAGTCTATAAAAAATACATCTTTGTCAAGGAGTATTTTTGTTTCTGTAATAGTTTGGTAGTTACTCCATCACAATGTAAAATGGTGTGGACATGATTATTAACCATATTCCCAGTGAAGTACACATCTATTTCCTTTGCAGATGTACACTTTATGATTTCTTCTGTTCATAATTTGCTTATTGCCACACAATTCCCTTTTCTCCTAATAACAAAATAAATGCAAGATGATTTATGAAACTCTTGAATCTTTTTCCTTTCTTTTATTAGATCATTAGGAATATTCTAATAGACTCTTTTCTTCAGAGCAAATCTATTGCCATAGTTTTCTGTGTTGTTGGAGAATGTTTTCTTTCATTTACTCATCTCTTTCTGGTTTTTCCTGTCTCTTTGTGTTTATTTTAGTCAATAAATGGATGAAAAGAAAATGCCTGCAAAACAAAATGCAGAATATATTTTTGCTTGCTAGTTGATAAATTATTTAGGAAAGATGTGAGGAATGATAAAATATAACCTGCATTTGCAAAGCACTTTAAAAAACTTTCTAGAGCAGCTTTGTAAATTGTGTCCTATTCTGGCTTCTTAATGATCCTGTGAGTCTGTAGGGCTAGATATTGAATTTTTAGGATAAGGATTGAAAAGCCCATTTGCAGAAAGTTTGAGTGACTCTTTCAAAGCCCTATAGCTAATTGTGGTGCCGACAAGTCTTGATTCACATCTCCTAATTCTCATTTTGGGAATGACCTTCTACTACAAGTAAAGCACAAAAGCAGAGTCTGTAGCTGGCAACAAATGAACAAAGAAAGAAATAAACAGAGTATTTATTCAGCAATCTTCCTAATTGATACTATGCCCCAGTATCATTATATTGATTGTTTACATATGTTGATTGGCAATCTGCACTGATTGTTAAAATGGCCAGAGTAAACAGATTATGTTTTCCTTTATGAGACATGCAAACACGTGCCCAACAAATGGTATAGAATCTACAAACCAGAGAGAGAGGCCCCTGCAAGGACCTTGTTCAGCATCCTGCTTTTAAACATGGAGAGACCAAGGCTTAAAAAAATCAGATGACTTGTCCAGGATCATACTGTTGTTAGTTTTAGACTCACTAATAAAAATTCAGATTTCCTTCCTTTTCAGCCTAGAAGTCAGATCTTATTCTGAGCCAAATCTTCCCATTCACATACTAATTATTACCCAGATCATTGAAAAACAGGAGTACAAAGAAATTTCTAGTTCCCATTAATGAGATGGGAATGTCATAGGATTTCTGATCTATGTTTCAAAAAGAAAATATAAGTTAAAAGAGGTGGAAGAAAGAAAGTGGAATTGTGTTCTAAGCTCTTGCTCCTCAGTGCAACTGAGGGACCAGGAACGTTAGCAATACCCGGCAGCTTGTAAGACATGTAGATTTTCCAGTTACAGACTAGACCAGACAGAATCTGCAAGATCCTTACATGCTGGATCCTTACAAGGATATGCTGGACATATTATAGTTGAGAAGTTCCGCTGTAGATCAACAGAGTAAAAGGAATGAATCTTTTGTTTGCTTTTCTTCCATCAGTTCTTCTTTCTCATGCAAAAAATGTCTAAGTAACAAATTGTCAAGATTTAGCTTTTCGAAAAAGTGGAAGTGGCTTCTACAAATTCTTGTCTGGCACATTAGAACTCCTTGTAAGAAATCTCTCTCTCAGAATTATAAAATGCTTTAATTTTAAAAAATTGTTATCTATATGCCAGGTATCAGGAGTATCTAAAGTTCCATTTTAGGAAAAAATAAATGAACAGATATATTGTACACATGCTATTTATGATGTTAAGGATCCCTCTTTGTTTGGAATGCAGAAGTGTTTAGGTTTGTCTTTATTTTGTGTAAGGCTTAGTCTTACAGGTTTGATCTGAGTTTTTGAGATCATAGTGTGAAAAGCTCAAAAGAGAATCTATTTTGTATATAAAATTTTAGAGACAAATGAAGGCAATATGAAGTCAATAATGTATTTGTGTGTAAGCGAATGACCTCCAGTGACAAAATATTTATCTCAGTGAAATGTAGACCAGTGACGTTACAGTAAATATGAGGTTTGTATTTTCATACAATGCAAATGAAAATGGCTCTCGTTATTTACCCTTTGTATTTTAGATTATTTAGAAGAGGCTGTGCTAATGAAGGATTCCCAGGTGGTGCTAATGGTATAGCACCCGCCTGCCAACGTAGAAGACGTAAGAGATCCAGGTCCATCCCTGGGTCGGGAAGATTCCCTGGAGGAGGGCAAGGCAGTCTACTCCAGTATTCTTGCCTGGAGTATCCCATGGACAGAGGAGCCTGGTAGGCTACAGTCTACAGGGTCACACAGAGTCGGACAAGACTGAAGTGACGTAGCATACACGTGCTAATGAAAGGGCATGTCCCTGGAGTCACAAGGATAAAGAATCTGCCTGCCAGTGCAGGAGATGCCAGTTCGATGCCTGGGTCAGGAAGATCCCCTGGAGAAGGAAATGGCAATCCACTCCAGAATTCTTACCTGGGAAATGCCATGGACAGAGGAGCCTGGCAGGCTAGAGTCCATGGGGTCGCAAAAGAATCAGGCACGACTTAGCAACCAAAGAACAACAACAAGAAGAAGATAATGACAGGACAGTCTGGTATGTTTGCAGTCCAGACTTTATTCTCTCCTTGTTTTGTTGCAAGGCTTTCAGGGCACGAGTCAGTGCGGTGAGGGAAGTGGAACTTGACTGCTGTCTTAGGAGGTGAATAGGATTTGAAAAAGTAGAGGAAGGATAGGTCAGGCCTAGGAAGAATCTAGATTTTGTGGGGCCTGATATGTGTGCACTACTAGGTCACTTTTTAAGATAAATAGTGCAAATTATAAATACAAACTGGGGACTTGTAAGGGGCCCAAGCATATGCTTCCTGGCATGTTTGCCTCTAGGAGGGCATTTTGTGTAGATGGCGTAGTGTGCACCAAGGAGCAGGGTAGAGATGATTTGGGGAGTATAGACGCCTGTGTACAGAAGACCACAGAAGGCGGTTAATGAGAACGAAAACTTACTGCCACATGCCTTATCCTGCTCCTGTAACTCTTCCTCTGCCATATGGGTCATTCTTAGGGTTTAGGAACTGATAAGTCATCTGACTTTTTCCAAATGTTACTAAGTTCCAGGTGGTAGAAGAAGCTTGAAAATAAAACCTGGATCTGAAAGTGATGAGCCTGGTGGTGACTATGTTTGTTTTCTTCAGCTTTTTTTTTTTTTTTAAATAAGTATTAGACCTCAGAGAAATATTTTCAGTGGAAATAGAGGACTCTCTATATGTTTAAATTGGTCCATGATGCTTTCACAATTTTTTTATGTGAATGGTTGGGTTTTCTCTGGTGGATATGCAGCAGTACCCTTTGTGGATTACTAAAGTCTAATTTAGTAAAAGGATTTCAAACCTTGTGCCCCTCGTCAGCTCTTTATAATATTCCCCCCATTAACTTCAATGCTCAAAAATTATTTTTTACTCATTTAAAAATTATACAGCACTTTGAAGGATTGCCAAGTAATTGGGATTTTAAAAAAACATCGACCCTAGAAATGGTTGGGGATCTGTAGGCTAAAGAAATAAATTAATGAATGTGTTTAGGATGTGCCAGGATAATAAGGCCCCCAACAATTCCTGGCTGAGAAAATTCTGTACTTCTACATCCCAGAGGGCAAATCACATCTCTCTCATTCATCACAGTCTTGGGAGCTCCTAATTTTAAACTAGTGTGTAGGTGTCTCTCTGCTCACAATAGAACAAGTGAATCAATAAGAGATGAATAGTTTGGGAAGATTTCAACTGCTTTTGCCCCTTCTTTCATTACACACAGGGCACAGATGAATCAAGGTCAAGAGTTACTTATAGACACTGTGATTTGGGTCCAAGAGAAGCTTTCTCTGGAGTGGCATTCTCTTTAAATGTATTTGCAAACACACAGCAATTTAGGCTAACAAAGGCAATCCACTTTACTAATAATTTGCTCTAGCAGAAGAGATGCTCAAATGCAGGATTCCAATGCAAAGCCAAAAGGAGAGCCTGGAATTTAAAAATCAAAACAAAACACAAGCTAACTCACCAACTTGTATGGCTCTCCCTGTCCTTGCTCCCCTTGGATTTTCCTCATTCTAATACATTTACTGCTCTATCTGGTTAAATCCCAAATTACCACTTCAATTTATCAGCTGGGCATGGTCTCATAGAACAGCGCCTAATCCCAGTGTCAGCCTCACTCTACAAGGGCTCCTCCTGCTTTACAGTGGTTCTGAGTTGCCCTGGATACAGCTCCCTGCCTAACTCGGTGGCCCTCACAGGGGGCGCTTCCAGCCCGCAGGCAATGCAAATGAGTACAGGAAATATTATATTAATTTCTAGGCACTTCAAATAAGAGTTAGAACGAATCCGTAACTAAATTGGTAGGGAGCAGTTAGGTGACTGCCTTTCCAGTCCTGGGTGAGGTGCCTCCCTGCTGATTGACAGGTTGTCGGCTTTTGAGCGGGGGAAGAGGCTGAGAATTTAAACTTCGCTCCCACCAACATTTTCACTTGAGCATGTGGTTTCTTTTAACATCCTGCTCTATTTTACATACACACGCGCACGCACAAAATAGAATTACTTAAATGTACATATATGTGTATGTATATATGTACATGTGTGTGTGTGTCTGTGTGTGTATCAGTTCAGTTCAGTTGCTCAGTTGTGTCTGACTCTTTGCAACCCCATGGGCTGTAAGCACTCCGGGCGTCCCTGTCCATCACCAACTTGCTCAAACTCACATCTGTTGAGTTGGTGATGCCATCCAACAATCTCATCCTCTTTTGTCCCCTTCTCCTCTTGCCTTCAATCTTTCCCAGCATCAGGGTCTTTTCCAATGAGTCAGTTCTTCACATCAGGTGGCCAAAGTATTGGAGTGTGTGTGTATATATGTACGTATATATGTATGTGGGCTTCCTTGGTGGGCTTCCCTGGTGGCTCAGTGGTAAACAACATGCTTGCCATTGAAGGAGATATGGGTTTGATCCCTGGAAGATCCCCTGGAGAAGGAAATGACAACTCACGCCAGTGTTCTTGCTGGGAAAATTCCATGGACAGAGGAGCCTGGCATGCTGCAATGCATGGGGTCGCAAAGAGTCAGACACGACTGAGCGACTGGACTGAGGTGAACTGAACTTAGGTCCTACACTTCATGCATATTCTGTGTTTCTATAATTTAGACAACTGGTCTGTCCTTAAATAAGCACTGTCTTCTTTCACATGATGTGAGTGGTGGAATGTAGGGCAGTGATTAAGTATGTAGACTCCTGCAGCCTGAGTGTCTAAGTTGAAATCTAAGCTCTGTGTGACATTAGGTAAATTTCTTCACTTCTCTGGTCCTTGGGTTTTCCAACTATTTATATAGTACGGGATAGTTGAAATGGGTGAAGCACAAAGAAGAGCAAGTGCTTAACATAAAGCAGCTGTTATTATTTATTTCTATTACACATTCTTCAGTCAGTTGACTGTTGTTTTCCTACTTCCTGGTCTAGCTAACATTTTCTTTTTCTTTAAAACTTAGCTTACATTACATATTCTGAAAAAGTTCCCAGACCCTCTTCTGGGCTTCTGTTGCATCCCATGTATACCTCTACTGCTGTGCTTACCTTGATTCTGTGTAGTTGTTTACCTGGTTTGAGCTCTCTAATCTCTGTCCTCTTGGCACTGAGCGGCTAATATCGCTTCTGTAATTGTTGAGTGGTTTGCTTAAGAATGTAAGTAAGTGTTTAAAGAAGACTTGAGCTTGAGCCTGGCAGTTAACTACTTACTTGCTCTGTGGCTTTGGGCAAGAGAAAGTGCATTTTCTCATAGAGTTACTGGAGTTATTAAAGGTATGTGAATATGCTTTCAGCACTTGGCAAATGTTAATTATCTGAACAGCTGAAGATGGGAGTGATATTTCCACCGGATCGTACCTTACTACATAAAAGCCATGTACGTTTGTTGTTCAGCTGTGTGGATGGTGATTCTCAATTGCTTCTCCTCTGAAATATCACAGCATAGACACTCTGACTGTGAGACACTATGAGCTAGACAAAAGAAAGGAGGGTGGTCCTGAGGCCTGAAGCCTGGTTCTGTTCTGTGTGTGTTCCTGTGTTAGGGAAGGAGATGGCCTCTCTGAAACTCAGTGTCCATACCTGTAGCAGAGGGCTGGTTCCTCCTAGCAATCATAGTCTGTGATTTGTACCATCTGAAGGAATACTGTAGTGAAGGTTACATTCTTAGGTACGCTGCATTGCTAGCCACCTCATCTTTCTTCCTTTTCTGTCTCTACCAAAAAGGAAAAACATCAACCTGGCTACAAAAGTGGTTTCTTCCAAATGCCTTGAAATGTTTTCTACATGGTTTATAATACACTTGTTTTTGTGGCATGAGCAACGAAAGAGAACTTTAGAACTTACTGCTGCTTGAGAAGAAGGAAGGGTGGGATGGGATGATGATGAATGAGAAGCCTCTGGCCTTTCAGAGGCAGAAAATAAATGATATTTTAAGGAACCATCCTCCCCAAACTGTTTTAGTTTTCATATCATGAAAGAAAAACACATTATAAGATCTGCTTCAGGTAGCAAATGATCGGAGAAAAATGCAACAAAGTAAATAACACTAACAGTGTCTATTCCTAAACAAGCAAATGGGTAAAAGAAGGACTTGAGAAACTAGATTAAATAAGAAGGAATCTTGGGCTTCAGAAGAGCAAGGCTGGGGGCTTCTCTGGTGGATCAGTGGTAAAGAGTCCGCCTGCCAGTGCAGGAGATATAGTTCGATTTCTGATCTGGGAAGATCCCAAATGCCGCGGAACAACCAATCCCATATGCCACAACTATTGAGCCTGTGCCCTAGACCCTGGAGTGACAAATACTGAGCCCACATGCCACTACTATTGTAGTCTGTGTGACCTAGGGTCCGTGCTTCACAATAAGAAAAGGCCCTGCAATAAGAAGCCCCGAGCACCAAAACTACAGTGGCCCCTGCTTGTTGCAACTAGAGAAAAGCCCACACAGCAGCAAAGCTCCAGCATGCCAAAAGTAAATAAATAAATAAAATTATTTAAAAAAGAAGAAGAAGAGCAAGGCTAGATCTCAAAGGAAGATCTCTTTTCTAGTGTACTGATTAAGCTTTACTATGTGTATGAGGCCTGGTCATAGGCACTTTTCATGTCTTTTGACTCTATGACATAGGTACTATTACTATGCCCATTTATCAGATGAAGAAACTGAGGCACAGTTGTACAAGTTAACATAGTAGTGAATAAAAAGGGCACATGAGATTTGAATTCAGGCAGTCTAGCTCCAGAATCTGAATCTTAACCTACTGCAGTATATAAAAGAGTCTTATTTTAATGTTTGGTTGGAAAGATTTCCTGGAAAGGGGGATGGAAGCAGGAAGAGGATCCATGTTTTAAAAGAAAAAAAAGGAAAAGTAGAATTTCTAAAATTCTAGACATGGCCAAAATGGTCATTTATGTTCCTAAATCTTCAAAATGTATGGGGCTTAATTATCCCATATCCTGTATATTCCATCATATGGAAATAAATATCAACTCTGAGAAATGGGTTAGTGCAAGTTACTCTGTGGAAAATTAATAACCCCTTGTTGTACATCATAAAAATACTGACATGCAAGGCCCATGCTTCTTCATGTTCATACATCTTTATTATATTGGAAAATTCAGTGTGAATGATTTCTTGCCATTAAAATAAGTGAAAAATATAAATAAATGTTGAATCCTTCTTTACCGTAGAGCACAATAAATTTGAAAAGTTGTCAAAATTGTCAGTGACATTTTCTCTTTTGGTTTTCAAGGTTTGTAAATTTCAAATTACATTACAAAATTAGTAAATACATATAACATATAAAGCACAGCTTTAATGAATATTTCTGAGTGAACTTGCCTAGAGCTCTCATTCTGGTCAAGAGTTCTCATTCTGGTCAAATTCTCAACACCTCAGAAATTCCCTTCTACCCCCATCTAGCAACCCAGTCACAACCCAAACCTTCTCCTAAAGCTAGCCTCTACCCTTATGTCAGTTTTATTTTTTAACTCTTTTTTAAAATCCTCAAATATCCATCAAACCACAGAAGCCTAAAAATTGTTTTATTCCATCCCATCAATCCACTGACTTGCTAATTTAATAATCACAAACTCATACTGTGCAGTGCTAGGTTCATAAATAAAATTCATTAAAAGGTTACCAATGTTTCAGAAAAAAGTTTATACTGTTTGTTCCTCAGGAATCATTGATCTTCACTAAGGAAAAATATCCTGTACTTTGTGTAACAAAGGCTAGTGTTAGTTGCTCAGTCCTGTCTGACTCTGCAACCCCATGGACTGTAGCCCACCAGGCTCCTCTGTCTGTGGAAATCTCCGGGCAAGAATACTGGAAGGAGTCGCCATTCCCTTCTCCAGGGCATCTTCCCAACCCAGGGATTGAACTCATGTCTCCTGCATCGCAGGCATCTGAGCCACAGGGAAGCCCAATAAGGGCTACTATATTCTGTCTGTATTGCACAAAGGACTTTGGAAATCATTGTTTCAATTTTTTGTAGAAAAATTGAGGTAAATATTATTCTCATCTTTTAGTGGTGATAGGTGAGCTAATATCATTATTACTCCTTTTACAGGTGAGGAAATAGAAAATTTTGGGGTGATAGATAAGCTAATATCATTATTTCTACTCTTACAGATGTGCAGAGAGGTCGGGTGAAGTACCCAGAGCACACAACCAGGAAGTAGCCAGGTCTCCACTTTCCACCTTTTCTGCTTGATAGTCTTGCAAAATAGTCTTTCAAAATAACATTTTTAATAGCCATCTTTTAACTCTTCAAAGTAACAGGTAGTTTCCCAGATGCTTTTCATTCAGAAGATTTCTTAGCAGCCCTACTAAGATAGGTAGAGCAGAAGTTTTGAGTCTTGTGTGGTGAAAACGCTGAGGTTCAGAGAGGCAATGTAACTGCACTAAGTCACACATCTCTAGTGACTTAGGAACTGGTTTTGAAATGGAGCAGGACTCTATGGTCTTGGCTCATCCCCATGTCCTCTGTCTGATTTTTGTTTGTGGAAAAAAACTTTAGGCAAAGAATAAGTTTAATCAGAAAAGTGAGAACATGCAGAAACAAAGGTAAATAGTCAAAGGAAAACAAATAATAGTAATGTAGTCATTGAGCATAGTGAAGGACCGTTAGTTCCTCCTCATGGGCTATAGATAATACTCTGAGCCGTAACCCGTGAGCTGTCCTGTAGATATTGAAACCCCAGGTGGAGAAGTTAGCTAAATGATGACCAGATTCTGCAGCCGTGACATAAGCTGCTACAATTCCAAGAATTGGCCTCAGGAAATGGAAACACATCAGCCCTGGAACTAGAAACTAACTGTACCTAAAACAATCAAGATGATGCTGATCAGACCACAGATGCTCAATTTCAAGATGACTGTCAGAGCTGACTGTGCCGTTTCTGCATGTAGTCCTTCCCTCTGCCTATAAAATTTCTTGCCCACTGATTGTCAGAGGGGGCAGTCAACCTTTGGACAGATGTTCTTCCTTTCCCTCCCCCGCCCAGTTGCTGGCACCTGAAATAAAGCAAACTTTCCTTTTCACCAGCCTGCCCTTTCTGTTGGCTTCTGAGTGGTGAGCAGCCAGACCCTACTTTCAGTAAAAGTTAGACATTCTTTATGTGGACGCCAGAGTGAGGTGGAGTTGGAGAGGAAAGGGGGACCTCTGAGGGGACATATCATTTCCTGCTCTTTTCCCCTTTGACCTCTGGTGCCTCTCCTGGACCACCTGGGAAGACCCTGGAAGAGGTTGAGACTGAGGTTTGGGCAATTGGTCCTAATGGTGAAAATGTCTGTAGTAGGAAGAGAGAAGAAAGTGGAGAAGAAATCATGAGAGTGAAAAGGAATACAAAAATGGTCCTGAACTTTTAAGTAAGAGACTTATTAGGAAACAGGCTAATATAAATGATGGGGATTACCTTAGTATCCTAAAAAGCACTGATTACTGAAGAGAATGAAACATCAAGAAAATGAATCATTATATTGGTTTCAAGGTCAGTTGGATAACTTTCATTAAAAAAAAAAATTTCTGCATTTTTTTCCTCCAACCCTATTCTTCCTAATTTGAGGATATAACATTTTGCCCTGTTTCATCTACCAGTAACAAGTGAGAATTGGAAGTGTCTATATACCTAATCTGTCTTTCAATATCTGTCTTCTGCCTGGTATGTCTCAAGGAAGCATGTAAAATTCTTTTCACAAGCAATTAAGACATATCTTAATTTAATAAAATAATAAACATCTGCTTTGTGGTGATTTTAAGAAGGAGAGGAAGATATTGAAAAACCTTAGGTTGGTATAGGGAAACCCAAATGAACTTTTTGGCCAATCCACTAGAGCCCAATCAAACCATCATAGGGTATTGCAGTTCTATAAAGGTGAAGAGACTTCATCAAACAGGTAAAATAAATCCAGGGGTAACAAATCTGTAATTTATAGTACTAAAAATTTGGAACTGGTAGCTAATTTTAAAGTCATTTCTTAACTACAAACATCAAAGTAACAATGATATCAGAGCATTGTTGTGCCTCTCTCAAATATTTACTCACATAAAAAACCAATAATTATAGAAGCAAGCCAGGATTTTTACAGTCTAGCCTTTGTCTCAGAAAGAATCTTTTTTTCCCTTTTTTTTTTACATCCTTTCAAACTATTCTGAGATTTTATATGCCTAGACTCAATCATAAAATTGAATTCAGATATAACCTTTTGCTATATGTGGAGCTAATGAAATCACCCCAAAGGTCATTTACTTAAGCAATAAGCACTTCAAATTGATCATGATCAGTTAAACTATCAACTCTAGGTAATGATTTTTTCTCTCCTTTTCTTTTTTCTTTTAATACTTACTCAAGTACCAGAATTAGAAGATCAGTTTGTCCCTAGTGTTTAATATCCAATTTTCTACCAATCAGAACACAAGACATGCTCTGTTAGATTTATAATACTCTTAAAATGAGTTTTACTTTACAAGTCAAGGTACAATCACCAATTTTGTTGACATATTATTACGAGCTCTGTAAAATCTTAGATAAAAGCCAAAAATGAGATAAATCTGTATATCTCACATCTAATAATTAGATATTGTGGGAAAATTTGAAATATGTAAGGATATGAATATAGGCATATGCTTGAAAATGAATAAAGGGCACTATTTCAAATTCAATATTTTTAGCTCAGTTTTCAAGATCAATTTTTATTTCTTATCGCTCTAATAACATTTGGTAAGTCAGACTCTGTGTAATAATATTACATATTATCTTTACCTCAGTCAAATAAAAATAATTGTCAATAAACTCAAAGAACCAAATTTAATGTTATCATTAGTTATATATCAAAATTTTTCAGAATTTATAGGAATTGTGACAAACTTTAGCACTGTTGTTAAATTTGGCTTTAGCTAGTTCTAAGCACAATATAATTATTTTATCACATAAATACATGCCACATCACATCTTTATTATTTGGATGGTTAATTTTTGACTAGTTCACAGCATATAGCCCCTTTTCTAGAATATGAGCAGAGAAAATAAGAGGAGAAGAAATTTAAATCATCAACTGTTTCACCTCATCAGCAACCCTAGTAAAGCAGCTGATGGTTGCTGAGGTTGGAAGGGATTATTGAAATGGAGTTTGGGGACTATGAATTGAATATTTTTTTCCTATTATGACCTCCATTCTAATGCATCATGTAGCACCTACTACTGGGGACAGAGGTCAGAAAAGGAAACTAAGGTTGAATAGATAATGATGCCTCCCACCAAACTAATTGTCTATCTACCTGTTCAGAATCCATTCTCAGATTCTGAATACATGATTTAAAGAGTCCTCCACCATTCTTTCACCAGTGAAAAAATGATTTTTTTCTACTTATCAGAAAGCCTTTCCCTGTTTTGTATTCTATCACAGATTTTCATTTCAGCTAAAATGTTTATATTATCAATATGATGATATTGTTTTGGCTCCTTTTTCTTGCATCATGCAGATTATTTTGTGTCCCACATCCAATATATAAGCAACTCCTGTTGGCTTTGCCTTCAGAGTGTCCTGAATCCACTCATTTATGATCACTTTATCTCCAGGTCATCACAACTCCCATCTGGATCACAGCAAGATCTCTTTGCTTTCAATCAGGCCTCTGATCATCTACTTTTCACAAAACAGTAATTCTCTCAAAATGTAAATTAGATCATGTCAACTCCCCACCCTCACTCCCGGCCCCAACCCAATCACACATCAAACAAAATGCTCAGTTCTTACCATGGCCTGTGAGGCCCTGCATGACCTGGCTCCAGGCTTCCTGGCTTCCCACCCCTTTCTGTGATCACACACCGGCCACTTTGCAGCTGTTGAAAACGTAAGCATGCTCTCTGCTCAAGGTCTTTATTCTTGTAGTCACCTCTGCTTGGAAGGTGCTTCCCCCAAATGTGCAAAGTTTGTACCTTCATTTTATCTCGGTCTCCTCTCCAATATCAGCTCCTCAGAAATGCCCTCTCTGACCATCCTATCCCAGGAAGGTTTAACCCTCCTGTTACTCTACATTCTGAAAGTATAGTTAGTATTCTTCAAAGCATTTATGGCTATCTTAAATTATATTATTGATTAATTGGTTGATTGGTTAACTATTTTGTTGCTCCAATATGCCTGACTGCTCCAGAATATGAACTCATATAAGTTAAAGATTTCTCTTCTCTCCCCTACTTCCCTCCCCTTTCTTCTTCTTCCTCCCTCTCTTCCTTCCTTCCTTCCCTCACTGTTGTATATCTGGGAAGTGCAACTAGTGCCTAGAATATGGAGGCACTTGATGAAAATTTTGTTGGAAGATTATTGGAGGAATTAATTTACTTTTTAATACAATGTGACATAAGTATGACACATTTTTTGTTTCCAAATAGTTTATCCTGATCCCGGGACCTTGCTTCTTTTTTCATTGATAGAAATGCCATCATTGTAACAGTTAATATCCTTTTGCATTTGTTTGCAAAGATTTCTTTTCCATCCTTTTACGTGACTAGTGTTTTGGAACCAGCATCACACTGCTTTAATCGTTATAGTTTTGTGATGTGTTTTGATAACTGACAGTGTCAATTCCTTCCCAGATACTCTTTTCAAATTTGTATTGATTCTTGCCTATTCTTCTTACTTAGTTTTGACAGGTGATTATTAGAATGGCCAGTTCAAAACAGTGGGATGATCTGAGAGAATAACATTGAAACATATATATTATCAAGTGTGAAACAGATCACCAGCCCAGGTTGGATGCATGAGACAAGTGCTTGGGGCTGGTGCACTGGGATGACCCAGAGGGATGGGATGGGGAGGGAGGTGGAGGGGGGTTCAGGAGGGGAACACATGTAAATCCATGGCCGATTCATGTCAATGTATGGCAAAAACCACTACAGTATTATCAAGTAATTATCCTCCAACTAATAAAAATAAATGAAAAAATAAAATACAGTAAAAACAAAAAACAAAAACAGTTAAGTGTGTGGATTTTAACTAAAACTATGTACAGCTATGTATTGGTTTGAAAATCTTTTGCATTTTTTTTTTTTACAATGATGAGTCTTCCAACTCAAGAGAACTGTGTCTTTCCATTTATTTGAGTCTTCTTTTTTTTTTTTTATAGCTCAGTAATTTTTAATTTTTTTCATATGTGGACCTTTTTCATTATGGTTATTCTCATTATGGTTTTTTTTTTAAATTTCTGGACCTTTCTCATTATGGTTATGACCTTTCTCATTATGGCCATCTCTGGACCTTTCTCCCTATGGTTATTGTTTTTTGATAGCTCAGTAAAGTGTTTTTTTTTTTTTTTCATTTCTGGACCTTTGTTATTATGGTTATTTGCAACTGTTTCATTTTTATTTTTTTGCAGCTGTTTTATATCTCATACATTGTGAGTTCCAGTTGATGTGTTGCTTTATTATAAGTGATATTTTCCCAATGAACCCCATCTGGTAGTTAGCTTTCTCTCTGTGCTGTAACTGAAGATTTGAGTTCGTGTGAGATCGAGTATTTTCAGATAGTCAGTTCCTTTTTTCATAATTCATGGTTTTATATTTATGAATTTAATAAACATAAAATTATATATTTCTAAAAATTTCACATTATGACCATTTATCCCTATCCTTGCCACTCCCTGCCGCTTTTATCAAAATATCTAACAGAATTTGTCATTTGTATTTATACAAGCACTCTTTGTCATTCAAAAAATTTTTCAATCATACATTCAGAAATACACCGTAAATTTAACGCTTAGAAAAGAATTTTCTGTATTGTGTCTGGCAAGGAAACAACTCATTTCCTTTTTTAAAAAGATAATAGTCAAATCACTAGACCCTGATTTATAAAAAAAAATAATAGATGTAAAAATAATTCAGAAGATTACAGTATACTCTTTCTTGTATCATGTACATTTTACTTATATAAATGGCAAAACTATGTAACATAAGTCAGAAGTAACAACCAACACTTGGACATTGCAAATTCTTTTTTCTTGTTTGTGAAATTTTATTTTGCTCCATGCACTGCTGTGGCTTTTCATGTGCAAGCGCTGTAGTATTCTCAGCTCCAGTGCTGGGCACTCATATCAGATACTGTCTGGGGAAGGTCAAGTGCTCTTCTCCATGATTTATCCTCATTAATCATTATAAATAGGGAGTTCTGGCTGAAATTATTTAGAGTATAATGTGTGTTATATATGAATAATAAAATGGTCACCTGCACCTTCTCCTTGTAACACCTTCTTGGCGAGGATTTTCCCCCATATCAGAACGATCTGTGACCATAATTATGTCCTTTTAGCCTCTATACTCGCTGTTTCCTCAGAGGAAACAGTTGGAGCTTCTGGAAACCAGTATGCTTTTCTTATGTCTCACGAGGCAAAAAATAAAATCCCTCTCTTGCTGTTTGTTTGGTGTATATCCTTCTGCCTTTTTGGATGACACTCATGATTAATATGAACTGTCGCTTGGATAACAGGTTTCCAGAGACCCTGAGCTGCTGAAGCGGGATGCTGGGGGTGGGCAGTGGGGGTCGGGGAGCACTGCGCCGTAGCCAGCGCCAGAGGGCGCCACCTGCAGTCAACGCCATGCTCGTTTTTTGAGGACGTGAGAGTTGGTGGCTTTAAATTAAATATTAACAGTAAAAAAAATGAGGTCTGTGCTGGTTGTCGCTGCACAGAGGAGACCTAAATTGAGCTGTGGCCCCGCGGTCCCATTCCGCTGGCAGAGACCGCGCGCTGAGAGGGGCAAAGCCATCGGCCTGGTACAGGGAGGTGGGGTTGCAACTTCATTTTCCTCTGACATATATTGTTGGCTGATTAATAGGCTGACACTAATTTAGGTCTCAGAAGACCGGGCTGTGCCGTAACGGAATAGAGAGGGAAGGAGCTAGGGAGGAATGGGGAAGCACAGAGTGTGGGTTGTTTCAGAATTCGGGCCTAGGGAAACCCAGGGCATATTTTAAAGACCTTACCCGCTGGCAAATTGAGAATGAAAAAGCCAGTGCCTTAAACAATTAATTTCGCTAATCAGGCAATCTAACTTGTCACACTTAAGTATCTCAGTGTTGACCTGTTTAGACAATATGCCTTAATCCACGGGGGAGTAATTTCAGTAGATCATGTTTAAGTTAGCTAATTAATATCAAAAGCAGTGTGGAATTGACTAACAGGTAATTTAATCAAAAGATAATTAAAACTATTGAAATTTATAAATTATTATTTAATTAATATTAGTTAATATTATAATTTCCAGTCTGAATTATGCTGATTAAAGGGTTCTCTCATAAATACCACTGAAAATTAATTACAAATTAATATAATCTGCTGAACCTCCTCTTAATGGACTTCCAGCTATTTTTGACTTTTGCAATAAATAAACATTCGACCCCATACTGCATCCCATCCTCCTGAATGTATTAGGTTTTCTAGAACTATTGAGGCCATTAACTCCTTGGATTTCTAAGGGAATTCACACACAGAATAGCACCTTTGATAGCAGAGAGGTTGACTCTTACTCAGACGGAGGCTGAAGGGTGCTGGGTTAGGTGAACAGTGCTGAGGAAGGAATTCAACCAGCCAGTGGCTGTTCTGCTGCTTCTCAATGTGGCTCCATCTAATCCTTTCCTAACCTGCTTTAGAGAAGCTTTCCAGAAGACAGTTTTGGGGGGAGTGTGCAGGAGATACTTCCCATATGGAACTTTGTCCTTGGCTTTTCTCTGTGTTTTGCTCCCATCCCTGCCTGAGAGTGAACTCATTAGGAATATTGTGAACCGACTCAGGTGAGTGTGACTGGTGAGCCAGTGAAAATCAGATCTTGTCAAACCAGCCCAGTAGTCTGTGGTGGAGCTGAGTTACATCTGCAGAGAAGAGAGGGAAAGGCAGGAGAAGTCAGGGTTGGGACTGGATATTGTAATATTTCTTTCCCCTTTTATCTACTGTAGGAAGACAAGCTAACAACAGATCCAGGGGAAATGTTCTTATGATATTAGGGAGTTGACCGTATTTCCATATTGAAGTGGGCAGATACCCTCATGAGACAACTTTTTATTGCTGTTTCTCCCAGTATTTAATTTCTTGACTGTTAGGGGACCTGGAAAGAGGAAATGGAAACCAGAAAGCTGAGCTAAAGGGAACTCTCTTTGGTCATTGAGGATTTGTGTTATTAACCTTTCCTAATAAACTGAAAATGTAGGGGCTTCCCCATCACCCCCAGTGTATAGCATCTAGCACTTTGGGGGTGCCCTGTAAATATAAAATGACCTCTCTGCGTCTATTTATGATGTAGTTAGATGCTGAATGGGATGTCACAAAACCTAATACTACACATAGAAGCCCCTGGCTGAAATGTATATGCAGTAAAGACAGATTTACAGCTGCCTTGAGTTTCCCTTTGAATTTCCAAGATTTATTTGAGCTTAAGGTCTCAGCATAGGTTTGTGCTGCCAGAGCATTCTCCAGAATTCACACTAAAGCAGGGTTTTGGGACTCGTGTTGAATTTCCTTAGATGAACATATGCTTTTGGTCTCTGGAGGTTGTGACTGAATTTGAGGATGATGGTCTTCATTTTGTTTTTGTCATTCACTATGGATCACTATCAAAACTGGTTTTTCTTAATTGGAACATTTTGGGGAAACTAATGAAGGGAAAATCTTGCCCCTTAAAAATTGAATCACAGCTGTAGTAGTAGATAAGACTGACACATTCAGTCCTTAGAAAGAGGCAATCAATGTTGAATGCGTCAGGTGAGTTCATTTCTCGAGCTCAGCTTTAATAGCTTATAAAGAAGATTGATTAAGTTCTTGTCTGATAGATCAATAGTGGAATGAAGCTGAGCTTCCCAGCTTCCCTTCTTAAATGTGGATTTTCAGTATGCTTCGAGGCAGAGAAAAGGCAAACATTTGTGCATTACTTTTCTCCTTTGGCATGTTATTAACAGCAGCTATTATAAACAAGCACAATATTTTAAAATTACCAGGGTTACTTTATTGAATATTAAACATTTGCAAAAGTTCGTTAATTCACTCAACAAATAAGTCTATTTCAGTTGTGCTAGTATGAACGATTCTGGTCTAGATAAAGATAAAAGTGGTAACATCAAAAACTTAGGGAAACTTCATGGATTTGAACCTTGAGTTTCCAAATCTGCCATCTCGTCTGTGTGGTGGATATTAGCTTACAAGTATATGAAATTTCTGGTTTTATACATTTCTGTTATATATTAAAAGTAAAATTGTAAGTTTTTAAACTAAATAATTTCCTTTATTATTGATATAGAATACACATGCATAATTTATTTATATATAATATAATAATATATCATATATATTCCTTAATTCAGTCAATTCATTTACATGCTTATAATCAGATTTTATTTCCAGTTTTCTTTCTTTTTTCTCTCTTTAAGCTGTGGAATCATGACTGTTAACTTTGAACTGTAAAGTGTGATGACTAGGTAATTATGTTTTCCAACAAAGATTAACTTGCATTTATCTATAGAATATTTTTGAATGCTCTAATTCTAATTTTATAAACTGGGCAGATTTTTTCCTGCTTAAGCTATTCTTTTATCATTTACATGTAAAAGGAAATGGCAACCCACTCCCAGTATTCTTGCCTGGGAAATCCCATGGAGGGTCACAAGAGTCAGACATGACTTAGCGACTGAATCACCACTAAACTCTTTAGTGACTTCCTGGTTCTCTAAGAGGACAGACCTAAAGCCTCCTTTCATAGCCCCTTATGGCCTTGTGTATTCTGATCTCCAGTTAATCAGCCTCCAGCACCATCACTCCCACGCCCATGCTTCCCTCCAGCCACATTGGACATCGTTAATTTCTTTAGCAGTCCTTCCCTTTTCTATGTGACTACTGAAAAAAAAAATTGTTTTCTTCTGCAAGGAACCCTATCCCTCCGTCATCCTACCCCCCAGTTACCTGGTCACCTCTTGCTTAACCTTTGTTGTTTTTGTTTAGTTGCTAAATTATGTCCAACTCCTATTCGACCTCTTGGACTGTAGCCCTTTATTCTTCACTTCCTCTGGAATGCCTTCTCTGATTCCTCCAAGGCACATCTTGCTCTTCTATAGTCTCACATGACATCTTGGGCCATAGTTTGTATAATAGCTTTATTTGTTTAGCTACTTTAACACTTGAGGTTTCCCAGGTGGCCCTAATGGTAAAGAACCCACCAATGCAGGAGACATAAGAGATGTGGGTTCAATCCCTGTGTCGGGAAGATCTCCTAGAGAAGGAAATGGCAACCCACTCCATTATTCTTGCCTGGGAAATGCAATGGACAGAGGAGCCTGGTGGGCTATAGTCCATGGGGTTGCAAAGAGTTGGACAAGACTGAAGCAACTTAGCATGAACATGCACTTTATCAGTGTCTGGGAGGCTAGTGACTATGCCTGGTTTTGCTCACCTCTGCAATATGGGTTGAATAGTAATAAACTGAGTTTCTTGCACCTAGTACATATTTGTTTAATAATGTATGAATATTGACTATGGTACCACCTTGAACCATCCTTTTGCCTTAATCAGCTTCCCCACCCATTTAAAGAACATTAGGAAATGCAGAAAGCTTGTAGAAGATGTAATAAAATGCATACACCAACTAATTTTGCCTCTGATTACTGAGTAACTGAGCAGATCTCTTCTTCTTTAAAGAAAGGAGGAATCACATTTTTTAATGAAAACCATATATTGATGCTTGATTAATACTTAAGTTCCCTCCTGTCTTAGTAAAGATTGGAAAGAAGGTGGTGTGTATATATGTGCATGCATATGTGGAAGGAGAGGGGTTGGAAATGGTGGTAAGAAATGTTGTGTTTGAACAGTCACAGTGGAGGGCCAGGAAGAGGAATTGCAGTACATGTTGTAAGAATAATTACAGTGTTTTCCTCTGTGATTTATTGAAGAAAAAGTCTATGAACAATGTCAAGGTGAGATTAAAATACTTTTATACATCATCAAAATAATTCTGCTTTTAAGGGAGAATAATAGGCCAGCAAAAGTAAAAAGTTGTCTCCTAGAGATGGGTCTCCTCTTCACACGTGGAGACATCCTTTTGGGTGCAAAAGGAAGAACAGAATAGAGTATATCACAATAGAATATGTACATTATTGGGCAATATTGGAATGGATTATTAGGTCACTGAGGTTAGAAGTGACATGTGAATAATACAAGAAGTTTTCTAGGAGGGTGAAATTATTCTTTTTCAACATCTTTTCATGATCTCTATTTACCTAATTTTTCATCTGCCTTTAACTTTTTGAGTTTTAAACCAAAATGCAAATACATTTCAAGTACAGTGCTTCTTAATTTTCAAAAGCTGTGATGAGAGCAAGTCAAATGAGTGGAGTGTACAGGGCTTGGATACTGTCTAGCTCTGCCTTTGGTATTTTGTTTTGTTTTCTAATGACCAGGACAGCCTTTAAAAACCTCATTTCTAAAGTTGCAATAAATACTGCAAACATCATGGGCTTTCAAAGAAAATAAATACTTTAAATTTCCAGAAATATTATTTTAAATAAAATATATTATAACTTGTTTAAAATTACTTTTAAATGATCGTTGTATGTTAACTGAAACTGATAGCATGGAAAGAAATGTTTAATTTTCACCAAAGTTATTTGACACAATAAGAATGAGCAGGCAACTTTCAATTATATATTATTCTTACTGACTTTTATTAGTAGCATAAGTATGGTAATATGGTCGGGAAATCTTTGGGATGCAGCTCTTTTCACAATTTCAATGACTTGATAGCCACGGATGGCATTTGTGTTTAGTTTGGAACTTTGTTTTATCAAATAACTTTTGAGATGAAAGTCATTAGTCTGATGGCACAGCATAAGGTTTTTGATACTAATATCATTTAAAAAATATCCTGTAGAGTGTAAATTTCTAATTAAAAAGACTCAAAACACTTCCCTGGTTAAGTCTTGGTGCTTCCAGTACGAGGGGAGAGGGTTTGATCTCAGGTTGGGGAACTAAGATTCCACATGCTTAGTGGCATGACCAAGAAAATAAAAAATAAACAGCTGTTTAAAAAAAATAAGTTAAAAGGTTCATGAAATAAAGCATTGATTTTATGGAGAGATACCTTTGCCTCCTCCTTGACTATACCTCCTAGACTATATGGACAGAGGAAAAAATGACAAAGAAGCTTCTTTTGTAATTTTGTAGATGCTTTTAACACTTTTAAAATTTATTGTCATGTTTTAATTACTATGAATTAAAATATGGACAGTAATCTTGGACATATTTTAAGGCCTGTATTTTGTGATCACAGCCTTGTATTTCCCACGCTCCCCTGTTCTTGGAATTCTCCAGGCCAGAATACTGGAGTGGGTAGCTGTTCCCTTCTCCAGGAGATCTTCCCAACCGAGGGATTGAAGCCAGGTCTCTTGCTTTGCAGGCAGATTCTTTACCATCTGAGTCACCAGGGAAGCCCATACTTCTGCAGCCTTGTATTTACTTAAAAAGCTTTACTAAAATGATGCTAAGAGGGTAGATATTTTGTTAAGTGTTCTAATCAGTTAAAAAAAAAATATATATATATATATATATAGTAAATAAAAAGGGTGGTAGGAAACCTTTGGGTGGTGGATATGTTTATGATGTAGAATGTGATAATTTTATAGGTAAATACTTATCTCCAAAGTAATCAAAGTGTACATATTACATATGCACTGCTTTTCTTATGTAAAAGAAAAAAAGCTATAAATTGACTCTTAACAACTGGGAAAATATTCTGTGTGGATGTTTCTCAACTTTATCTGAGTCAATAATCTCTTTATTATAAACATTTTATAACTCTTCTTATTACCCTGAGTTAAAATTTATTTTTAATATAACTTATTACATACATAGATTCTAAAAGAAAACAATGTAATTCCATAATTGTAATTTAAAGAGGAAGAAAAAGGATCATGATTTATAATAATAAATAATATGTATGTCAGGATGTCAGTACTTGGCAGAACTACAGCGGAAGATGAAACAAAGTTGGCTGAAACTTGCCCGTGTGTATGTCACCATGACTGACCATCACTGGGAGAGCTTTGATGTGTTAGCTACTCAGATTCAAGACTGACTTTACCAGCTGTGGAATGTGTTACCAGACAATGAATGTGTGTGTGCTAAGTCACTTACGTCGTGTTCGACTTTATGCAACCCTATGGACTGTAGCCCTCCAGGCTCCTCTGTCCATGGGATTGTCCAGGCAAGAATACTGGAGTGGGTTGCCATGCCCTCCTCCAAGGGATCTTTCTGACCCAGGAATCAGACCCTCATCTCTTATATCTCCTGCATTGGCAGGCAAGGAGGTTTTTCCTACCTCTAACCTGGGAAACCCTGGTTTGTATACCTGGGAAGCCCTGTTATAGTGTGGGTGGTGGTGGTTTAGTCGCTAAGTCGTGTCTGACCCTTGCGACCCCATGGCCTGTAGCCCACCAGGCTCCTTTGTCCATGGGATTCTCCAGGCAAGAATACTGGAGTGGGTTGCCATCTCCTTCTCCAGGGAATCTTCCCAACCCAGGAATCGAACCTGGGTCTCCTGCATTGCAGGCAGATTCTTTACTGACTGAGCTATGAGGGACGCCCCCTGTTATAGTGTACATACATCTAAACTGGAACTCACTGTGCTTTGAGGAAACATGTTTTGGTTGTACTAATAATAGGCTTAGCAAAATGGCCTGTCTGGGCTGTTTTCAGAGGATTTGGAAAAGTCAAATAGCTCATCTCAAACTAAAGAAATCTGAGATCTGGGTCTTACAGAGAGAAGTGACTGTGAAACAGGAAGGCAGAGGATCCAGTGTCAACCTCAGTGTTTCTCCTTTGGACCAGCATACAGTTCAGTTGCTCTGGGTTTTTCGCCGCAGCGCACTTTGCTTTCGCTCACTCGTCCTGCCTCGTTCCCTGGCCCCTCCTTCCGTGTTGGGTGCTCACTGCCTCGTCCAGTGCCCCCCGTGCCACTCTTCATTTTATGACTCACTTCAGGTCACACCTTCTCCATGGAGATCTGCTCCAATCAGCATCTGTTCTCCTGTAATCTCTCTGGCAAAGTTTAAATATTTAATTATTCTCCAAATATTTCCCAGTTACTACTTTACCTTCCCAGTTAAACAGATTAACTGTTACAGAGGAGCAATCCTCTTAAGGGAAAGCATGGCAGAGGTTCCTTTTGTATCCTTTGCAGTGGTCAGCAGCGCACTTGGCACCAAGCGGCCCTGGGTAAACAATGAGACATTCATCTGCGGGCTTGACCTGAGAAAGTGTATTCTGATTCAAAAAATTTATTGAATTAATGACAGGGTCTTACTTTCAACATACCTTCTCATAAGATCTGATGTTTACATCTGATGGTCATGAAAATATCTCACCTCAAACCTATGAGAATATGAATTCCTATCAGTATGATATGCTTTCTCTTTTAATAAATATGTTTTCATGGCAGTCAAGATTTTAGATCTCACTGGGAATTAGCTTTTGTCTTATTCCAATGTGGCAATGCTGTCTATGACTTGCTCTGAGAGATGCCTGCCCTGACATCTCGTCTATAGTTGTGACCCAAAGGGTACTAAGTGATGGCTATGGGGCAGCATTAATTATTCTCAGGAATGTACCTCTATGGTAGAGTCTGAGGCTTGGAATTAGGAGGACGTCTTTTGTTCCTGACATTTTGTTTTATCTGTGTTATTTAATTAGAAATAGTCTTGTATCAGTAAGGGCTCTGTCTCTTGAATCAGGTAGTGTTTCTCTTCCTAAACTTCAATCCTGTAAACACATAGTCTTTTACAGATATCAATTCCATTTTGTGAGAGCTCAACTATATAAAGATCATTTTCAACTCTCTGGTTGACTCGTTAATCTTATGTAAACCAGCAGTTTGAAATCTTTGATGAACTTATTCAAGTCTGGAAAAAGGGTCTTGTTTTAAATTTAGTAAATTTGCTTAAAATAACTTCCGGGACTTCCCTGGTGGTTCAGCGGTTGAGTCCACTTTCTAAGGCAGGGGGCATGGGTTCAATCCCTGGTCTGGGAACTAGGATCCCACATGCCATGGGGTAACTAAGCCAGCTTGCTGTAACAAAGAACTGTCATGCCACAACTAAAACCCTATGCAGCCAAATAAATAAATATTAAAAAAAAACTTCCTTTTAAAGTTGTCATGTTATTCTTTATATTAGTTAATAATGATTGTTATTTCTATATATATGTAAATGTTATGTGTATACATGTATGCATGTGATTTCTATTATCACAATAACATTTTAAAGCAATGCTTCTCATTCATTAAACAAATATTTATGAAATGCTTAGGATGTCCCACTTATCTAGGTATTAGAAGAAAATAAGCAAGATGTTGTACATTAGTGTATTGGGGAGTACAAAGAATAACTTATCAAGAAGGGATGGCAGACGACAAATCAGATAAATAAGTAAAATAGGGACTCCCTTGAGGGTACAGTGATTAAGACTTTGCCTTCCAATGGAGAGGCTTTGTGTCGGATCCCTGGTCTGGGAGCTAATATCCCACATGCCTCATGGCCAAGAAACTGAAACATTAAAGCAGAAGCAATATTGTAACAAAGTCACTTAAGACTTTAAAAATGGTCCACATCAAAAAATATTTTTTAAAATGTTTTAAAAAATAAGTAAAATAAAGCAGAAAAAGGAGGTTTATTTATTTTTTTTTGCTATAGTTTTGTTGAATTTTTAGATATTTGGGGAATAAGAGGATGACTTAAGAAATGACTGAAAGAAGTGGAGGAAGAAGCCCCATGGATATTTGGGGGAAGGGCATTCCAGAAGTGGAGGCAGTGCAAAGGCCCTGGGGCAGAGGGCCAGGTATGTCTTCAGAATTATGAGGAGGCGGGTGTGGCTAAAGCAGAGAAATTCCCTGGGAGGGACTAGTCATAGATGAGATTAGAAAGGAGCCCGGTCCTGTAGGAATATAGTCTTGAAAGCTGTCATTAGGACTCTTGGGCTTGCCTTGTAGCTCAGTCAGTAAAGAATCTGCCTGCAGTGCAGGAGACCCGGGTTCGAACCCTGGGTTGGGAAGATCCCCTGGAGAAGGAAATGGCAACCCACTCCAGTATCCTTGCCTGGAAAATCTTGTGGACAGAGGAGCCTGGTGGGCTGCAGTCTATGGGATCGCAAAGAGTTGGGCACGACTGAGCAACTAACACTTACACTTAGGACTCTCACTCTTAGTGAGATATGAGCCACCATGGATTTAGAGCAACATTACCACTTGCTATTATTACACCCATTTCACAGAAGGGGAAACTGAATGGAGCTCTTATTTGAGGAGAAACAAACAAACTTTGAAAAACACTCTTATTCTGGAATCATTGATACTATAATTCTATTGTGTTTTTCTAGGGAGAAATGTCTTAATACTTGTTTTTGCATAGTAGAAAGAGTGGCCACTTCTGTTTGATGGATTTTTAATTAGGAAAGTCTCTTCAAAATCCAGGAGTGGAAGGCCAACCCAGGTAATGGGAAAAAAATATGGATTTGGATTTGGAGTTATCTATAGTTTTGGGCTTCCCTGGTGGCTCAGAGGTTAAAGTGTCTGCCTGCAATGCGGGAGACCTGGGTTTGATCCCTGGGTCGGGAAGATCCCCTGGAGAAGGAAATGGCAACCCACTCCAGTATTCTTGCCTGGAGAATCCCATGGACAGAGGAGCCTGGTGGGCTACCGTCCATGGGGTCGCAAAGAGTCGGACACGACTGAGCGACTTAACTAACTAACTAACTAATAGTTTTGGGACCTTGCTTCAGTGCTACTGGTTCCCATGTACTGAAAGCTCCCTAAGGGCAGGCATTGTGATAAGACTTTTAAATGCACTGTCTCACTTAATTCTCATGACAGCCTATCAAATAGCTACTGTTATCCCAATTATATGCTTCCCTGGTGGCTCAGCAGCTAGTAAAGAATCCACCTGCAATGCGGGAGACCTGGGTTCGATCCCTGGTTTGGGATGATCCCTTGGAAAAGTGAATGGCTACCCACTCTAGTATTCTGGCCTAGAGAATTCCATGGACTATACAGTCCCAATTATACAAATGTTTAGATGAAGAAACTTTGGGTTAAATTATTTAAATAACTTGCTCAGCGACCTAGTGCTCATATGGGAAGGAGCCCTCATTTCTGATACCTGAGACCTGCTATAATCCTTACATCCCTCATCACTGTGGCCACGGGAGAGTTCTAGTAGATTCTGGGAATCTTTCCAGGTGTCCCACACTCGACGTGTTCTTCTTGCTTTAGGGCTGCTATTGTTGAAAGCTTAGGGTTTTATTTTGTACTTGCTTAAAATGAGGCTATAAATATTAAGACAGGTTTTTCCTCTTTCTTTTCTTCCCGCTCCCCTTTCTTCTCTTCAGACCATCTGCACCCTCTCCCCTCCTCTGTCACTAATGGTAATAACCTCTGTGTGTGATCCATGGCTTTCTCCAAGTTCATATAATCATATGTAGACATAGATATTTCCTTTACTTTATAAAAATGGGGTCATACTGTATAGACTTCTCTGCATATTGTCACTTGATACAGGGGAAAAAAAAATCACTTTAATTTAGTTGATCTTCAACCATTTCCATATTAAGGTATTTTCTTTGTTCCCAGTTCTCTGTGTTTCTGTAAACATATCTGTTACCTACTGATGTTTTTATTTTTGAGATTGATTCTCAGATATAGGGTTACTGAGACTAGGATATGTGCAGTTTTAATTTTTATGGATTTGTCTGGATTACTTTAAAAAAAGTTATGTAACAACTCACATTGCCAGAAGCTGGTTATTACATGTAATCATTTTCCTGAATCTTCACCAGAATTAGGTGCTACTTCTTTGTTTAATTTTTTCTAATCTGATGGACATAAAATCTTTCATGGGATTTACATGTTCCTGTCTGGTAAGGGAGTTGAACATCTTTTCATAATTTTATTGGAATTTACTCTTTTGTAAAGTGTCTCTTCAATTGCTTTGTACATATATTGGATGGTTTTTTCTTCCACTGAGGTGAAATTCACATAATAGAAAACTGAACATTTGAATAATTCAGTGGTATTTAGTAAATTACAATGTTGTGTGACCACATACATATCTAATTCTAAAACATTCTCATTGTCCCAAACGTAAGCCTCATACGTATGAAGCAGTTACTCCCCATTCCCTCCCCTGACTCCCAGGTTCTGGCAACCACCTATCTGCTTTCTGTCTCTATGGATTTACCTCTTCTGGATATTTCATAAATGGATTCATGCGCTAGGTGAACTTTTGTATCTGGCTTCTTTCACGTAGCATAATGTCTTCAAGGTACGTCAGCATGAGTGGTACACCATTTTGTTATCAATCTGGAGAGCTATTTGCAGATTCTAGATTTAAAAAATTTTGTCATCTGAATTTGCAAATCTTCCTCAATATAATACCTGCCAATGGATTTTGTTAGTGAATTATTTATCCTATAAAACATAGTAATTTTGCACATTTATATATATATATCTGTCTTTAATTTCTGGGTTGCAAATTCAGTCTAATATTTTTGTGGGTTTAGGTTTACATGTAAATTTTTAAGCAAATTGGGATATAAGTATATGAGTTTTCTTTCTCTCAGAGGAATGGCTGCTGGTATCACTGTTGTTTTTAATAAATTACCTTTTCTTTCCTTGATTGAAATTCATCTTTCTGTATATTTATTTCCTGCTGTTGACTTTTCCCGTTTTTTCTGATGCATTATAGTGATGTTTCTACTGTTCCTGTTGGGGTACCATACAGTTTGGATTACAGCGTTTTGTATGGCACTTAATATTCTTTCTGTGTTACATTTTTTTTTCTGAGTTTAGTTTAACATACCTAAAATTTTTTTGATTCTAAGCAAGAAAAATTAGTTTTTTTTTTTTTTTTCAATTTTGGATCTTAAAAGCGATACATTTAAAAATTCTTTCTGAACAAAATGACTAGATGATTTACTGATATTTCTGTTGGTAAGTCTATAAGTTGCAATCCTGATTAGCAAGAAAAAATTGCTTCTTGACTGGTTCCTTCTTTGGGAAAATACAGAGATAAGCTTCTTCCCTAGCCTTACGTTGTTGTTGTTCAGTTGCTCAGTTGTGTCTGACTCTTTGTGACTCCTGGCTTCCCTGTCCATCACCATCTCCTGGAGCTTGCTCAAATTCATATCTATTGAGTTGGTGATGCCATCCAACCATCTTGTCCTCTGTTGTTCCCTTCTCCTCCTGCCTTCAATCTTTCCCAGCATCAGGATCTTTTCTGATGCGTCAGCTCTTTGCATCAGGTGGCCAAAGTATTGGAGCTTCAGCTTCAGCATCAGTCCTTCCAATGAATATTCAGGATTGATTTCCTTTGGGATTGACTGGCTTGATTTCTTTGCAGTCCACTGGACTCTCAAAGGTCTTCTCCAACACCACAGTTGAAAAGCATGAATTCTTCGGTGCTCAGCTTTCTTTATGGTCCAGCTCTCACATCCATACATGACTACTGGAAAAAACCATAGAATTGAATGTCGAACCTTTGTTGGCAAGGTAATGTCCCTGCTTTTTGATATGCTGCATAGGTTGGTCATAGCTTTTCTTTCCAGGAGCAAGTGTCTTTTAATTTCATGGCTGCAGTCACCATCTGCAGTGATTTTGAAGCCCAACAAAATGAAGCCTCTCACTGTTTCTGTTGTTTCCCCATCTATTTGCCACAAAGTGATGGGACCAGATGCCATGATCTTAGTTTTTTGAATGTTGAGGTTTAAGCCAGTATTTTCACTCTCCTCCTTTGCTTTCATCAAGAGGCTCTTTAGCTCCTTTTTGTTTTCTGCCATAACGGTGGTGTCATCTGCATATCTGAGGTTATTGATATGCAGTCTTGATTCTAGCTTGTGCATCATCTACCCTGACATTTTGCATGATGTACTCTGCATATAAGTTAAATATGCAGGATGACAAAATCAGCCTTGATGTACTCCTTTCCCAATTTGGAACCAGTCCATTATTCCATGTCCAGTTCTAACTGTTGCTTCTTGACCTGCATACAGATTTCTCAAGAGGCAGGTCAGATGGTCTGGTATTCCCATCTCTTTCAGAATTTTCCACAGTTTGTTGTTATCCACACAATCAAAGGCTTTAGCATAGTCAATGAAGCAGAAATAGATCTTTTTCTGAAATTCTCTTGATTTTTCTATGATTCAATGGCTGTTTGCAATTTGATCTCTTTTACCTCTGCCTTTTCTAAATCCAGCTTGAACATCTGGAAGTTCTCGGCTCACATACTGTTGAAGCCTAGGTTGGAGAATTTTGAGCATTGCTTTGCTAGTGTGTGAAACGAGTACAATTGTGCTGTAGTTTGAACATTCTTTGGCATGGCCCTTCTTTGAGATTGTAATGAAAACTGACCTTTTGCAGTCCTGTGGCCAGTAATGAGTTTTCCAAATTTGTTGGCATTTTGAGTGCAACACTTTAGTGGCATCATCTTTTAGGATTTGAAATAGCTCAGCTAGAATCCGTCACCTCTACTAGCTTTGTTCATAGTGATGCATCCTAAGGCCCACTTGACTTTACATTCCAGGATGTCTGGCTCTAGGTGAGTGATCCCACCATCATGGTTATCTGGGTCATGGAGATCTTTTTGTATAATTCTTCTATGTATTCTTGCCACCTCTTCTTAATATCTTCTTCTTCTGTTAGGTCCATACTGTAATCAGGGGTATTTCATATTGGATCCAGCCACACTGCTTTAATCTGTATGTTTGAAGGTTAGTACAGAGTGATGCACCAGCTTTCCCAGGAGAAGCTATTTGTAATTTCCTTGTGACTTGCAGAGCCTGTCACTATGCATGACTTTTGTTCCTTGATTATTAAAGACTGTTAAACTCTTCATTCATGAAGCACTTGTAGGCAACCATTATGTACCCATTACTGGGTAAGATCTAGAAAAGAAGGCATTACTCATTCTAGCTTTGAAAAACAAAGATAATTTTTGCTTCTCTAAAAGAAGACACAATCTCTACCCTTAGGAAAATCACAGCACAGTTGGGGAAATATAAATATTTATAATTATATCTAAATACATCTTCAAATCAACATTTATACACACGTATACACACATCTCCCAGCAATAACTTGCATTTGTATAGCACAGCTCTTTATAGTTAAGAAAGTGTTTTCATCAAAATTGTCTTAAAATGTCCCTACAACATGGTGAACAATGTCCAGCAACTATTTGTACCCTCAGTTTACTGATGTTCAAAATAAGATGTTTGAGGTAAATGAGTTCCAAAGTCTTTTTAGAAAAAATTGTTTAATTCCTGCTGCTTTTTACCCTGGTTTATTCTTAACGGAGCCACCCTTGGTTCCCAACACCAAAACTATAGAACATCTTTTCCCCCTAGAAGTGGGGCTATTCAGCTTTTTGGTGGGCAAATTTGTATTATGTAATATGGCTTGTTTGGGGGGGGGTTAGAGATCCAGTAGAAAATAAGATCTCCATGGTCCTTGCCCTCATAAAGAGTATATTTTTGAAGGGAGGGATATAAAGAACAGGGAAGATAAGAATACTAGACCTTTAAAAAGTAACTGGAGTTGTGATCATTGTATATGGGGCACAAAAATGCACATTAGTATATGGGACATATAGCATTTGACCTGACCTAGGTGGATAGCAGAGTGAACTTTTCTAAAGATGTGATTGTTAAGCTGAGTGAGTGTGCCATAGCTTGGGAGAGAGCATTGAAAAATAGGGAAAGCCTTAAGATAGAAAGGAGTTCAGATCACTGAAGGATCTGAAAAAGGGTGGCAAAGATTGGAATGTAAATAGTAAAATCAGGTAGTGATAAAGCCAGACAGTGAGCTGGCCGGAGATTCTGCCGGGCTTTTAGGTCAAAGTGAAGATTTTGGAAGTTATCTGTGGAGCATCACAAAGCTTCAGAGAAGGCTCTGACTGCTTCAGAGTAAGGCATAAGAAGAGAGACCAACTTAGAGAGTTGAGGCAGTGATTAGGGCTGGGATATTGGTAGAAGAGAGAGAAAGAAGGCAACATATTTAAGAAGCTCATCGGAACTAGAATTCACAGGTCTTGGTAATTGATTCACGGTGTGGGCAAGATATCAAGAAAATCCCCCAAGTTTGGATGGGCTTGGAAGGAAGATTATATAAATTTAAATTAACAATTAGATCAAAGGGTATAGAAAAACATTTTGGTTCTTTCTACAGTGGTGTAAAAGATGGGAAAAAAAGAATATGCTCTCATAGGAATTAAAGCCATAATGACACACCACATATTTGCTTTAACTAAAGAAGGCTATAGTTGTACAGAGCTCAAGTGAACATGATACACTATTGATAATAAAACTGAGGTCTTGCCCTCCATAAAAATTAAACTAATTATCATACACTTGCATGATCACCATGTTATTTATTATTTTCTATTTAAAACCATTATTTTTATTGCAAAACAGGCATAATTTTACTCTCAGCCTATAAGCCTTACTATAACTTATCTGTATCCTCTAAGCACAGAACCATTTTTGTTCCTTTAATAAGTGTAGTAATTTACATTTGCTAATGGTATAACTATGATAATTAGTATAATGTAGTTGTATTCTTAACCATTGCTTTATTACAACAATTTTAAATCTTGTTATTTTTTCCTGGTGGAGCAGAGCATATGATTATCCATGATTTTTTTTTTAAACAATGTATTAAAAAACCTTTGCTTGCTTTATTTTACTTCTGGCTCAATTCAGTCAGCAAAACTTTACATGTAGTTTGGAGATTTTAATCACCACGTATTGGATGAAATTGGATACATGCTGTTTTTTTTTTGGTTTTTGATTTATTTAGGTTTTGTTCCTAAATCTTTTGCTTCCAGGCTAGTGCATGCAGGTTTTCTTGCATGGCAAAAGAGAAATTTAGTCTTTTTCTTTTGACTACACTGTGGTGGATAGTTGCAGAAAGAAGAGCTTAGTGTTAATGATTAAAATACTGAGTAAAAATTATAGTGAACTCTGTCATCTGGGATAATCATAAAATAAAAAGCTTTGTTTAGCCAAATATTCATATATATATATATATATATATATACCATATATAATTTATAGATGTCTAATTTTCTAATAATCAGAGCCAAATTAACTTCCCCTAAAAATGAAGCAAAATTTAATTGCACATTGGCCTTTGAGGAGTCAGAAGATGTTTCAGGATTTTTCAAAGTCTGATGGGGCATAATTGCGAACTTCCCATTGTTTCAGGCTCTACTATGCTTTCTCTATAATGTTTTAAAATTTCTTAGTAATAGGACATTTTGAGTATTTGGAAAAGATAGCTTTGCCCAGTATATCAGATCTTCATTACCTATTTCCAAGATAGAGCAAATTCTCAACTTTTAAAATAAATGCATATTCTGCAGACTGAGTGTGAAGGAGACCACATCTAGGAGGTGAAAGGAATAGTTAAAGTAATTAAAATGTGAGGTTTGCATTTTTTATGTTATTTAAACGCCAATAATCTGGATCCTGCCTCACCAGAACCATTAATTACATGGATTTTTTTTCAGCACTGGCCTTTTCCACCTTAGTGCTGAGGCTGTTTAAGTTCAAATCAGCCCTGTTGTCTTCCTACCACCTCAGATCACCTTTCAAGATTTCAAATTATGAAAAAATACTAAATTATGTTCAATTCACACTACCCAAGTTAGCCAGAAGACTTACTAATCAAATACCTTGAATATTTCCAATTTTGACAAATGTATTTAATTTGGAGAATTTGGTAAAAGAAACAAAAATAAGAGGAAAACACCTTTGTTTCAACAACTTATGAAATTCAGAAGAATATACATTTTTCTTTTTCAGTTATCCAGAGGCAAAGTATGTTCCTCTCTTTGACTCGAAACTGTATCTAACAGGGGTACCTCAAGGGACAATGGCGAAGGTACTCGCTGCATTAATCTTTTGGTGCAAATTGTGTCAAACTGTGTGGCTTTTTAATGATTTTAAACAACAACAACAACAATAGATTTTACAGATCTCAAATAATTGCATCCATTTTCTTCATCGTTTATCTCCCAGAAGTTGCTTAATAAAAGGTCAGTATAAATGCCGTTAACTTCAAGAAAGAAGCCATGTGTGTGAAACACTTTTGCAGACTCTGGAGTACTCACTGATATGAATGTGATTATGGTGGGTGTTCTGAACAAGGCTGACAGTTGAATGTTCCTAGAGAAGACTTTCTAGTACTTGTGCTTCTGCATTCATTTGAATCTGCTCCTCTGCTCTGCTGATGTCTTGCACATTGTTTGGCCCATTTCACTCTCTAATGACAGGCCTGGTGCATTCTGATGGAGAATTTGCCACACATGTTAGAATTCAGACCAACAGGTAGTCAGCCATCTCTGTCTCTGAGACATCCTTTCTACATGTTAATTTCATTTGTTTCACATCCTTCTACAATGCCCAACTTCAGGCTGATTTTTTTTTTTTCCCAGAAAGCGTGTTCTTCAGCATTCTGATGTCAGCGGACATTGCGTTAGTGACTGAATATTTGAGCTTTTATTTTGACAACACATTTATAGTCAGTGCTCTAGCAGCTCTCTTTTTGCCTCCTGGAATCTTTACTTGAATCCATACATTTTCAGGTGGGGTTCCCAGATGGCTTAGGGTAAAAATCCACCTGCTAGTGCAGAAGACGTGGGAGACGTGGGTTTGATCCCTGGGTCTGGAAGATCCCCTGGAGGGGAAAATGGCAACCCACTCCAGTATTGTTGCTGGGATAATCCCATGGACAGAGGAGCTTGGTGGGCTACAGTCCATGGGGTGGCACAGGATCAGATTTGACTGAGCGACTGAGGACAACTCCTGGCAACATGCATTTTCGGGTAGATTTTATGTGTGTGTACCTTCTATTCCTATTTTTATAGTAAAAAACTATAATATATAGGATAGTATGGTTTTTAGGTCCAAAACCATACCTTATAATCCTTTGTATGCTTCACAGACCATTTTAGGTTTTGTTGATTTGATGTTGATTACCAAAGAAATAGTTATAAATCTTTTTGTGCTTTGAAGATATATTTTATTCATTTATTTACTTCTTCATAAAGAGATTTCCTTTTTGTAAAAAGGGCTGTGTGTCTTATGGATCAATGAAAGATACAAAAGAATATATATATATATATATTTGCAGTTGTAGCTGTGGTTAATTTCTGTGGTTAGATTGAAGAGGACACTTAATGTGAATAGGCTTCACAGAGTTCTTTTTTTTTTTTTTTTTAATTTTTTTATTAGTTGGAGGCTAATTACTTCACAACATTTCAGTGGGTTTTGTCATACATTGATATGAATCAGCCATAGATTTACACGTATTCCCCATCCTTGTTATTGTTGTTCAGTCCCTAAGTTGTGTCTGACTCTTTGTGATCCCCTGGACTGCAGCCCACCAGGCTTCCCTGTCCTTTACTATGTCCCGGAGCTTGCTCAAATTCATGTCCATTGAGTCAGTGTTGCCAGTCAACCTTTTATCCTCTGTCACCCTGTTCTCCTTCTGCCTTCAACCTTTCCCAGCTTCAGAGTCTTTTCCAGTGAGTCAACTCTTCACATCAGGTGGCCAAAGTATTGGAGCTTCAGCTTCAGCATCAGTGAATATTCAAGGTTGATTTCCTCATAGCATTATTAAGCTTCCTAAAATTAAATGAATAATATTGTATGCTTAGAGGCTTTTTCTTCCCCTTGTGGGGAAAAAGCTCCACATTTTTATCAGATTCTCAAAGTGACTCAAAGATTTGTTGTTGAGTCTCTAAGTTGTGTCCAACTCTTTTGCGATCCCATGGACTGAACTAGGCAGACTCAAAGATAGGGTTAGAAGATACTACCATAGCTGAGTTTAGAACTGAGTTTAGTCTAAGTGCATACACTAAAATACTCAGTAACAGAGCTGGGTTAAAGGCTTTTTTATCTGGCTACTGACAGTACTAACAGAGAGTTGTAATGTGTGTTACTTTTCACTCTTACCTTCCTTTACCATTCAGCGTTAATACATTTATAAAAATACTCAATACATAAAAATCTAAATTTATAAATAAGGTGATTTCACTTTATGAAATGATTAGGTAAAATTTGTAACAAGCTTCCCAGACATTTAAATTACTTCATTTAAGTGTTGCTTTTCAGAAACACATGTTCGTTGCCCTGGCCAAAGTGCACCGGGAATTCTTTACTTCACAATGGAATAAATAAGCCTATAAATGTATTGCATCTTTCTGTGGGGCAGCCATGATTTTAAGGTGTAAGTCTTACAGATGTGAAGGTGTTTCTTTTTCTTTTTAAATGAAGAATCTTCTTTTATTTATTTATTCTTAGTCACTCAGTCATGTCTCACTCTTTGCCACCGTATGAGCTATAGCCCGCCAGCCTCCTCTATGAGATTTTTTAGCTAAGGATACTGGAATGGGTTGCCATTTCTTCCTCTGAGAGATCTTCCCAACCCAGGGATCAAACCCATGTCTCCTGTGTCTCTTGTGTTGCAGGCGGATTCTTTACCTGCTGAGCCATCAGGAAAGCCTCTTTATGTGTTTATTTAATTTACTTTTGGCTGCACTGGATCTTTGTTGCTGCACATGGGCTTTCTCTGGTTGCAGTGAGTGGGGGCTACTCTCTAGTTGCAGTGCTTGGGCCTCTGATTGCAGTAGCTTCTCTTGTTGTGGAACATGGGCTCCAGAATGCAGGCCCAGTAGTTGTGGTACACATGTTTAGTTGCCCCACAGCATGTGTGATCTTCCAGGATAAGGGATTGAACCGGCTGCATTGACAGGTATATTCTTAACCATTGGACCACCAAAGAAGTCTCAGTGAAGGTGTTTCTTGATTTGTTTGTTTTTTAATTTAAAAGAGCCCTCACACTGAACGTAGCACTGGACTCACAATTGGTTGATGAATGAAATCTATTTGTGGATTAAATGACCCTGTTCATGTATTAGTCACATGGGTGACTCTTCCAAAACCCCAGCCTCCAAGTTCCTTGAACTCTTCTCCCACAATGATCTCGTTTTTCATCCTACCTAACCCAAGATCACAGCCCAGACCAGTGGGTTAAAGTGTGGTCTTCAGACTGGCAGATTCAGCGTCACCTGGGACTTATTAGAAATGCAAATTTGGGGGCTCAGCCCTAAACCTAATGAATTGGAAACTGAGTGTGAAGTCCAGCAATTCCTTCGTCAAGCCTTCCAGTTACTTCTGAGAACCACTACCCTAGACCTTGTCAATACCAATAACTTTATCTATTGGTAAAGATAAAGTCTCAGTCTCAAGCTTCCTACTTTCCAATCACTATCTTTATTTTTCCAGCTTGCCCCCTTCTAGTGTCTCAACTTTCCCTACCATCTATCAATCATTTTTACTTTTTTCTCATCGCCACCTTCATAACTCCTAGTAAGATTCAGTGGTCCTCGATTATAATCATTCAGTCTCATGAATGAATCTCCCTCTCTTTTCATCCTATCTGGACAAATTCCTACCCTGGTTAGATCAACCCTCTACTCCTTACCCTCACAACTGAGTATGTGGAGGAAAACTCACAACCCTGGCAGAAAACCCACCTTACCACTGATCTAAGTGGGCCTTAGTGCTACACGGATATCATAGTACATTTCCCTAGTTAAGTCACTTTTATATCCTTTTTGAAGAGTATTTTCACATGGATATTGCTATAGATAAACTCCCTGTGCCCTTCCAAAGGCCAAGCTCAAGATCCTGCATTGGCTTTCACCTCATCTTCTCCATTCCAGGAGGTTTGCCCAGCAATTCTCCTTTTTCTCTCCTGCAACATCATTTCTTACTTCTCTACTGGATTACTGCCATCAGCAACATAAATATGCCATCCTTTCATATATCATTAAAAGTTTTTTTTACCTGAAAATGCCAAGCTACCTATTACCCCATTTTTTAATAGAAATACTCCTTTTGTGTATTTATGTTTATTTATGTGGCTGTGTTGGTCTTAGTTGCAGTGCATGGGCTTCTCTCTAGTTGTGAAGCCTGGGCTCAGTAGTTATAGCACTTGGTCTTGGTTGCCCCATGGCCTGTGGGATCTTAGTTCCTGACCAGGGATCAAACCATCATCTGCAGTATTGCAAGGTGGATTCTTAATCACTAGGCTGCCAGGGAAGTGCCCAGAAATACTGTTAAATGGTTATATTTAGTAATTTTCTCCCAATATTCTCTGTTGAACCTATTCCAATCAGGCTTTTGTTTCCACTGTCCCACCAAAACAATTCTTGTTAAAGTCACCAATGAGCTCCATGTTACAGCCTCCTAAAGTACCTCCTCACTCTGCCCTTCTCTCTATCCATTAGATGCTGTTCTTCTCCACCCCCTACAACTACGATAGTTCTATTCAAAAGCAAATTGCATCATATTACTTCTCGGCTGAAGGCCCTCCAAAAATTCCCAATCTTCTCAGGGTAAAATCAAATTCTTTGCTCTGGCCATGTGGTTCCACATGACCCTGCTGCCTCCAGCCCCTGCTCACTCATCCCACTGTCTATATTCTTCTTCCCTGTCCACCCTGCTCCAGCCACACTGTAGTTATGCTGTGTCTCAGTAACCAGGTCCTGTCCTGCTTCAGAATTCTGTTTCTCTTGTTTCACATGCTTTGCCTGCTCTTTCCAGAGATTTCCCGAGCGAGACTGCCATCCGCTCTCTCACTCACGTAAGGTTCCTCCCTTCTCAACTACCCTATTTAGAAGAGGAACAGCCCACATAGACTCTCTCTTTTACCTCAGCTTTATTGTTCTCCATGTCACTTTCCATCATTTGACACTATTTAGGCTGAACTGCGTGAAATTGTAGATACTGGCCATTTTGGTCCTCCAAAAACTGTTAGTGCATAGAGATCTGCCTAATTCATATTTCGTGTTTATGTGTAAGTTCAGTGATGGAAAAGACTTCTGTTTTGTTCACTTTTATAGTCCCAGCTCATAAAATAGTGCCTGATGCATAATTAATACTCAGTGGAAATCTACAGAATGAAATAAATGAATGAGTTGGCATTATTTCTAAGGTACCTACTGTACACTATTCATATTTCCATCCATATATCAATCTTTTTTTTTATCTCGGTAATGACATGAGTCAACACCTTTCAACCACTAACTAAATTAGTATGCAATTGGGATGTGTCAAGGGGAAGAGAGTAACTATTTCAAAGAAGTATGCAATATAAATTCAAGTCTGTGTATATATTTATATGATGTTTATTTCACTAATTATGCTTTACTTTAAGACCACTGCAAGTTCTGATATTTATGTCCTGAGCATATTTCATCCAAGTAGATGAGAGGCATTCTAGAAGGGCAAAATTAGGATAAGATTAAACTATTGCTTCAAATTGACACAGTGACATTTCTTTCTGACTAAATATTGACTGAATTTTGAAAGGAAAGACTTTGGGATCATGAAAAGTATGAATACTGCAGATGCAGGGGAATGCCTTCTTTTAATTTTGCAATAAGAATATGCTTTGAAAGCTGAGCCTGGTTGGAAAGAACCTGAAACACTTTAACAGTGAATTAAGTTCAGCCACAAAACTGAAGTTGGGGATTCTGCATTCAGACCTGTGCTCACCAGTAGTAATTTTAGGAAGATGTATAAAGATGTGATCAGGAACATTCAAATGTAATCTGAGGCAAAATAATTGAATTGAGAATCATATATATATATTTTTAAACCATACAAATTGCGACATCTTGTAAGGTAGTTAAAATTGCCACATCTATTCTTTGAACAAGTTCAATGAAGCAGAGGAGAAAGCAGTCCATTTCCAAGAGCACAGAACACATTGGGCGGAAGATCCGGGATGAGAGCCCAAAAGTCCCATCTTCCTGTCTCATACTTTTGTATTCAAAATATTGCAATCTGTTACCTAGAAGATGATTAGTGTGTAAAACCGAGCACTTTAATTTTACTGCAGGAAAAAGTTATGTAGAAAGAGCATAGGCTGTGATGGAGACAAAATTTGTCTAAACAAAGATATCTTTGGTTAATTAGTAAAATGGCAAAGACATTTATGAAAAATAAGATAGGCACATAAATCTCTTTCGTAAGTGTTAAATATTCCAATATTCACTCATTTGAAAATCTTTTAGTGGTAATTCTCATATATTTGTAGAAATGATGAACATCACGTTTGAAACATAATTTTTTTTTTGCCTCTGAGCTAACATTACTTTTTATCATTGTATCTTTGAATACTGTATTACTTATCTGACCTAGAACATCTCACACAAAAGAAAAGCTAAGTTAGCAGAAGAACAGTTCTGCTTATAAAAAGATGTGATATCTGTGAAAACAGATATGATTAAAACACTGTGTGCTGTTTAAATGAATTAGGAATCATCATGGACAGCTCAAGGAAGAAGACTCCCATCACACAGAGGCAGTTAGGAAGGCAAATAGGACTCCAGGGTGCATTCAAAAGGGGAGAAAATAATCTGGAAATATTAAGTTGATGTTACATCAAATAATGATACACTTTCATCTAGAATACCAAACCTAATTTCAGTCAGTGCACCTTAAGACGTGTCAAGCAGAGAATGAAAATATCCAGAGGAACGGGGAAAACTGAGTAAATGGGGAATGAATTCACGTAAAGACAATGTATCTCTGAAAAATAAGTTTTGTTGAGTGGGAAGCCATTTGTTTTCCTAAATAGCATAATAAAGGACATTTTGGTAATTAGGTGAATGATTCTTATAGTAAAATAAGTAGCAGTGATAGATGAACCTAAATAATAAATAAAAGCAATATCATCTGAGAAGTGAAATGATACTAAAAATCAGTGTTCTGGGATTAGAAAAGAGTTGTTGATAAAAAGAACTGAATAGGAGCATCAGTGATGGAAACAGAAACTTCCATGCTAGTATCCTTAATCTTTACAAAGCTGTGTGCCTACGTCTGTCCCCAAGTGACACGTAACATAAACTGTAGGTTTATATCCTTCTACGGTGATATGCAAGTATAAAATAAAGCCTCTTCTCTCTTTTTTTTTTAAATAAAAACAAATTAACAACTTGCATATGTGTTTTCTCAGCAAAAAATAAAAACTTATTACAGAATATTAGTAAATTTCGGAAAACTAGATAGGAGAAAACATTCTTACTGTTACCAGCTCAAGTGATCACAGTTAGCATTTTGAGGTGTTTTCTTCCAATGCTTTATCTATACTTGGTGCTTGGTTGTTTCATTTTATACAAAGGTAATCATACCATGGGAACAGTTGTTTTCTGTTTCTTTTCATTGTAGCAAAAACATATTCCTGTGTTATGATAAGCTCTCAGTGATACATTTCATACAATAATATTATATCAATAGTTGCACCACAATTTATGCAATCATATCCATAATATTGATGATCCTGATAGTGACAATTTTGTACTCTGAAATAAAATTACCAAGTGATTAATGAATAGGAATTTTTAATACAATAACAAGCTTAATGATTTTACAAGTTTTAAGAAGGAAGGGCTCTCGCTAGCTTTTGTCCTACCTTTGTTTATTTTCAGCTATATACATTCACATCACTTTAGCGTTTGCCCTCTAGAGTATAAAGATTCACTGGGTTTGTATGATATCTCCATTAGCCCATTTCTATGTGCAACTGGGAACTTCGTCCACAGTTTCTGATTGCAGCTACCAGGGTTTATCATTTAAATAGGGATCATGGCCAACTCTAGAGACAAATACCTGAGGGACAGGAAAATTATCCTCAAAGAATTCTTGGCTTAGAGGATGTGGATTCAATGAGAGACTTTTTTTTTTTTTGTTTACTACGAAGTATCAGTTCAGTTCAGTTCAGTTCAGTCGCTCAGTCATGTCCGACTCTTTGCAACCCCATGAATTGCAGCACGCCAGGCCTCCCTTTCCATCACCAACTCCTGGAGTTTGCTCAGACTCATGTCCATTGAGTCGGTGATTCCATCCAGCCATCTCATCCTCTGTTGTCCCCTTCTCCTCCTGCCCCCAATCCCTCCCAGCATCAGGGTCTCTTCCAATGAGTCAACTCTTCGCATGAAGTGGCCAAAGTATTGGAGTTGCAGCTTCAGCATCATTCCTTCCAATGAACACCCAGGACTGATCTCCTTTAGGATGGACTGGTTGGATCTCCTTGCAGCCCAAGGGACTCTCAAGAGTCTTCTTTAACACCACAGTTCAAAAGCATCAATTCATCGGTGCTCAGCTTTCCTCACAGTCCAACTCTCACATCCATACATGACCACTGGAAAAGCCATAGCCTTGACTAGATGGACCTTTGTTGGCAAAGTAATGTCTCTGCTTTTTAATATGCTCTCTAGGTTGGTCATAACTTTCCTTCCAAGGAGTAAGCATCTTTTAATTTCATGGCTGTAATTACCATCTGCAGTGATTTTGGAGCCCCCAAAAATAAAGTCTGACACTGTTTCCACTGTTTCCCCATCTATTTCCCATGAAGTGATGGGACCAGATGCCATGATCTATACTTTGTGCCTATTACTTAGAAGTAAAAATAGCCAGAGCTCCCTATGTGAAGGCTGGGGCTTCCTCTAAGAAAAAAAAATAAATTTGCTTTATTTTTTCCTTTAATATAGTTGTCATTTTATAATATGTTAGATCTATTTAGTTTAACCTGGTATATGCATTTTATCTCATTTATTCTCATGTGCTTGTTAAGATGATTAATATTATCTTATTTCACAATGAAGAATAAAAGGAAACTAGGATTAAATCCTAAACCCTTCCCTATGAGTCTAGTTTGCAGTCTTTGCAGTGACATTAGTTTTTATAATGCAAGTGATAACAATGAGGTAAACTTAACTCTCTTGGACTATTAGGTGGAATCTGAGAAAGTCTTTCCTGAATTTTTTTTTGTGTTCAAATAGGAAAAGATTAGTTGCATAAATCTATTGTTAATTTTAACTTCCTGCCAGCACAGGAAGCATACACTGTTACTAGAAATTGGGCTTGTGTACAATCTGGATGTGCATGTTTCTAGCTGCACCAGCTCAGACTGTTTTCTTTACTGTCTAACTACTTTTGATTAAGTTATTTATTAACATTCTCTTCTTTAGTCATCCGTAGCTCTGTCTGGATGATTCCAAAGTTCAAATGACGTTTGTGCCTTTTCTGTGGACTGCTGTTAGTCAGGCTCACAAATTCTTTGTTCCTATTTTCAGATCTGAAAGGAGATTAGTAAAGACTAAAGTTTGGGAAACTTGGAGGAACAAGCATGTTTCAAAGGTAGAATTAAGAAAATGAATTCACAAGGTACATATGTTATTTCAATACTAAACGGATATTCAGAGAATAGCCAACAGAGGACAGAAATAGAGTGGAAAGAGAGAAACTAAAGAGCAGAATCTAAACATTTTGGAGCTTTGAGTGAGGCATTCTTTCTTCTCTTATGAAATGTGTTTGAAAAGGATTTGGGGCCTTGATTGCATGCTAAGGACATCAGAGTACTAAGCAGGGGTAGGGAAATTTAGAGCCCTATTCTGCTTTGCTGATACTGTAGCTTTTTTCCACCCCACACTAGTAATTATAATGATTTGAAAAGATGGAGGGAAAAGTTTTTTTTTTTTTTCCCTTGAAGAATGCTTTTCTTTCAAAGATTCTGAGTTTGGAGAAGATCTTTAAGCATAGGGGTACTAGACATAAGAGTCTTTTTAAGTCCTTCTTATCCCAACATTTGAAAAAGCATTTTATTCATAAACCTTATACTTTTTTTCAAAGGAGTCATTTAATTCATTATGGAGTAGTATGAAGCTGTTGAGAGAGATATAGCAGCTTGATTCATTTGAAATCACAGGACAAATAGGCTTTAAAAAGCAAATGCATCCATTTTGACACTAATTACGTGTCTTTTGCACATGCTGTATCTCATGTCACAAATTGCTCTCATTTGCTTCTCTTTGCAGAATGTCTCTGAGATGAGATTAGTGGAAAATGCCTTAAGCAGGTGGATGTGGAGCAGGTCGGGGGCTACATGTAAGGACTTTGGTGGAGGAGGGGTGGGTTGAAGAAGGAGAAAAATGAAGGTGTCTTAGAAGTCACTGGAATTCATAGGGAATTTATTCAACATGATATTGACCCATGTGATAAGATGGAATATATAGCTTTTCAAATATTGTGTATCTTCCTTGTAATCACAACAACAATATAACAATATAACAGAGCCCACTCTAAACCAGGCATTGGGCTAAGATTATTTTATTTGTATATAATCTTTGAACCATAATATGAGCCTATGATTATATTCCCATTTTACAGATTAAGACACCGAGGGGGTTAAAGAATTTACTTAAACGTGTCTCCGATATGTGTGTTTTCCCCAGCACACCAAGCAATTTGCTCAGTTCTGGCACTATCCCCCAGGAAACAGCATCAGATCCCACAGGTTAAGTTCTACAAGTCTGCCCTCCCTCCACTTCAGATGCCAATCTCAAGTCTACCTAGACCCCTGGGCTTCTGACCGACTGACTATAGAATAGAGGTTCCCACAGTTCTCTCACTGGGTTGGATTAATTTGCTAGAGCTGATCTAGCAAACAGAACTTAGAGGAACATTTTACTTACTAAGTTGTCATCTTGTTATAAAAGAATTTAATATGGGAACATCTAGATGGGAGATGTGCTTAGGGCAAGGTGTGGGGAGAGGGATGTGAAGCTTTCAGGCCCTCCCCAAGGGTACCACTCTTCTAGCACCTCCATTGGTTCACCAGCCTGGAAGCTCATCAAATCGTGTTGTTCAAGGGTTTTCGGCAGCACTTCCACTCTTCCCTGTACCCATGTTGATCTGTGGGGCTGCAAGTTCCAATCCTCTAATCACTTGATCTTTCTGCTGACCAGCCCCATCCTGAAGTTATTTAGGGACCCCACCCTATGTCGCATTGTTAATATTAGCTCAAAAGGGGCTCCATGTGAATGACAAAACTATTCCTATCACTCTAGAAATATGAGTCTGAGGAGCTTAGTGCCAGGGACTGGGAACAAAGATCATGTAAATTTGTACATGCTTTCCATCACGTTGAGTTGCTCAGCTGTGGCTGACTCTTTCGGACCCTTTGGACTGTAGCCCGCCAGGCTCCACATCACAGTGGCATAACTAATACTTGGGAGGATTAAAACTCAGGAAATCTGATTCCAGAGCCACAGAGAGTGCTCTGGCCTCATTTGTACCGGACCCTTGTCCTGCATTTCCCCCAGTTCCACTCTTGTAGTTTTTTACCCCTGGGTTCTGTAGAATGCTTTAGGACAAAGTTTACTGAAATCTACAGAATTAACCTGAGTTTGCATCTTGCAATCCACTCTTGGATTTATTTAGCACAGGAGGAGAGCTTTATAAATGATGCAAGAGTTTCTTCGAGTTCTTTATGGAACAATTCAAATAAGGCTAAAAACAACCAAGAGGAGAGAGAAGTACACATTCATTTTCCCTGAATATGAACAAAAACAAAAGCATTTGCTGCACGGTGTGAATTGGAGGCATCTTATACTATTGAGCTGGTGCTTGTTGCCTGATAATGGACAAGATTAGCGTCACTTTTCTGTAACTAAGCCTGTAATGGTGTCACAGCCTATTTGATGCCAATTGGTGTTCCTGGGGTCTTTGGTATAAAGCAACCTTTGCAAATGAGTAGTCAAAATGGTTGGAATAAGAAATAAAACCAGACAGTAAAAAATGAATCGCTAATTCAACACTTAATTTCCTTTAATTTTGAGAGTCTTACATATGTGCTGCCACTATTAATGGGTGGGATGCTGATGATAAGGGAAGAGTTTTAAATTGTAAATTTATTTTCACCTGAGCTGCGGAATTCAAACCCGGCATGCCTTACACGTAACGCAGTTTGACAGTTCATTTGAAATAAATGTGCCGATAACCCTTAAAAGTGGTAATAAAATACTCTTTGCTCTACTGTACAGATGATTAATACCACTAAAGTAATTAAATTCCATTAGGCTGAGGTTCACATACCCGAGGAATTGGTGCCAAGATTTAGCCGTTCTCTAGTGAGTCCAAAAGACTAATGCCTTTTAAAGCCACTTTTCACAGGGAAAATCCCAGGGAAGTCTATATTAACTTAGGACATCTGCTTGTTGTGATTGTTTGAGGTATTGATGCATTGGATCATTAGCAGGGTAGCGTGAACTGGTGTTTTCCTGTTGACAAGGATCTCTCACCAGGAGCTGCTCGCTTTCTGCAAGGGGAGAGAGAAAGGGAAGCAGGGCAGCCAAGTTGAGTCCTGTGAATGGCTTTGACTTACAGAAATTATTGCTAACTGTATGGTCTCTGATGGTAGGAAACAGCATTTTGCCCCCAGCCATTTTTCCCAAGATCAAAGCCAAAGTAACTCTGTCTCCTGCTGTTTTGTAGCTGTAGATTCTTAAAGACTGGCATTATTGTTGTCTATGAACAGTTTGCCCCCTTTTCAGATGGCTGCAGGAACGACCCACCGGGGAGGCCGCGGTTAGGCAGCGCTGACAATGTGACCAGGTGCTGTAGCAGAAGCGTTTCATTAAATATTGAAGCAATGGTTTTCAGTTACAGTGGCAAAAAGGGAATTTGGTCCATGTCCAAATTTGTGGCTATTTTTTTTTTCCTTCCACCTCTTCTAATCACATTATTTTTTGTATGACCTTTCTGCTGGAAATTAGCTGCTGTCCTGAAAAGCATCATGTGTCATCTATCTAAGGTAATTCTGCATTCCACTTTACACACTGGTAATCATTCTTAATGTATGAATGATTTACTGAACTATTTTTTTTCTTCAAAATAGGCGAACCGTGAAAAGTAAACTGTACGATTTTGGTTTTGGTTTTCAGAGGTACCACATGAAAGAATCTTAAATTTCCCAGGGAGAGAGAGTTTGCAGGAAGTGAGAACAGAACTCAAATGCATTTAAGAGTTAGTTTTTTTTTTTTTATGTGTATCATGTGAACAATGGTTTTAAAACTTGAACACTCTGTTTCCATTTGGAGACCATGTTACACTTGTCTGTATAGTTTGTGCAATTGAATTCACAAGGGAATAATGCTGGTCATTTCTAAAGGAGTGGGGTTGCTTCTTCATTAGAGTCTGGTCTGTTCCTCAACTTGCTGTGAGGGCAGACTCACTCGCAACACACAACAATGGTCTGGCTGACGAAGCTACCGGTCTGGTGACAAATTGCCATGTGACTTCCTGCCAAGTGTTCTCCTCATCCTCTGAGTCCAGAATCCTCTAAGAGAAAGTGGGACTTAACACAGGACAAATACTCATAAATTATAATAAAACACCACACACAGGAACCCCCTCAAAACTTCTAGAGAAAAACATGGTGCCTGTTGGAGGCTATGAAAAGTAAACTGCAACCAAAATGTGCAATAAAACAACAAAAATATCAAACAAAAAAGCTCTGTCTGGGAAAGAACACAGAATTTGTACATTATGTACCCATTTTGTGTACAGCTAGGAAAAGCTGAATTAAAATGCCATCATAAACAATCTTTTAATCCTTATCTTTCTTTATTGTTGTTCCATTTTTGTTCCTTTGCTTTTCTTTCTTGAACTTATAAATATTAAATGGGTTTACTTATCAGATTAAAAATGTACTGAAAAATGACTTTTGAGCAGGTTTTCTTAGTATGGCCAGTAAGATAAAATAACTTTTAAAAGTGATATAAGAAAAATTTCAATTATTATCATTCTCTATAGGTTGTATATAGAGCACTTTAAGAAAGGACTACATTCTTGTCACTGATACATTCTTAAGAATATAGAGATTTATACAGAATAGAAAAAAATGGAGGCTGCTATAGATGAAAGCAAATAATGAAAAAAAGAGGAAGACTTGTTTAAAGAAGTAAATGCTATAAACCTCACTTTAAACCTGTCTACACTTAGTTGAGGGTATTATCACCCAGCTAGTACAATTTTCATGTTGAAAATTGTCTATAGTCTTGAGACTGCTTCAAGAGATGACAACTGGGCAAAATTCTAGGGTTTTACAGTGAATACAGAAATGAATACAAATGTGTCTCTTGCCAGTACCAATGCTTGTAGCAGATCTAGCCAAAACAGTTCCTAAAAAATGTTCATGATATTCCTCAAAAGAGTATATTTGTCTGTTTTCAAGTGTTGGAGGGCATAGTTTCTGTGCTTTAAGAGTTTTCATGAGCACTGGTGACATCTTCAAAGTTCATTCTAATGGGATTGAATATTTTTGAGAAGTCAGTAGGCACTGCAAATCATTCTTTTCTTTTTTTTTTCTTTTATTATAATATGAACATTCTGTTTTGACAAAATTTTCTCTTCATTTCTTCATGACAGTTCGCATGCACTATTTAAATTATTCCTCATTATTCAACTTCTTTGGGCTGCTTTGAAATGCATAAATATTAAGGCTAGATTAATGCCAAAGAGCATGTCCAAACTATTGCTGATGAGTCTATCATGTGGCCAAAGGGGAAGTATTTTTGGTAACTAGAGGAGAGATTGAGATACAGTTAGGTGGGGAAGGGAGGAATATTTTTTTTTCTAGACAGTGACAAAATAATTTCTGTTCAGAATAAGATTTTGTGTAATATATTAAAAAGGTTTTTTCTTTTTTAGACTTTCTTTTTATTATGAAATAAATGTTTTAACCTTCAGATTCTTTTGTGGGGCTCCTGATTTTGTGATATATGACCTTAAAGATTCTAAAATTATCTATATTAGGAGAAACCCCTCATTCTCAGAATATTTTATATGTTAGTGAAGTAATATAAATCAGCAAACATTTATTAAGTAACTATAGATATTGGATAGCATCACTGACCCAATGGATGTGAGTTTGAGCAAACTCCGGGAGATAGTGAAGGACCGGGAAGCCTGATTGCTGCAGTCCATGGGATCACGGGGTTGGACATGACTTAGTGACTGAGCAACAACAATGATAGATATTTATCTCAAAAAATACTTTGGCTCAGGCATCTAAGTCTGATCTTAAATATTTAATTTATAGAAATTGACTCCTTGGTGCTTTCCCCAAGAACATTGCACAATCTTTTAATGGTTAAGTCGTGGTTTAACTTGTGTGTGGTAGAATCCTGGCATCCCGTGAAAAACAACAAAGGATTCCTGTATTAAAATGGGAACTTCCCAAGTGGCACTAGTGGTAAAGAATCTGCCTGCCAATGCAGGAGACCTAAGGGACATGGGTTTGATCCCTGGATTGTGAAGATTCCTTTGGAGTAGGGTACGGCAACCCACTCCAGTGTTCTTGCCTGGAGAATCCTATGGACAGAGAAACCTGGTGGGCATGGGGTCACAAAGAGTCGGACATGACTGAAGCGACTTAGGACGCACATACTAAAATGGAAAACTGATGCTTTTTCCACTTCCCCCTAATTAATTTCCTAATAACAGTATTTCCATTTTAACCTTTTCTTTTAGGATTGCCCTCTTTTGAAACACTGACTTGTTTTGAGACTTCTGAGCTAGATGGTAGCATTGCCAGAGAGCCAGAATTTGATCAGCATGAAGGCAATGCCAGGCTTTGTCAAGGAAAACTTAAGGTACTTGGTCATTAAAGACTGGGATTTTCAAATGATGGCATAGAACAGAGTTAGAAGATTGGAATTATAGAGTGCGTATCTGTGTCCTCCCAAAATTTGTAAGTTGAAACAGCAACCCCTGATGGGATGGTATTAGGAGGTGGGGGTTGTTGAGAGGTAATTAGATCATGAGGGTGGTGCTTTTGTGTGGGATTAGAAATCCTACAAAAAGAGACAATGAGAGTGCTGGTGCTCCCCAGCCTGTCCTTTTTCTCCCTGTCTGCTCTCTGCTGTGTGAGGGCAAGAAGACAACCACCTGTGATCCCGGAGGATGGCCCTCGCCAGAACTGAAACATGCTGGCACTCTGGTCTCAGGCTTCCCAGGCTCTAGAGCTGTAAGAAACACATTTCTGTTGTTTAAGCCACCTAGTTTATGGTATTTTCATCACAGCAGTGCACACGAAGACAGTGGGGAAACAAGCATTGAACGTTCTGATGTATATGTAGCTATGCCACTTGAGAAGACAAGGAAGGAAGGAGGAAGGGAGAGGCAAGAAATGTATTCGTAGTTGTTGCTAAAAGGAATAGTCCCCACCACTGCCTATTTTGGGAAGATAAGCTGAAAGGACAGTCTAGCAAAAGCAAAGTTCCAAATAGGCAGAAATAAGTTAATGAGGGCATGTCCAGGCCTAACTGGGGAGGAAGCTTTTTTTCCCTCCATTTCCTAGAGCTGTCACTTACTGAATGTTAAGGAATGATGGCCTTCCAACCTCCTGCAACAGGAAAAGTCTAAAATTAGCATGGAAGGCATGGGAAGTAGCTTTTCCCCTACATTTTGTCTTCTTCTGGGGCCATTTTTGTTATTAGGATGTCAGAGGAGGAACAAAGTGAGAGGCATCTGACATATTTACATCTCAAGCATTGTTCCCAGTACTTCAAGTCTACAATCTTATTGAAAACTCTCAAAATCACGCCAGGTAGCACCAGAAAGTGGGGCCTTGGCATTTGTAAATGAGCCATTCACAATCATGACTCCTCATGAGTCACTGAAAGGTCTGCTGCATGTACCATTTTTGATGTTACTGACAAAGAGTCTGAATTGCTCTGTGAGGCTTATAGGTAGGCATGGGTACTAGAGCGTGAGTGCATTGGCTAAAGTAATAACAGCCATACTTTTATATGTCTTTGTTCTCTTGTCTCATCTCTGAAAATTTTTATAATTTAAATACTTTTTTACCTTTTTGTGTGTGGAATAAAAATTTGTAGAGAAAGCTGGGTGCTTGCTGATAGAAATGAAGTCTAAGAAGGTGAGAGGTTTTAGTTAGGAAATGAGAAGTTCTAGATATATTTAGAAATCCAATACTGCATTTTTCTATAGCTCAGATCTGTAACTGAAGAAACGACTATATGTACTGAAAAGGTAGAAGAAAAAGTGATTTATAAAGCTGTTTCAAAGAGTTAAAAGTTGTTCTTTAAATAAAATAGGAAACTGTGAGAATTACAGATGGTAGAAATTATTTTAATAGCTTCATAAACGACTTAAAACCTGTATTTATAAGATGATTAGGGGTCTGAGGGAGTTGCCTATTTTTTCACTTGCATTATTTCATTTCATAAGGGAAATTGTATACTATTGTGGTATTTGGAAATTGAAGGATTTGAGAGGGACTCTGGTTATATCCCTCATAATTATCAATAGTGTGACCTGTTATTAGCTCTGTTTTATAAATGAGGTAACTAAAGCACAAAAGAGTTAAGGCAGACAAACCAAGGGCATGCAAGTAGCAAAGGGGAGCTGAGATAAACTTGGGTTTGACTGACTCAAATACCCTTCCTACATCAAAAATTCTACATAAAAACCTTTGAAAGTGTGATCTTAATTCATTTACATTAGACAGGGTTGGTCAAGGAATAGGCAGCTTTCAGGAATTTCAGTCCACTTGGATATTTTATTTAGGACAAACCCCACTGGTCCTAGACAGTCTGGGAAAGTCTTCACTTATTTACAAGTCCCCTGTGACCCTTGACATAATGTCGACTTGACTGCTCCAAGTTAAAGAGAAAAAAACCCGGTGGTTGTGCTAGAGCTGGCTAATACTGACTGGTCCACAAGAGCAAATTGCCAAATTGTCAGGCGTTTTGTAAGCCCATTGTTAAATACAGCCATTATTAAAAATCAAATAATTATTCTTACAGATAAATTAATTATATTCAAGATAAAGGTAAAACTCATCACGTTTTAACTACTTTATGACATTTTATTTTGTCTATGATCTTGAGGTCATTTACATCTATTGTATCTTTATACAATGAAGTGATTTGCTACTGCTATCTTTTCTTATATCCTCCATTTAGTAGCATCATGTTGGTAATTTGAAATTAGCCATGGTGAGAGTATTTTTACCAAGAAATTTGGCTACAGTCAGAGCCTTTTCCTCTCCCTGAGGGCTAGCTATTAAAAATTACTAGCACATCTGGAGATACAGGTTTACTAGTGTTTCAGTGTGGTTTTCTTGATCATTCATTTGACAGGAGAAACCTCAGCTACACTTTAGTAATCTAAGTAGCTCCCATCTCTTGTACATGTTGTTTTCACTGGTGGAGAGATTTGGATTGAGGGGAGATTTGGAAGTGCAAACATCTTCTGACTCAAAACCAGGTTTTAGGGAATTACCTGGTGGTCCAGTGGTTAAGACTCCATGTTTCCACTGCAAGGGGCATGAGTTCGATCCCTGGTTGGAGAACTAAGATCCCACATTCCACATGCCATGTGGTGCAGCCAAAAAAAAAAAAAAAAAAAAAAATCAGTTTCTGGTTAAAGGAAATGAGATGAGGAAAGCTTGGCTTGTATGTCTGAAACACAGGTTTTCTTGGAATTTTACCCATATGTCATATGGAAAGAAATAAAGATTGGATTTTTCTGCTTATTGGGAAACTCAACACATATGTATTAAAGCAGAAAGAGAAAGCTTATTTGTAATGAATTTGACCAATTGTTTTTTTTTTTTTTTTTTTCCCATCTATTTTTATTAGTTGGAGGCTAATTACTTTACAATACTGTAGTGGTTTTTGCCATACATTGACATGAATCAGCCATGGATTTACATGTGTTCCCCATCCCGATCCCCCCTCCCACCTCCCTCTCCATCCCATCCCTCTGGGTCATCCCAGTGCACCAGCCCTGAGCACTTGTCTCATGCATCCAACCTGGGCTGGTGATCTGTTTCACCCTTGACAGTATACTTGTTTCAATGCTGTTCTCTCAGAACATCCCACCCTCGCCTTCTCCCACAGAGTCTAAATGTCTGTTCTGTATGTCTGTGTCTCTTTTTCTGTTTTGCATATAGGGTTATTGTTACCATCTTTTTCAATTCCATATATATGCATTAGTATTTGAGGGTGAAAAACTGTTCTTGAAGTTGCTACCACTTGAGAACAAAAGTGGATATGAGAGGGGCACAGAGTAGTCAGGTGTTTACAGACAGCACTGAACAACTTGCTCAGAAGGAAGTGTGAGAAGGACAGGAAGCTGTTCCTAGGAGTCATGCTCCCTGCCCTGGGTTCTTGGACCTTTCTAGCTCTACTAAAATAGATTTCAGCTTTGATTAGTTATGGGTGCAAGAGAGAAGAGGATCTTTTTTTTTTTTTTTTTGGTCTCAGGTTACACATTTGCAGCTTTGAAATTCTTTTACATTTTCATTCTTCATGCTGATGAGTCAGGCAGATTTATATTACTATGTTATTATGGGTAGTAGAGACTGTGTCTCCTTGAAAGTAATGGCATGTGATTGCTTACTCCATTACTTTCAATGGGACTCAGTCATTGCCATCCTTAGGGACTCAGTCCCATTGAAAGTAATAGTCTGAGACTGCCCCCATTGTTACTGTGCTGTAAATTGGATTGAATTTATACTCATCTGTATGGGCCGGCACAGAAGTTTCACTTTTAAAAGATGTGGAGTTGGTAAAGTTTTTTGGCCAACAGATGGAAAGTTTAACTGCTTCTTTGGAGAATGTATTCTTATTCTTTAAAAGGTTCATTTCTTACCATCGACATGTTTTATTAACACTTAGCCTCTGAACTACTAGAAAAATTCATAACGTTTCAGGCAAAGTGTTTTTAAACTTTAATTCTTTCTCCAGTCAGTTCAGTCACTCAGTTGTGTCTGACTCTTTGCTACCCCATGGACTGACTGCAGCATGCCAGGCTTCCCTGTCCATCACCAACTCCTGGAGCTTGCTCAAACTCATGTCCGTCGAGTCGGTGATGCCATCCAACCTTCTCATCCTCTGTCATCCCCTTCTCCTCCTGCCTTCAATCTTTCCCAGCATCCGGGTCTTTTCCGATGAGTCAGTTCTTTGCATCAGGTGGCCAAAGTATTGGAGTTTCAGCTTCAGCATCAGTCCTTCCAATGAATATTGAGGACTGATTTCCTTTAGGATTGACAAGTTGGATCTCCTTGCAGTCCAAGGGACTCTCAAGAGTCTTCTCCAACACCACAGTTCTAAAGCATCAATTCTTTGGCACTCAGCTTTCTTTATAGTCTAGCTCTCAAATCCATACATGACTACTGGAAAAACCATAGCTTTGACTAGATGGACCTTTGTTGTCAAAGTAATGTCTCTGCTTTTTAATATACTGTCTAGGTTGGTCATAACTTTCCTTCCAAGGAACAAGTGTCTTTTAATTTCATGGCTGCAGTCGCCATCTGCAGTGATTTTGGAGCCCCAAAAAAATAAAGTCTGACACTGTTTCCTTTGTTTCCCCATCTATTTGCCAAGAAGTGATGGGACCAGATGTCATGATCTTAGTTTTCTGAATGTTGAGCTTTAAGCCAACTTTTCACTCTCCTCTTTCACTTTCATCAAGAGGCTCTTTAGTTTGTCTTCACTTTCTGCTGTAAGGGTGACATCATCTGCATATCTGAGGTTATTGATATTTCTCCTGGCAGTTTTGATTCCAGCTTGTGCTTCATCCAGCCCAGCATTTCGTGTGATTCTTTCTTAACTATCGTCTATTCAGTCATTTCAGGAAAGAAGACATTCTTTCATTTGTATATTAATTACTTTCTTGTGCTGAGAATACTTACATTCTTAGAACTGAAAAAAAAAAAACTTCACAATATCACATTTTAGATGAGGATACTGATGTTCAAGATAATTTGCCATGGTCAAGGTCACAAAGGAAGAGCTTTGTTACAAAGTGGAGACCAGACAGCACTGAGTGGAATTACCCAATCCCATTCAAATCTTTGGAATTAGTCTATTTTTTTTTTTATTTAGAGATACTAATGGGTTATTTCAGGGTAAGTTATATGTTGCTATTTACACTTCAGTAATAGCACCTTTTAATTTGTCTCCATGAAACAAACATTTCAGATCTTGTTAGCACAAAATACCTTTCTGGTGAAAACATTCACTGTTGGGGGTGAAACAAACGATGTTAAAAAACAGCTTCAGATCTTAACTTTCATCTAGCTTTGCTCTTGTAGTGATATCAGAGTTTGGAAATGCAGCATGCATATAGTTTTTAAAATTTTTTGCTCTAAGGTTATTAAAATGCCCAACCTTACTACTTTGTTATATAATTTTGTTGTTGTAACTTTAAAAAATTAGCAAAAGGTTATTTTATATTTTGGATTAGGAAATGGCAACTCACTCCAGTATTCTTGCCTGAAGAATCCTGTGGACATGGGAGCCTGGCAGGCTACATACAGTGCATGGGTCGCCAAGTTGGACACGACTGAGTGACTAAACCACCACCATTTTATATTTAGTTGATACTACAGCTTAAAAATGGAGATAGCTTGATATATATATATATATATATATATATATATAGCAAAATAAAACAGTGAATAAAATCATTATATATTATTCATTTGCACCTTGTCATGAACACTAATCATTTGTGAGTTGTAGTAAAGACCTTCATCTTTGTTAGCAGTGACAATAGCTGAAATTATACCCCAGTCCTTGATGCTCAGTGTTAAAAAATTCAATGCTTTGTCAGTTTTGTAGAGAAAATGAGGCAGATATGAGCTTTGACAATAATAGCATAATCAGAAATTTAGTTTATTGTTTTCTTCAGTTATCAACATCGTTGATTTATAGATTTTGGCCCTGTACACATGTGCATGGTGCTAATCAAACTAATATTTGGGTAGATAATTGAATTAAAATACGTTAGTTTTGTTAATCTGAGAATTTGGTGTCATATAAGGATGTATATATAGATATTGTCTAAAATCTCCATTTCCAGAGTCTATGATTAAAGTGAAGTCACTCAGTCATGTCCGACTCTTTGTGACCCCGTGGACTGTAGCCAGCCAGGCTCCTCTGTCCGTGGGATTCTCCAGGCAAGAGTACTGGTGTGGGTTGCCCTTTCCTTCTCCAGGGGATCTTCCCAACCCAGAGAGTCTATGATTATGTGGCTTTAAAATGATAAATTTCAATTAGGGCAGCGATTTGCCTTTTTTACTGTATAACCCTACTTTTTCCTACAGCATTTAAAATTTTTTTTTTTAAGTAAATGATACCGTACCAGAAAACCCACACAACATGCTAATCTGTGCATTTAGAAGTCAGGGTAGTGGGCACCCTTGGAGTGGGGACGGTGGTGGCTGACAGGTGAGGAGTGTGAGGGTAACTTCTCCGTGCCAAATTAATGTTCTGGTTCTTGATTTGTGTGGTGGTTACACAGTTATGTTTGGTTTGTGAATATTCATCACGGTGTATAATCTGTGTGTCTATACTTGAATTAAAGGGGTTAAATGACATTCAGATATAAAGAATATGGCTAATTCCTTTAAAAAGTTCTGATATTCTAAGAGACTTATGTCCTGTTAAAAGTCCTTTCTGGAGTTTTTATTGTTCTGTATTAGTAGAAGGCAGAGGTCAGCAAACTTTGTCCTCTGGGCCAAATCTGGTCTGCTGCCTATTTTTAGCCTGATAACTTAGAATGTTTTATATATTTTTAAATGATTGAAACATAATCAAAATAAGGATAGTATTTCATGACAAATGAAAATGATATGACATTCAAATTTCAGTGTCTAAAAATAAAGTTTTATTGCAACACAGTCACATTCATTCTTTTCTTTTTTTCCTGCTGTTTAGTGTTGTCTGTTACAGCAGTTTTTGCACTATGATGACAGAGCGGAGGAACTGTGGCAGAAATCAGATGGCTGTAAATCCTAAAGTACTTACTATCTGGCCTTTTAAGAAAATATTTGCTCACTTGGCAAAAGGGTCAACCTTGGGGCCAAAGGTCAATGAGAACTATTGTAACCCAAAGTGGGGGTCCAGCTGCTCCCACTCTGAAGCCAATAAAGAGTCAAGGTTGGTGGAAAAAGGAAAGTTTGCTTTGTTTCTGAGGCTGGCAACCTGGGGTGAGGGGAGGGGGGACTCCTGTCCAAAGGCCACCCACCCCCACCCCCAACAATTAGTGGGCAAGAGCTTTTATAGGTGAATGGAGGGGCCTACATGCAGAAACAGTCAGTCAGTTCTGACAGTCATCTTTAAATTGGTCATATGGTGGAAATTGATCAGCATCGTCTTGATTGTTTTAAGTATAGTTGATCTTTGTGTCCAGGGTCGATTTGTTCCCACTTCTTTGACGCCAGCTCTTGGCATTGTGGCAGTTTATATCATGACTATAGTCTAGTCATCAGGCAGTTAACTTCTTCCATCGTGTGGGAGTTTTGGTTATCTATAACACAGCTCACAGGATATGGCTCAGAATATTATATATAGCCCTTAAGGAGGAACTAAAGGTCCTTGACTATGCTTAATGACTAAACTGCTATTATATATTCTACTGTTTTCCTTTGTTTCTGCATTTTCTCACTTCTCTGATTGCACTTATTCATGGGCTAATGTTTTTCCACAGACAAAAGACAGGCTGAGGATGTGTGTGTGTGTGGGGTGGTGGTGGGGAGCGGACCATAGGATCCTGTTCTGTTTCATTATTACAATTTAAATGGTGTATGAAACTAGCTGCCCATTGTATCAGGTAACTCAGATATCACCCCTTCTTATCAGGATAGTTATTTCTGGAACCTACATTCATTGTTCATGAGCTCCTATACATGAGTGAGGAGAATTGCAAAACTTGCAATTTCATTGAAAACATATTTTCATTGGAGTATTGTTACTGTCCCTTTATCCTACTAGTTTTTAGCATCACTGTGAAACAGTCTGTCTCTACCTTCACGAAATTCCTACTGAATGAATTCATGCCTTGAGGCTGATAATCTGGTCAGTATTTTGTAGTCTTCCTGTGAAATCACATGAGGCTTTATCTTCAAGAAGTATTGTGTTGATTTACCACGTGACCTCAAGAATCTATCAAAGGTGTCTTTAGCTAATTGTCTCTTTGTTTAGGCCATTTCCTCACCTTGTCAACCATGTTCTGAAACACACACACACACGCACACGCGCATGCACACACGTGGACCTCCATTTAACTCTATGGGCAGTTGTCCCCGTGTTAATTCTCCTTGATCTACTACGTGCTTGCCGTTTTCTTGTATATGGTCAATAGTAGCAACCTAACCAGTAAATGGGTTTTTTTGCTAATAAGAATCTTTTTGAGAAATAGAGAGAGGTGTGAGTGCTCAACTCTAGGCCAGAGGAAATCAAGGATCATAAGGGACCAGAAGCTGGACTAATCAGGGCTGTAAATGAATGTTTGCAAATGTTGTGTGAAATAGGATGAGATGGTAAGAAGGAGCTCGTAATTCAGATCCATCTGAAAGGGGGAAAGCCATGCACTGATCACCCCAAACTGGACTTTTGCCATGATTCTGTAAGTCCTTCACCTTTGTCTTCCCCCCTGACTTGTTCTATACATGCACATGGAATGAGAGCCCCTGGCTGTTGATTAGTCAGAAGTGGCTGTGGTGCACACAGGAATGTGGAGGACAGCCCATCGTGGTGGATCTGAGCATGGTGTCTGCAGCCAGAGGGTCCAGCCTCAAACCCAGCTCTGCCATTTCCTAGCTGTGTGTCCCTGGCAGATAACACATCCCCTCAGTGCTTCTGTTTCTTCTTCCACAAGGTGGGGGCTAAATGAGATAAAACAAGTGCTTTGAAAGATGCTCAATTAATATTCCCTATTATTATTTTAGTTATCACTCCAAAGCTAAAAAAATTAAAAATTGTGCTTGGTAAATACTGAATGCCAGTATGGTAATAAATTGGAATTGATAATATATGAAGTAACTCTTAATAGAATTTTGTCTTTTGTTTAAAACACACCTGTTCTTCAACTTCTAAGAAACCTTGTTTTTGTGGATGAAACTGCACGTAAAACTTGGATCCTAAAATCTATTAGACCTTATTCAACATCTTACACCCACTTATTGCTAGAACAGAGAGTTACTGAAGGCCTGCCGTGTACAGTGGGCTTCCCTGGTGGATCAGTGGCCAAGAATCCACATGCAATGCAGGAGACCTGGGTTGGGACGATCCCCTAGAGAAGGGAATGGCAACCCACTTCAGTATTCTGGCATGGAGAAGTCCATGGACTCTGTGGTGCATGGAATTGCGAAGAGTCGGACACGACTGAGCCACTTTCACTTATTTCACTTACCATGTACAGTACTGTGCCAGGCCCTGGGCATACATCAGTGGGGAAGAAAAACGGGGGGTGGGGGTGTGGTTGGGGAAAGCAAAAGTGAACAGCTGTGAGGGAAATAAACATTGTGTTAAAGTGTTGTGAATGAAAATAGAGTATTGATCTAGAAAGCTTCAAGGAAAAATATGCTTATGCCAGAGTGATCGAAGCAGGGAGGGGAAACTCTTTGTGGGACAATTAAGTTAGGGTTGAAGGATGAAAAGGAACCAGCTCGGCTGACTCTGGGAAGGAGAGCATTCCAGACACCCTGCACACAGCACTTCTGAAAGTCCTGGGGTGAAAATTATTTGTCCTGTTCATAAGAGTCCGAAGGGGAGTTGAAGCTTGTTGAGCAGGGTAGAGATTAGGGAAGAAGGTGAGAGCGAGGAAGTGGACCAGGGACAGGTCTTGTAGGGTGGGGATGCTTCAGCCACATGGTTCTTCTGTAGCAAGAACATCATGACATGCTTGCATGCGTTGGAGGGAAGGTAGCTGTGAGCATATATGCCATGATACTTAGCAAATCATGCAGGGAATTCGAAATACCATCATGATTGGAGCAATGACCTTCTATAGAATATATATCTCAAGTAGATATTCTAAACACATGTTTATATGTCCTTATAAAAAGATGGAATGGACTAAAATTAAAATTACATAGTGTTATTTAATGTGCATGTGCTTTAGGTTTATTATTTAGCCTGTAAATGATATTTACTTTCAGGTTTCAAGGTTTTTAGAATTGTTCCCAGGAAAAGTTTTTATCTATATCCCTCCAAACCTGTCTGTCCATTAAAAACCTTCCTTGTTTTCCTTAGGTATGTGAAAATCCACATTAATTAACTTATAGGCTGATTTTAAAATGTAACAGGGATAATTGTTATTGAAATCAATGTTGGAAAGACCTGGGTGAAAGTGGTCCAGGTGGAAGCACCTCAGCTGTATTCTGCTCAGGCAGGACGGTTCTATTGAAATTTCAAGTCTCTCTGGGATTTTCTTCCAATCAGCCGCCTGGCTTAGAAACTCATGATGTGAATTTTTGATGGCAAAATTAGAAAATAAAGTGCCCTGCTCTTTTAGAAGTAAATTTTGAATTCAAAAAGCGATCTGGCTTAGACACTTGTATAAACTAACTTTACACTCATGATGAATGAATGTAATGCTGACAAGAAGTTTCACCTGGTTCCTCATTAATATGATTATATCCTGAGTTGGTGATGAGGTGGGACAGGTTCTGAACTTGCCTATTCTGACTAATTTATTCCAGAACGAGAACCAAGTCAAGTGTATCCACATGAGAACTCACCATGCCACCTAGGAAAAGTGTGTAATTACCCTGAGATGGCCCCTTGCTTTAGGAATGGAACACAGAATCCAGTGTGAGTCAGGTTATTCAACCTGGAGTTGGTGATCCTCCAACCCCTCCCTTCTATGTCTAGGGCTAATGCAGACAAATGCTCTAATCCTCCCATCCTGAGTTGGCAGTTTGCCAGCTGCAGGAACATTAGCTCCTCATTAGCACCTTGTCATCTGCCCACAAATCTACATCCCACCCAGAACAAAAATAAAGTGGCCTGGCCCATTTGAAGCTTTGACCATGGCAAGAAAGAATGCCAGTCTTTGGGGGTTCCTTTTGGTTTTATGAATTCAGGAGTTAAAGAGAAAATCAGATTCAAGAGGTTAATGGGTGTGTTGGCCAGATTATTTAATCCTATAAGACTTCAAGGTTCACGTCTTATAAACTCAGATTCCAATACCAACCTCTTGCTTCCAAAGCAATTAGAAATAGTCTGTTCTTTTTCCTCCAGAATATTGTCTTTGATGATGATCATATGACAAAGATGCACAGTAACAAAAAGGAGAGATAGATATTCTTAGAGGTAATTCTGAGATGTTCTGTGCAAGCAGAAGAGTTTAGGTTGTCCTAAAATTCTTTGCAATAGTTAACAAGTAAAGTCCATTTGATAAAGAAGCAATTCTCATTAATGCCCTCCCCTTCCATTTTTTATTTTTTTATTTTTGTCCATAGAGCTGGTCTCAGTCAATCCGTGGCTTCAAAAATGTATATGTCTATGAACACCAGAGTCAGTAAAAACGTTGCAGATAAATAACCTTGAATCTGTCTTTGTGGTCCTCTCAGCCATCTGTGCCATCAGTTTTGGTTCCTGTATCTGCTCCTTTGGAATCAACGCTAACTGGAAAAGTTGAGAATTTTGAATTGAGTGCCTTGCTTTTGATTTTGACCTTGGGTATAGAAATAGCTGATAAGCATTTCTATTAGCCCTCAGATTTTCACCTTGACATCCACACTACTCAAGATCTGAGAATTAGGCAATTAAGAAAATAATGGTTAATTACTATATTTTGTAATTTCCACTTAAGTTCAAATCCTGGCCTGCCATGAGGCTTAGTTCTTTGAGGGCTGGTCTGCTTTCAGTAACTTGGATCCATGTCAGTCTGTACCTTCATACCCAGCAATACAAATTGATTCTTTGGGAAATGATCCCTAAACCAACAGCCTGCTTTGTTGGGATGGAAATATTAAGGCTTGGATTGTCTTTGTAAGATGGCCTTACAGCTTCTAGATCACCAAAAGATTTTAGGGTGCATAATAGATTCAAGATGGGAAGATGCTACATTTTCAGAAAAGGAATTACCTCTTAAATTATGTTTTCATCCCTGAAAATATTCAGAAGGGAAACATATAACTATCAGTTAGGATAGTTTTATTCCCATCTTAGATACCAAAAGACTGCCTCTATTAATTTAAAAATCACTTCCAGCTCTATGAAATCTATAAGGATGTATGGCTCTTATTTAACATTTCATATTTGCAGTGTGTGTGTGTGAGTAAAAAGAGGGGTCTTGTGTTGGTACCTACCTGTCCCATCCTCCTGTGACTAATTTGCATAGGGCGTTTCTATGCTGACAGATCACACTCAAGCTCCTGGCTGTTTCAGTCTGTCTAACTGCAACTGCATCCGAATTCCTTTTGGACATGGTCCATTAATCTATGGTTCAAATTATATTTTTATAAAGTATAGTTTTCCAAAATCAAAGAAAAAAGTTAATTTCGTGACATGTATGAGTTTCACTGAGTAAGTGATGTATATGTGGTAACCAAGAGCATCGTAACACATCTGGTCCTCAGACTATTGTTTTTCTAAAGGTGCAGGCCCTAAAGTAACATACTCTTAAAGAATATTGAGGTTTGGTTATCTAGTTTCTGCTTAAATATATATACATATACATATATATATATGTATATATATATATATATATATTCCATATATATATATGGAAACCAGAGGTAGAGCATTCACAATCGAGCTTTCAAATTCAAAAGTATAGTTATCACAAACATACTTCATAACTCAGCAGTGCATAAAATGTGTTTAAATAATAGATCGAGATGACAGATGTCATAAACATATATGAAATGGATATAGTCAAACGTGGCAAGTTTTGAGATGTGGTTTCAATCACAGTATTTTTTTTGTTGATTTTTATCTATGATCTTAGGCAGTTTTAAATTAAGGCAGGTGTCACCTTTAATTTATTGTCAGGTGGAAGGCACGCTTATTTTGGACTCCAAGGATTTATTTAACTTAACTCTGTAATTGCTAGCAATATACAAGCTCATTATTTCACAATTTACTACATTTGATACCAGCTGTTATGGAGTTAATGGCAAAGTCGAAAGAAATGACATAAAGCACACTCTCATTTTCAGTGCAACCATCATGTATTATCGTAAAAAATTTCCGGTCGGCTGGGAGTTCACTTTAGTATTATTTCTTACTATTGTCATGAATGAAAAATAAGATTTTTTCCTGCAAACATTGCATTTGATACTTTGCTTAACATTAAACTTTTGGCCTCTCCTTTAAGGTATGAAAAACCTCTTGTATCTACTTTATTTTTCTGAAAGTTATTTATGGCAAAACAGCAATTTAAAAAACTATTTTCTCTTCATGGGAATGGGCTTTGAGAGGTGTCTGTATAAAAACTAAGGCGCAAATATGCTTTTAATTGGGTTTGTGTTAGTATTTTCTCCTCCTGGATATACATTGATTATTTCCTATTTATATTTGAATTGAATCTGTAGTTCTTAGGGGAACAATACCAAGATAAAAAAGCTTAACAACCCAATATGAATTCAATAACAAAATTCTGAAATTAGTGAACAATTAATTTCCTGTATTATAAGGAAATATGTATATATTATATATGATATACATTTATAGTGTTAAATAGGCAATGATTGCTATTGCTATTTTCACAATTTTGATACAAAATGTGAGTCTTTACAGACTATAGCATCTCAGTGTAAAGTCACTTTTTAAATTCGTGTTACCTTTGGTACACTAATAAAATTGATCACTTTTACTATATGTTCTTGATTTGAAATCATATAACTTTTTTCTAAATATATTATTACATAAATTCACAAAAGGCGACACTTGATATATTTCTTAATATTAAACAGATGTTAAAATAAGAAACAGAATTGCAAAGAATATTTTTAATTATAGGAATAGTTAAAAATATTTCTCTACCCTCTTGTTAACTGATATATTTAAGTCAGTAATTTTACACGTTTTGTGAATTTGTGTATTTAACTTGGGAAAACTCACTCTTCACTGTGTGACACATAAAAAGAGAAAATGCACTTCCAGGAAACAATTCACTAGTAATTTAGTCCAGCTATTTTCAGTACTTAACTTTTGTGTTTTTTTCTTAAGTTCGCCATAATATGACATTTCATTATTAGATTTTTTTTTTTTTAAATAGTCACTCACCAGATATTAAAGGATACAATTGGTTTCAGTTCAGGCAGGTTTTAACTGCTTTTTAATTAGCTTAAAACATATGCTTCCATTTATCGTATTATGTGGAGTACATCCTATCCTATTCCATTTAGCTGAGTATTGAGGACTAGTGTACAATATTGTGCTCAGGCTAAAACAATGAAATACTAATTGGATCCAGCAAAATAACTGTAACATTTCCGATTCCTATTAGGCAGGTTACGTAAATTAGGCTAATATAAAATGGTGCTTAATAGAATTGCAAATATGGTGTGATGATACATTCAGACAGGAAAGACAGTGAAAGGGGATTTTGGAGGAAATCAAAGACATTTGCATTACAATAAAACGTTTCCTGCTGTGAGGGCCCTTGCAAGGCTGGAAAAAACAACACTCCAGCACCACTCCCTCTTATTTACATAGGAATGCCATCCCTACCTCTTTCAGTTTCTATGAACAGTTGTCTGTCTGTAACAGAGAATAACATGCAGTTTTAAGTTTGTTGATGAATATAGTCCTTGTTTTATTTCGTTGGGCGTCACATCTGAGATCTTAATATTGCAGTGAGAGAGTATTTGTCTTCATATGCAGTATGTCTTTTTATGATGAGAATGTGCTTTCTAGGTTTGAAGATTGACTGTCTTCATTGGAATTGGATTGATATTTCCTGTTTGATCTACATTTATGTTGTGTTTATTTTGTTCTTTTATATTATTAGTCGCTCGGTTGGATAGTTGTGACATGTATGTACACTTTAATCATCCTAAAATGGAATAGAAGATCCGCATATTCCTTTCCTTCTATGTCCTGGTCCCTTGAACTTTCTTCTAAGTGAATTATAGCCTTGTGTGATATTTTCAATGAGGAAATTTAAGCAACTGTCCCCGAGCTGGAGAGAGGTAGAGCTATCCTTCTCCTAAAATTCCTTGTAAACTAACACTAATTTCATCTTTGGTCATTAGCGGTCCCCATGATGAGTTTGCTTCTGTGTATTTGAGGAATCCTGAGCACTTTCCTGGGCCAAAAGGTGTTCTGGGAAGGAGATTTTTGAAGCTGTCCCTCAAAGGCAAAGTTGCCCAATGAAGTGCGGAAAAGACTACATTTTTCCCTTGCAAATACATTGATAAAAGAGCTTTCTGCTGAACTCACAAGCACCCTTGAACCTTTCAGTTTGCTCCCAGCGCTCAGATCCCAGTGTTTCTGTGAAATGGCAGAGAGAAGGAAGACCATTCTGGGGCCTAGCATGCAAATGAGCAAACCACGTAAAGGAAAAGAAAATTTAAATCCTGTCTATTGTATTCTAAGCAGGTCGCTAGCAAGCCTTTGTGGAGCCGGTATAAAAACGAATCTCATCTTCCTGCCATGAAAACTAAAAACATACTTTATTTCCTCACTCATATCAGCAATTTTTATGCACATTTTATCTTCAAAAAGGTTTTGTTTTTCTTAGGAGTTTCGTGTGTAACATTTTCATTCATGATACAAATTATTTTATCTGCATCTGTGCCTCTGATTTAGACCTTAATCTCCCTGAGATCTTTAGTTGTGGAATGTCTCACTTTATTTATATTCACAGGTAGTCCTCCCCCTCTTTTAAAAAGTGTTGGAATTAATACTATTTGCTCAAAGGAACAAGCAATTTTAAAAAGGCACTACATCGTATGGGGCATGCTTTCCTAGTGAAGCAAAGCAAGTTAAAATCCTCTAGATTCAAATTCCCTTCTCTTTTAGCTTTCAGCTGTGAAGAAAAGGATTTTCATCTAGATGTGAAAGATGGTAATTGTACAATAAGGGAAAGGTTCTAGCCAATAGGAATGTGCCTGAGGGATGTGAATAGAGGACTTACTAGAAAGGAACGCATGACAAGCCACGCAAAACAAAATGGTCAGTGAATCAACTAGGCACTTTGTCCACCAAACCAAAAAATCCATTTGGCTAGTTCCCCGCTCCCTTCCACACCCCCTGCTATAGTCACCAGAAAAAAATTAAAATGGTTGATTTGTTACAGTCTCATTTCATATACAGAGAGTGTGTAAGCCTTTAGGTTTATTTGTCTGTCTCTATCATCGTTTTCTTCTCCCTTGTCAGTTAAAAGTCTGGGTATAGTATAATTTCATATTGGTTAGAGGAACCAACCCATTGTCCAGAAAAAGCCTCTGTTCTCGAATAACTTTTAAAAAAGTATTTTACTTTGAAATAATTATTGATTCATGGGAAGATGCAAAAATAATATGGAGAGGTCCCTTCATCCAGTTTCCCCCACTGGTAACATCTAACATGATTTCAGTACAACAGCAACACCAGAAAACTGAGATTGACACCATCCTTAGACCCTGTTCAGATTTAACCAGATTTATGTGTTTTCATTTATGTTTTTGTGTGTGTGCACCTATGTAGTTCTAAGAAATTTTATCAAATAACTTTTTTCTTTTTTTTTTACTAAATTTCCTATTATTTCAGTGTTGTATGGCAGTCAAAAGTAAGCCTTGTGTTATTGCTCTTTGGGTTGTTTTTGGCCGTTTTGTTGTTTAAGAAGTGGATTCTTCACAGACATAGGAACATAAATGTTTGATTTAAAAGTAATGACCTAGATTTTGCAAGATATAATTATAACCAAAAGAAAAGCCCACATAGATAATTAATATAATTTGATTTTTATCACAACTCAGACATTAATTTTTAATTACACTTAGAATTATAATTTTTCACCTTTCACACATACATACCTACGTGCACATCCACAGATACAAGCTTGCTGGGACCCTATTTTGTCTCCTTGATCACTAATTGTTGTTTATGTGTGCATGCACATGGCAATAGCTACAGACTCAACTTAGATTGAGTTGATAGATCTCTAGGGTACAGATACCTTCAATGAGGAGCCAGTAAACTCTTTCTAAACAGGTGTTGTTATTGTTGTTTTAGTCGCTCAGTCGTGTCTGACTCTTTTGCCACCCTATGGACTGCAGCCCATCAGGCTCCTCTGTCCATGGGATTCTCCAGGCAAAAATACTGGAGTGGGTTGCCATTTCCTTCTTCAGGGGATTTCCTGACCCAGGGATCAAACCCATGTCTCCTTCATTGGCAGGCGGGTTCTTTACCACTGAGTCACCAGGGAGCTGGTGGAAATCACATACACGTCAGGGCCAGATGGTAAATATTTTAGTTCTTGCAGGTCATACATCCTCTGTGGCAACTTTTCAACTCTGCCCTTACCGTTAGGACAGTGGTGGAGACCATATGTAAATGAATGAGCTTGGTTGTGTTCCAAAAATACTTTCTTTATGGGCACTGAAATTTGATATTCTTATAGTTATTTTTCTTTTAATTTGTATTCCCATATTTAGAAATGTGTAAATCTTTCTCAATCCACAGACCTTTTACCAAAACAATCTGAAGCTGAATTTAGCTAGCAGTCTGTAGTTTTCTGAGCCCTACCCTGTACAAAAAAGTGGTATTTGAGGTGGTGTTTTCATTGATGTGTGTGTACACAAAAGTTTTCTTCATCCTAACCTCTAATCTTATTCTCACCATCACTTGAGAATGCACAGACAAGCTTTAGAGAGGAAACATGTTAACAGGAGAGAAAGCTCTTGATGCAAGAATATAGTAACAGTAGATTTCTTCTTTTTTCCTCTCCTTTTGTTTCTTTTTTTTTTTTTTTTTTTTAGTATTTTCACATTGCATTAAGGGAACAACTCGAGTTTCTCATTTTTCCCCTATTTTCTTGTCATGGATATATTAGCAGTACATGATGCATACTAATTATAAAGTTGGCTGTAACAAGAGTTCCTCTTGTGAATCCATTTAAGAACTGATTGTTTACTATCTTTTTCTGTAAGTATAAAATTTTAATTATGCCACTGACAGGAACTGTGCGTGATACAGTGCTCTACATTTATCACTGGGAGAGGGCCAGTTGCAGAGCTGTTTGACTTTGGAGAAATCCTGATGCGTTTGCAATGTTGAGCAGCAGGTGCCACATTATTATGTACAGAAAAGCAATTAGGAAGCATATTGGATGAATGGGGAGTGCATTAATATTAGCAAGTACATTTGTCAGTGGTTTTGATGCGAGTCTTTTTCTTTCCTTTATGCAACATTAAGATTGTGGCTCTCATAAATTCTCCCCTTAAATTGCCATCTGTTCCCTTGTCAGGCAGTAGTGAGGTAGAGAAAAGTTTTCTTGACAAAATGAAAGGGATTTCTTTTATTTAAAGTAGAAGCAAAAGAGCCAATAGAAAGTTGCAGAATTGTAGGTTGTGCAGTTGGGCTTTGCGTGTGTTAAGTAACTACCTTTGAATGTAACATTAAGTGTGGAACCGTTTGATTTTTACAGGTTGCTATTTTTTTCCCCAGTCATTTCATGTATTTTAAAATTCAATAGGAAAGAGTTATAATTAGATTAATGCAAGGACAACCAGCAATTGGCCACTTGGGTTAGGAAGTTTGAGGAAGGAATTGCTGATTTTTTATTGCGGTGCATCTTTACATTTTGTTGGCTCATGACCATATTCCCATCCTGAAAGGATTAAGGATTAATAACTATAATGTCTCCCCTCTTTAACTCTAGATTATTTCTGAAGTAAATAGCACTTGGTGCAATAATAATTGAAAGAAATCCTCTGCACACTATGTACTATAACAACTGGATATTATCTTCATGACAAACTCTGATATATAATTATATCATTATATTTTCCAAAATCTTCACTAATGGAAAAGAGTAGTGAATAAGTGACTTTGGTTAATTGAGTTTTCTGGTTAATCAAAAGGTAATATAATTCCTTTAATTCCAGCTACCTCAATTGAAATGTTTTTTTCTTGAATATATTTGTTCACTTTTTGCATTTAGCAGTGGAGTAAATAAAATATCATTAAATCTCTGCTTTTATGCACTTTCCTCATTATTTCTTATCCCAGGCATTTTCTTTCTGAAGGCATTTTCCTTCAGAAAGAAGGGAGAATTGGTCTCAACTCATACCTCACAAAGAGCATAATATTAAAAATAAAAGGTCTAGTGTTGTCAATGTATTTTTTTCCTACATGGGCGATCAAAACCATTTGGTTGAAAATCAAGCTGCCCTATTTTCTGATTGAGTTCTCATTGATTATAGGCACAGAGTATAGGGAGTTAGGTGATTTTTCCACCCATACTTCCTGCTGTCATGTGTAACCTGGTCTGTTTACAGGTGGCCTTGGTGAGGATGCTATAAATAGCAAGCTATATATCTTTCCTTCTGGTTCTCTTGGGTCTATAACTTGCTGTTTGTAGCATCTTTACCACAGCCACCTGTACACAGGTGAGGTCTTCTCATTTCCTCTTCTATCTGTTCCCAAGGTAACAAAGGCTTATCTTGGAGGACTAGTCCACACTCACACAAAGCTAATGTATAATTAATACTAGTTTATTCATTTAAAACAAGATTGGGTATGGCGTAACTGGCCAGCATGTTTTCTCCTTGCAGCTTGTCTTGTTAAAATGCTGAGGTTTAAATCCTGTATTTTGTTGGTGAGCAAGGGCTCAGAGCTGCTGGGTTTATCTGGGTCTTAATAGCTAGTGTCCTCAGGTTCTCATAGCCGTATGGATGTGTCTGTCTGGGGCTCAGTTGTCCTGGACCCTGGACAAGGATGGAGACACTTTGATAAACTCTTGATTTGGGAGTTCTCCATTTTCCTTGCCTCTTCAATTTCAATTCTATTAGTTATGTACACATTCCTTTGACTGGGTATTCCTTTGGATAATCCCCAATTTTCTTCATCAGACATAGGCAAACAATTTCTTACATGACTTATATTTAGAGATGGCTGAGTTTGTTTATTAGGCATTGTTTTTCCACATCTCAAAGGGATCTTAGGTCTACATTCTGGGCTACTCATTGTTGTTATTGTTTAGTTGGCTACCCATCAACACTTACTGGTTCCTTCGAAGCACCTGGATGGTCAAGGACAGTTTTAAAGTCTAACCTTGGAGTGATTATGCTGTGACCTTTCATCCTCACACTGGACAGCTAGGCTGGGTGGGCCACATACACTAAAATAGAAATCAGGTGAGAGGAAGGAAGGTTAACTAGATAATTCAGGAAAGCAAAACTACAGCAGTAAGGATGAAAATACCTTATCAGCTTTTGCAATGAACTTATGTTTTTCTTGGTAACTTCTCTTAACAGCTCAGGGAAGCAGACTTGTTCACCTAAGGTCTTGCAAACGAGGAAACTGACCCTCTGCTGGGCTTCCAGAACCATTCTGGAGGGAGGGTCAGGTTTAGCAGGCAAATGAGGACCTATGTACTCTGCGTTTGGTGCCACTTCCTACCTCTCAGCCCTCTTCTCAGCTATTCTTATTTCACAAGGGAGAGTCTTTTGACTATAATTAATCCATTTACAGGCTCCAGTTTCATCTGATATTTGTTAAAACCTCCAGTTTGCTTTGTCAGGGTAAGTGGATCCTAACCTGTTTCACTGACTTTGAGAGTTTTTTGTTTAAACCAGATCAGGAGATGTCATCATGTCATGTCCAGTGGAAAAGAGCACTGGATTTGGAGTTCGGAGAGCTGATGTGTACTGAATTTGATGGACAATTGGGGCCAACCATTCAATCAAATTAGACTTTACCTGTAAAATGAAAAAGTTGGCCTTAGATATCTTCGAAGCCCTGGTTTGGGAGTTTTGTCTGCCTCATAATTTCCAGAAAGTTCCTGAGCTCCTCATTGTTCAAGGACCTCAGTCCTCTGTTTGGTGGCAGGGGGGAGGGATGTGTTTATCTGGATGTACTTGGATGCCTGGGTTCCAGTCCCCCCAGGGAGGGTACCAGTTCTGTGACCCAGGCAGGTAGATTCCCTGAGCTTCTGTCTTGTTTACAGAGTGAGAATGCAATGAGGATGATCATCTTAACTTTGTTGGTTTCACAGGGTTGTGTGAGGATCAAATGAGATAATAGTTGTGAAAATATTTTTAAAATTAAAATAAAAAGAGTCCATGCACTGATATTAGCAGTCTTTGCTAGATCATCATCTCTCTAGCACAACTATCGAAGAAGGCAATGGCACCCCGCTCCAGTACTCTTGCCTGGAAAATCCCACGGACGGAGGAGCCTGGTAGGCTGCAGTCCATGGGGTCGCTAGGAGTCGGACATGACTGAGCATCTTCACTTTCACTTTTCACCTTCATGCATTGGAGAAGGAAATGGCAGCCCGCACCAGTGTTCTTGCCTGGAGAATCCCAGGGATGGGGGAGCCTGGTAGGCTGCCGTCTATGGGGTCGCACAGAGTTGGACACTACTGAAGCGGCTTAGCAGCAGCAGCAGAGCACCTGTTCTTGTTGTTCACTGGGCCTGTCTTGAAGGCTAGTGACAAGTGCTGAAAAACATGCAGTGTCACTTGGAGATGTCAGAGCTATAGTCCTCTAGGACGACAGTTCTGTAGGAATCTAGGTTGTCCCCAAACTCAGCCTATTCCTGAAGCTACAGAACAGTCTCTGGGAGGACATCTGTACATTTAAGCCTCATAGAGCCTGGTGGGCTACAGTCTGTACAGTTGCAAAAGGCTAGGGCTTGACTTAGTGACTTGAATGCGACTTAGCAACTAAATAATAGCAACAAGTCTCGCAGAGGAAAGAAAAAGCTTTACTCTCTCTTAAAGAAGTGTTGTAAAATATGAATGTCTGGCAGCCTGGGCATCTACTGGTGGCAAGAAAAAAAAGTCTTCTGAACTTTATAACTGGGTATCAGTCACTGCCTTCCAGCCATCCAGACAGGCAAACCCAAGTCTACTTTCTTTTACTGCAGTGAGATCTGAAGCCAAGTGTGTAACCCTTCTTGGCATATCTTTTGGATCTTTTCATGGTTCTAAAATTATTTATTTATTATTATGAAGCCATCACTTTGAATCTGGGCATGAGTACTGAGTGGAGGGAGAAAATGTTAAGAAGAAAAGCAAAAAAGTCAGAATCATAAAGGTTTGCCAACTAAAGTGATCTCCATACACCACTCCTTCCATTTCTATCTACTATCCTTTCCTCCCTTGTTTCTCCTCCTGTTCCCATTGTGCACCCTGCTCATTTCGGTGCCACCACCCATTTAGGAGCTTCCTTGGTAGCTCAGATGTTCAAGAATCCATCTGTAATGCAGGAGACCCTGTTTCAATTCCTGGGTCAGGAAGATTTGCTGGAGAAGGGATAGCCTACCCACTCCAATATTCTTGAGCTTCCCTGGTGGCTCAGCTGGTAAAGAATCCGCCTGCAACGTGGGAGACCTGGGTTCGATCCCTGGGTTGGGAAGATACCCTGGAGAAGGGAACAGCTACTCACTCCAGTATCCTGGCCTGGAGAATCCCATGGGCTGTATAGTCCATAGGGTCGCAAAGAGCCGGACACGACTGAGAGACTTTCACTTTCACCCATCTACAGTCAGACCTCTTTGCAGGAATTTAATTAGATGTACCTAATGGCCAAGTCCAAAATGCAGTTGAATTTTGGACCACTTACCTGTGTTTCTCCTCCATCCTTAGTGACCTGCTTTGTTGAATCTAACTTTGGTAGAATTTGGCATAACTCCCTCTGTCAAAACTCAACCACTCCTTAGTCATTTATTATGCACAGTTGTGTCTTGTATTATTCTTTTGTATTTCTTCATTTGGGAGTAATTTTGTATTTATTTGCATCCTGTGTATGGATTAATGTTTTTGTACTTGCTTGAATCCTGTATATCAGGGACAGTGACATAGGTTGGTTGTCTGTTCCTTCTAATAGAGGATCACATTTGTCTGTGGTTTCTCAAAGCACTTCTCAGAAGTTATATTTGAAATGAATAAGAGAAATAATGTCTTCGATACACAGACACCCATATAACAGTTTCATACTCCCTTTGGAATTATTAACTTAATTCACTTCCGTGAATATTTTTGGATAATCTCAATACTTTTTGAACCTCAGTTTCAGCACCATTTGTCAGTACTGTGCAGGTTACTGGGAAAGGGCAAAGAAATAAAAGAAATATAGAAGATGATCCTTCTTCTAGTGACTTTGTAGTTTGGTGAGAACAAGAGTAATACGTATGTTTAGAGAAACATAACCTAACTGTAAATTTAGATGCAAAAGATAATACCCACAGAAACTTAGGGATGATGTGTAAATCAGTATACTAGAGTTCATGGGTGGAGGGCGGAGTGGAATTCTTGGAAAAGGAAAGATGTGAAATAAGCCTTGAAGGATAGGCTGAACTTGACAAGAAGAGGAGGAGCAGGAAGGACACAGTAATGGGAGGATACAACAGGGGTAAATTTATAGAAAGTAGGAAGGGGCATGGCAAGATTTGGAAGGCTGTGGCATTGGACCCCAAATGGGGCATCTCAGGTGATAAAGACTGGGACCTTATTATCAAAGATTTGAGGTTACAGCTAGGAGGAGGTTGCTTGAGTTTTGAAACCAGAACACAATATATTAATATCAAATACATGTTTGTAGGGCTTCCCTGGTGGCTCAGACAATAAAGAATCTGCCTGTAATGCAGGAGACCTGGGTTTGAACCCCGGGTTGGGAAGATTCCCAGAGGAGGGCATGGCAACCTACTCCAGTATTCTTGCCTGGAGAATCCCTGTGGACAAAGGAGCCTGGCAAGCTACAGTCCATAGGGTTGCAAAGAGTCGACTTGACTGAGTGACTAGACACAGCACAAGTTTCTAAGAAGCTGCATGTAGCTAATAGTCTACAGGGTAGATGGAAGAGAAGAAATGGGTTCAGTCAGACTGGGTCATCAAATTTAAGCTGTTCAAATGGGAATCTGTTGGAGTCAGTCATTGAAAGGAGGTGACCACTGGCTCACCCAAGCTGAGTGCTGGATTCAGGCAGTTGGAAACTCCTCACCCCTCTCCATGGGATGTCCATTGTACCTATTGCTTCTACAGTGAGAGTTGTTTTTAGCTCTGAGAGAGTGAGTTGTTGAGACTGCCCAAATCAGTGGAGGCCTCTGTATAAACTTCTAAGATTCTGGAGGGTAGATGTGGAGATCTGCTTGCCTGTGGCCCCCAAGACAAGCCTCTTTTATAAGTGCCTTGCTTATTAAACCTCCACCTACCAGTCTGGAGTAGCCTCCTTCCCTTTTTGTGGGGAGGAGGGTGTCTCCTTGCCCTCTGGCTGCCAGGTTTCAGATTTACCCATGGAACTCCCAAGGTTATGAACCAGCAGTCATATTGCTTTACATTTGTTAAAGATAAACAGAAGCATATTATAAGTTTATTTCAGCAAAAATTGATCTGAATCAGGCAGCACCAAACTGGAATTGGTTAAGAGTGTTCCACTGACAGGAGCCTGGGTAAGATTTTTATACAGAAGATGTGGAAGCCAAGCAAGGAAACCTTTTGATTGACTAGAGCTTCAGGTTGCCTTATTTGAGAAAGCCTAGTTGGCTGTGATGAACTATCCTTGGGTTTTGACTTCTTAACCTTGAGGCATTTACAGCTGTAGGTTTGGTTTGCTAGTATAGACTGCCAAGGTTTCAGAGCCACCCTAGTCTAATGGCCTTCTTTTTCACTTAATTTAACACAGTGTTATAGTATTTTGCAGCTTTCAGAGCACTTTTGCTTACATTGTCTGTGTGACTCAATAGAACACAAGCAGGTAAGTAGGGCAAACCATATCTCAGTCTAAGTGGATAGAATCATAGACGCAGTATGTTAAATGTCTTACCCAGTGTAGCTGTTTAGAGCTGGTGGAATTGGAACTTGATTATGGGAATGCAAATTTTGTCACTGTCACCAGGGACCAGAAGAAACACTCTTTTCTTCGGTCTTAAAGTTGGTCTCAACAACCTTGAACTTGCAGAACATTTCACTCCTGGAATTAGCTCACTCAAATTAGGCAGACCAGCTTCACACATCACTGGGTCAAGTTCTCTGCTTACAAACACTGTCCATTTTATTAGGATTCAAACAAGTATCTCTTAAGATGCTTTTTAAGACTTTAAATATATTGACTAATTGAGAGATATTCTCAGCACTTTTAAAGGACCACATTCTTTACAAGCTAGGGTTTTGGTCTGGAGCCTTACTTGTAAATACCCTAGGAGGATGCACTCAAGGGTTTAGGAACATACATCATGACTGATTTTTTTTCTTTAGAAAACTTTTTATTGAAGTGTAGCATTAATTCAGAAAAATGTACAACTCAGTAAATTTTTACAAATTGCTCATACCCAGATCAAGAAACTAAACATAAATATCTTAGAAGTGGTACTTATGCTACTTCCTAGTTGACTGACAACTTATTTAAATACTTGTTCTTTCTTTCTTTTTTGAACTTTGTTTACTAGATATATTAATTTTTAAAAATGTTATTGCTTTTATGTTTTGTATGCCTATTTTAATACCTTGAAATAGTTAACATTCTTTTATTCTTTTTAATCTTAGTGTTTCTTTCCATATTTTTAGCCATATATAAATATTTTTTGCACATAGTCTCTGGTACTTTTATGAAGGATACTGTCATTTTTAGGTAACCTGGAATAATTTTGATATAGCTAAATTTCAATTTGCAATCCTTTCACTACTTTGACAGTTGCCATTTGATTTTCAGGGTTTCACCACCTTAGACATTTTTCAGCTTTCTTTTTTTCTCTTTCATTTTAAATGTAATCTACAGACCTTGTGATCATTATCACCTAGATGGTTCTCATTCAGTTTGCTTTACTAGACCTGTCATCTGTGTTAATCTAAGTCAGGGGAAATGGCTATTTTTTTCTGATTCAACATCTATATGTCAATAGCAAGCTCAGTGCTTGATTTCCTCTATTTAGTATATATCATTTAATGACCATTATAATCCTTTGTTATTACCAACACAAAGCTTGTTATTATTTTCATAAGGCCCACAGAGTTTGGTACCTGTTTTGAACTGTGATATATTTTAACAAAATAAGTCTTAAAACAGTACCTGTGTCAGTTTACTAGTTTTGTTCTTTCAGCTCTTGCTATTAAAACCTACACATAAGGAGATATTGTGCTATTGGTGGTGACCTGGCTCTGTGATCCTGCCCTTGAAATTTTGTGAATCTGAGTCATAGGTCTTCCATAACCAGGCGTCTGACTTTAAAAAATAAAAAATCTTAGCACAGATGTCTGATTCTGAAGTCACTTTTGTGCCTTATGTTTTTACCACATTCTGTCCTGAACCTGATCACTGTGGTTCCTTTGAGTAAGAGGTTGATTTGATCCCTATGACCTTAGCCTCTTTCCTAACTATGATTAACCCACTATGCAGACTCAGTACCAAGAGTCTGAGAACTTGCCCCTACCACATCCATGTCTAAGACTTCCATTTTGCATGTGTCAGCGGCCCTACTCTGATTCCTTTCTGACCTATGCTGTGTGCTGCAAGATAAACATACTCAGGTTAAGGATATCTTGCAATATTGTTCACTGCTGTCTGCGTTAAGGAAGGAAGGTTCCCTGTAAAGGGAGAGGGGAGGCTCCTTATTGCATCTTCTCCCACATTCTCTCCAGGAGGGAGCAAAAGAGATATCAGGGACTTTAAGTGTGACACCGAAGTTTGGCCTGGGAGGGGTAAACAGTCCATTTTCAGGAAAAAAGTAAATCTTATTATTAGATGATCAAGAACATAGATAAATCCAGGTAGATATCAAAGGGCTCCTTTCTCTCCTCTCTTTTTCTTTCTAGTGTCATTTTGTTTTTTGGGGTTTGTGTTCTGTTTCTCTCATGAATTTGGGGTCATAGTCAATATGATTTTTGGTTTTCTCTTTGGTTATAGCTAACTGGACAGCAGCAAGAATCCTTGGGCTCTTAGATTTTGCATGTCATCTGCATCTTTTACGGCAAGCCACCAAGTGTTGTTGTTTTTTTTTTTCCTCTCCCTCTCTCTCAAACACAAATTCTCATCACCTCTAGTTGCCTGACTTACACTTTCTTATGCTCAAAGCTTCCTTGACTCTGCTGCTTAGTCACTTCAGTTGTGTCCAACTCTGTGTGACCCTAAGGACTGTAGCCTGCCAGGCTCCTCTGTCCATGGGATTCTCAAGGCAAGAGTATTGCAGTGGATTGCCATGCCCTCCTGCAGGGGATCTTCCCAACCCAGGGATCTAACCCAGGTCTCCCACAATTGCAGGCGGATTCTTTACTGTCTGAGCCACCAGGGAAGGCCTTGTCTCTTTTGGGTTTTTCCAAATAACTACCTCCCAAGAAGGAGAAACAAGCAGTGAAAGAAACAGAGGCAGGTGACAAAGGGTGAAGTAGAACCAGCCTGCCCTTGAGTGTTCTTTGTATCTCTTATCTTTTCCTTGGAGATGGTGGAAAGGCCAGGAAGAAGCCTTAGCACTTTCAGTTGTTTCTGCTCCTACAGGAAGAGGGGAGAGGGTCCTATCTGATGGTGTGGTTTGGTGTCAATATAGAGGGAAAGCACCTGCTAACTCAGCCCCGTCTGTGATTTGGTGAAAGACTGCTTCCTGTGGGTTTGTGAGCACCCTGGCGAGTCCTTCATGACCTGATTCTCTCCTCTTAACAGACATTTGTATTCTTTTTGTGAAAGAAGAAAGACAAGATTTTCTCCCTTGGGAGTAAAGAAAAATTACACTTTGGTAGTGAAGACACATGATGCATTATGTAGAAAGTCATAGTTACATTCTGATCCTTTTTTTTCTCTTTTTACCCAGAAGAAGGAACTGGAGATCTTAGTTCCCCAGCCAGGGATCGAACCTGGGCCATGGCAGTGGCAGGCCGAATCCTACTGCTAGGGCACCAGGGAACTCCCTTAGTTTGTTGATTCTTATCAATTACAATTATTTGGAGCATTCAGTGCCCTTGATGCTAGGACTATGAAGACAAAAGAAACATCCTTGCCATCACATCAAACTCTGATGACTATTTACAGTCAAGAGGGGAAAATGGGCTCGTAAAGAGATGATGAAGCTCATATGTGACACCCAGAGGCCCATGAGAGCATGGGAGAGGGATCTGTAACCCTGCCTGAGATTGCTGGTGGAGGGGATGGGTAGGAAAGGCTTCTTGTAGCAGCTTACTCATTTAATGTAAAAGGACGAATGAGTGAAAGCGTGATTGAGGTGAGGTGGAGGGAGAAGAGAGAATGACATTGTTGGCAGAGGGTACAGCATTAGCAAAGCTTTGAAGCCAGAAGCATACGTGTGCACAGAGGGAATGTCAAGCAGTTCAGCGTCGCTTGAGGATAAAGCTGGGGGGCTAGCGGGAGGGGATGAGAGATGAGGCTGGATAATTAGGCACGGGTGTCGTCTGCCATGTGAAGGAGTTTGAACCTTTTTCTACAGCTGAAGAGGTGCCAGGGAAGTTTAATGGGGACATGACATGGCTCTTCCTTTAATCTGACCATGACTTCAGTTCCTTCCCACTTTGAGGAACTGCTAGGTATTTGTCAACCCAATGGTGTTGGAGGTGTTTTCCCCTGATAAGTGGACAAGCTAAATTCTTCAGAGAGATGCTGCCTGACCCATATGGCCACTGACAGTTTGACAGTTGACAGATTTTAGTCAGACTCGACTCACTTAAGCTGCTTACCCATCCTGAGGCGTGCACACGGCCAGAGCCTGGACTTCACATCATTCTGGCTGTCTTAATTGGGCACTAATTAAATGTTTTGGCTGGAAACCTCTCCTTGCCATGGCTGAATGGACTCATTTGAGGCCAATATTTCAGGGAAACATCTTGTTAGGCTGATCTGATTCCCTGTTCAAAAAGAGAATGCACATATTCAGTTTGTTTCTTCTTATTTCCGCCTAAGGATCTATTATATTTGTCTCCTTTGAGAAAAAAACGAGAAGTGTAAAAGGATATGTGTGTATATGTCCATACGTGTATATGAGTGTGTGTATTCACATGTACATGTACTACGTATACTCACAGGTATTTGTACTATGTATATATATGTCTATATACTCACACACACACATAGGGCTCAGAATAGAAGCTGATGGAAAACATAGCCTTGCAGTCAGGCGGCTAGAGGTCATATCTAAATTTTACTGAAGATTTACTTTAAACACGTAATTAATCTGTTTATGGCTTAGTTTCTGTATTTGTGACAGAGTCACCAGAGACACATTGGAATTTTGCCATAATCAGATCAGTTCAGTTCAGTTCAGTTCAGTTGCTCAGTCATGTCTGACTCTTTGCGACCCCATGGACTGCAGCACACCAGGCCTCCCTATCCATCGCCAACTCCCGGAGTTTATTCCAACTTGTGTCCATTGAGTTGGTAATGCCATCCAACCATCTTGTCCTCTGTCGTCCCCCTCTCCTCCTGCCTTCAGTCTTTCCCAGCATCAGGCTCTTTTCCAATGAGTCAGTTCTTCGCATCAGGTGGCCAGAGTATTGGAGTTTCAGCTTCAACATCAGTCCTTCCAATTAATATTCAGAACTGATTTCCCTTTAGGGTGGACTGGTTGGATCTCCTTGCAGTCCAAGGGACTCTCAGGAGGCTTCTCCAACACCACAGTTCAAAAAGCATCAATTCTTTGGCACTCAGCTTTCTTTATAATCCAACTCTCACATCCATACATGACCACTGGGAAAACCATAGCTTGACTAGACAGACCTTTGTTGGCAAAATAATGTCCCTGCTTTTGTTTGCCATAATATTACAGTGTGAAATTTAGGGATGAGGGTGATTCATCCCTAATCTTATGGAGTTTACAAAAGGATTGATGGATGGACAAAGATCTTTTTCTACCTTTACTTAACTATTGTTATTTAGTTGCTAAGTCATATCTGACTCTTTGAGGCACTGTGGACGGTAGCCCACCAGGCTTCTCTGTCCATGGGATTCTTCAGGCAAGAATACTGGAGTGGGTTGCCATTTCCTTCTCCAGGGGTTTTCCCCACCCAGGGATCGAACCCTCCATCTCTTGCATTGGCAGGTGGATTCTTTACCACTGAGCCACCTGGGAAGCCCTTACTTAGCTAATCCATGCTGATAAAGATTTCTTTCTCAAAGCATTCCCAAAGGGCTGGGGCTCAATGGGCCACTCTTCAGTTTACACCGAAAAGTATCCAAAGGGTGTCTGCAGTGTCCAGAGGAAGAGCACCTGCAGCAGATAGTTTGGAGGAGAAACACTGAATAGACCATCCATTAGTGGATCTTCAGGAGCCGGTTATACCACTATTGCCCCCTGGCACAGACTGTCATTGCTATGAAGAAGCAATCATTTCTTTAGTAATTTCTTCACTTGCTGAAATTAAACCTGTCCTGAATTTTGCTTTTCTGGACAAATAAACCTAGTGTTGTGATAATTGTTTCTAAAATAATGATGGTCTCATTGTATTAAACAAAAACTAAGGTGAAAATGAGGATTTTCAAAGGTTTGCATTAATTCCTAAATTCTAGTTTTCTCTGAAGAAATAGATAGCAGGGTTCAAAGATGGCATTTTCTCTGGAAAAGGAAAAATAAAATGTGCTCCAGTTCAGGTGTCTTCACCTGAATGTACACCTGAATACAGCATTAATATATATCATAGCCACTAAGTGGAGGTTTACCAGACAAAAACCTAATGAATTAGCTATTCTTGAATATATTTGCATTTGATTACTAAGGAGTAACTTGTTCCTGGTCAACAATACAACAATAGTAAAACACAAGGAAGGAAAACTCCACTCTGTCTGAACTAAAGTGGATCTACAGAACCTCTATGATGTGTGTGCTTCTTTAGGTCTTAAGGACACATGAAAGTGTCTGTCGAACTTTCTCTTATTCACTTTATTTAATGAAAAATGTTTTCGTCCTTGTTTTGCCACTTCATTCTTTCTCCAGATACACTCCTCCTCCTCCTCCTCCTTTTTTTGTTCTGAGCAATGATTCTGTGTGTTCTTTTCCTATTTAAAATTTAAAGAGTTACATTTGGGAGAGGAACAATGTAGGGAAAAGAAACCCCTGGAGTGTGTCTGATGTGATCGTTCTCCTCTGTGCCACCATTTTCCTCCCGCTGTGGGAGTGCTAAATGATAATGCCTGATACCTTTCTGAATAAAGCCTGACACGGTTTCCAGCTGTGAGCATGTGATCAGTTTTTATGTTTGATTTTTGCACATAAGTACACTACTGCAAGCATGTCCACAGACTACTTCACAAATGCTTAAGGGGGGAATTGCTATTGAGTGAATCAAACATTAAACAAACACTGAGTGATTGCACAAAAAACAACAACAAAGAAAAACCCCTACATTTATTTTAGAAAGCTATGTTTCTGTTCAAACCCCGAATTTTAAAAAACATTTAATTTCTGTTGAATGGTCAGGTATCACTGAACAATCACCTCTCAAGGAATTTATTTTCAGGCCAATTCTAGTCTGAGATAAGTTGTCCAGATAGAATGGAGAAGGTGTTGCTCTCTGTACTTTGCTGTCATGATTAAATATGATTGTAATTATGCAATGGGTTGGTTCATTTGTGAGAAACACCGATTAATATAATCCTCTATTATGTCATCTTAAAATGGAGTCTTATAAACTGTGATTTTTTTAAATCCATATTTTCCTTGAAGCAGTGTATTGCACATCTATGATCCTGGGTTTAGTGATGGTATCTTGACAATATTATAGTCTTAGATGTCAGAGCATTCTGTTTTAATATCTTTCCTGTAATGTATAATATATATTTCTTATTGTTAATGTATTGATGTCCATGAAAAGACTACCTATTCAAATCACTTTCCTGAATTTAGAACAAAAAATTATTAGTATACTTGTTAATTCTGAAGGCCTACTGTTGACATTTATAAAGTCTGATGCCATGATGTTTGTTAAACACCAAAACTTATCATAGAGGATACTTCTTCCTGGCTCACTGATCAGAGGAGGAAAAAGGTGGGAGGGCACTCCAGAAGGAATATACCAGCAGACAAAAAAGAAAATTAGTTTATTATTAGTGATAAGACAGTTCAGTCATTGGTTGGAATTTAATGGTTTAGATTGGGAGAGGAGGCGCATAATTTATGAATTACTGATAAATACTTTTAATTATATTTTTTAAAAGAAAGAAAAAAAAAAAAAAGAAACAACAGCCTCTTTCATGCCAAGTTCTTGGTTGTCAGAATCCCACTCCTTGCAGTCTTGCAAGTCCCAGTTCAGGAGAGTGGCCCCACTCCTAGCCTCAGACTTGTTTACAGGTTGTAATACTAGATTTGGAGGGACAGGATTATTACATTTAGTCAGAGTCAAGATGTCAAGTTTCTCAGGACAAGTAGGAGACCAAAATCAAACATTCCAGTCCCGACTTCTGCTCCTGAATGTGGTAGCATGAATGTGCTCCATGACAAAAATGGATACTGGAAGGGGTCATTCTGGGATGACTGTTGGTGGAAACCTGCTTGTTTTTAACTTCACGGGCATCTACTTTAAACTCTAGCAGAACCTTTCCAGGGATGACCAGTTGTTTTCATATAGAAATCTGGTATTTCCCAATTATCCTGATTACTGACAGTTTCTAGCTGCATCTTTACTGTGGGTGACATGATTAAACCACAGCTGACATCCAGTCATCATGTTTAGGGTCAGTCATTACAGTATCAAAGACTATAAATAGAGAAATAAAGGAGATGAATGTCAGTTAGTCATTAAAATCTCTGCAGAGAGATGGCAGCTGCTCACTGATACTACTTTCATGAACTTTTTTCTTCAGTGTATGGGCAAAAGAACAAGGCTAGTCATTCACATAAATTCTGAATCTAGGGATTTCTGGGGATTGAGGATCGTTCCCAGTCTTGTTTTGGATTTCGATAAGCCATCAACTATTTGCTCTCCGTCTCAGTCTCTCTCTCTCTGTATATATATATACACACGCACATACTACACTTGTATCAGGCTTCCCTGATAACTCAGTTGGTGAAGAATCCACCTGCAGTACAGGAGACCTTGGTTCAATTCCTGGGTCAGGAAGATCCACTGGAGAAGGGATAGCCTACCCACTCCAGTATTCTTGGGCTTCCCTTGTGGTTCAGCTGGTAAAGAATCTGCCTGCAATGTGGGAGACCTGGGTTCGATCCCTGGGTTGGGAAGATACCCTGGAGAAGGGAACAGCTATCCACGCCAGTATTCTGGCCTGGAGAATTCCATGGACTATCCGTGAGGTCTCAAAGAGTCGGACACGACTGAGCTTCATCGCTTTCACTTCACTACACTTGTACAATATACATGTATAAAAATACCTGTTAAATAAATTAGTTAAATGTATATATGTTAAATGTGTATTTGAGATCTAGTTTAAACATTTTAGAAATACGTATATATTTTTTCTTTTGTTTATTCATTTATTTTTGGCTGTGCTGGGTCTTTGGTGTTATGCTCGGGCTTTCTCTGGTTTCAGCTACCGGGGTCTGCTCTTTGTTGTAGTGCCCTGACTTCTCCTTATGGTGACTTCTTCTGTTGCTGAGCACTGGCTCTAGGCGTGCAGTCTTCCGTAGCTGCAGCTCATGGGCTTCAGTAGTTGCAACTCGCAGGCGCCAGAGCATAAACTTGGTAGTGTGTCTCACAGGCTTAGTTGCCCTGCGGCCTGTGGGATCTTCCCAGACCAGGAATTGAAGCAGTGCATCCTCTCCATTACAAGGCGGATTCTTAACCACTGGACCACCAGGGAAGCCTGAGGTATATGTTAATCATACATATATTAAATAGGTGTTCAGTAAGTGCATATGTGAGGTCTGCCATCTATCATCTATCTGTCCATCTGTCTATCCATGTATCCCCCTTTGAAGTGTGAGATTAATAATTGCCCATCTTTCTTCCAGTTGGCACATTATAATTTAAATTAAAACATATGGTATTTGGAGAGTGATTGAGCATTGATGTAGACATTTGCCAGGATTAAAACTCTCAGAACTGGTTGGAAGATGTAGGGGAAAAGAGCAGTGGGTGAATGGAGAATTACCAGAAAATTTATAACAACTGAGGTATCTGTTGGGATTCCCAGATGGCTCAGTGGTAAAGAATCAGCCTGCAAATGCAGGAGCCTCAGGAGACACAGGTTCCATCCCTGGGTTGGGAAGATCCCCTGGAGAAAGGAATGGCTACCCACTCCAGTATTCTTGCCAGTGTAATCCCATGGACTGAGTAGCCTGGCAGGCCACACAGTTCTCGGGGTCACAAAGAGTCAGACCGATGAGAGTGCAGCAGAGGCATCTGTGTCATGAGCAGTGTGGTCTCTGTCCGGTCTTTCTGAATGTGTATGCTTCCTTTTTTTCTGTTAAATGCAGATAATAATATTTCTTATTCACATACCCAGAGTAGTCATTTCCAAACAGCTGCGACCTACCAGACGTCTTGCAGTTTATAACGTGGAGAGACAGGAAAAGGGAATGTCACCTTTCAATGTACTATTTAAAGAGGGGAAGTGCTATCCTAGACTTTCACTCTGATCCCAGCTCCCCATCCCCTTAAATTTCATTGGCCAGAACTGTGGCACATGCTTATGTTTTCACCAGTCACTGACAAGATGAATGAGTCTTTCCGATGCAACAAGATAGAGGACTGTGCTCGGTTCAGGACTAGAAAGGACAGTTTTCTAAAGTTGTTTTCTTCAGTGTCAGATAGAAAAAACCTTCCTGGCCCACCAGTTTAGCATTTTATGGACTCATCACAAATCTTACCTAAATCCTGTTTGCTTTTAAAAAGTGATAGTAGCTTTTACAATGTTTCAGTTTAAATAATTCACAAATTCTTTGGAAGGATGAATTAATAAAATATTAACAGTCAAGACTACCTTACCTTTTAGATAAATCCAGGTTCTTCATCTGCTCCTACCACCACTGTTTCCCAATTAAACAGCCAAAAGAGTCAGTCCTTAGAATGGATTAATGATCTGCAAAATTCCATTTAAACATAGCCATTCTTGAGTTTTATTAGTGGAAAAATACAAACTGATCTGTGGTCATGGATTATTACAGATTCACTCCAGACTGCTGAACTGAACTCTGATGAACCTGCGACACTCTCAATTAAATCTCAGAATGAGTTTTCTCTTAATTGGGGAGTAAGACGGGAAAAGTAAACTAGTGACTGGTAAATGCCAGACTTGTGAATCATTGCTTTATTTTGGACAGAGTGTTGAAACATTTTTAGATGTGCATGGAGGTGAAGCCAGGGAAGGGGGAAGAAGTGCATTCATTTACTAAGCCATACTCTGTTCTAGGCAATAGTAATTAAAAAGAAAATTAAATATAATACAAGGAAGGGAGTATTGTGATTGTTTTTAGATGATGAAGTTGATGTCAGAAAGGTTAGGTGACTTGTGATAAATAATTAGTGGTGAATCTAGGATTGAAACAAAGGCATTCTATAGACACATATTGAGCTAGGCTCTGGAAATAAAGTAGTGAAGAACCCAAACAGATCTTTGCCCTTCTGGGGCCTACTATCTATTGGGGGAAACCAAAAAAATTTTTTAAAAAGTCATTCAAAAATATACATGATTATAAATTGTGGTAAATATTATGAAGAAAAAGTGCATAATTTCCATGGGTGTTTCTATCACATACATCATCTAAGTGGAGACCTAAAGGAAGGAGAAATATCATACAGGTGAGGAGTAGAAAAAATTATATTCTCTGTGAGGAAATGGCCTGGATTTCAGCCTGAAGTGAGAGCTGAGAACTGGCCACTGTGACCAGGGCATTGTAATTGAGGGCTGGTGAGATGAAGCTGGAAAATAGTCAAGAATCAGACTTTTGTAGAAGTTTATAAAAAGTCCCCAAAATGAATTGATTTTTATCTAAATGCAGAGGAATACTATGGCTGCCGGGAATGTCATAAGGAGATTTAAAGTCACTTCTGTTGCCATGTAGGAAATAATTGAAGGGATTATTTTTTAAATATTAAGATGATTCAGTAAATATTTTAAATGATAATTGTATATGTGTCTAACTAGTGTTAGTTAAGAATGAAAAGAAATAGAGGAAAACATAGAATGGGAAAGACTAGAGATCTCTTCAAGAAAATTACAGATACCAAGGGAACATTTCTTGCAAAGATGGGCACAATGAAAGACAGAAATGATATGGACCTAACAGAAGCAGAAGATATTAAGAAGAGGTGGCAAAAATACATAGAAGAACTATACAAAAAAGATTTTCATGACCCAGATAACCACGATGGTGGGATCACTCACCTAGAGCCAGACATCCTGGAATGCGAAGTCAAATGGGACTTAGGAAGCATCACTATGAACAAAGCTAGTAGAGGCGATGGAATTCCAGTTGAGCTATTTCAAATCCTAAAAGATGATGCTGTTAAAGTTCTGCACTCAATATGCCAGCAAATCTGGAAAACTCAGCAGTGGCCACAGGACTGGAAAAGGTCAGTTTTCATTCCAATCACAAAGAAAGGCAATGTCAAAGAATGTTCAAACTACCACATGATTGCACTCATCTCACATGCCAGCAAAATAATGCTCAAAATTCTCCAAGCCAGGCTTCAACAGTATGTGAACCATGAGCTTTCAGATGTTCAAGCTGGATTTAGAAAAGGTAGAGGTACCAGAGATCAATTTGCTAACATCCATTGGATCATGGAAAAAGCAAGAGAATGCTAAAAAAACATCTATTTCTGCTTTATTGACTACGCCAAAGACTTTCACTGTGTGGAGCACAACAAACTGTGGAAAATCCTTAAAGAAGTGGGAATACCAGATCACATGACCTGCCTCCTGAGAAATCTGTATGCAGGGCAAGAAGCAACAGTTAGAACTGGACATGGAGCAACAAACTGTTTTCAAATCAGGAAACGAATACAAGGCTGTGTACTGTCACCCTGCCTATCTAACTTCTATGCAGAGTACATCGTGAGAAACGCTGGGCTGGATGAAGCACAAGCTGGAATCAAGATTGCCGGGAGAAATATCAATCACCTCAGATATGCAGATGACACCACCCTTATGACAGAAAGTGAAGAACTAAAGAGTCTCTTGATGAAAGTGAAAGAGGAGAGTGAAAAAGTTGGCTTAAAGCTCAACATTCAGAAAACTAAGATCATGGCATCTGGTCCTATCACTTCATGGCAAATAGATGGGGAAACAATGGAAACAGTGAGAGACTTCATTTTCTTGGGCTCCAAAATCACTGCAGATTGTGATTGCAGCCAGAAAATTAAAAGACACTTGCTCCTTGGAAGAAAAGTTATGACCAACCTAGATAGCATATTAAAAAGCAGAGATATTACTTTGCCAACAAAGGTCCATCTAGTTAAAGCTTTGGTTTTTCCAGTAGCCATGTATAAGAGTTGGACAATAAAGAAAGCTGAGCATGAAAGAATTGATGCTTTTGAACTGTGGTATTGGAGAAGACTCTTGAGAGTCCCTTGGACAGCAAGAAGATCCAACCAGTCAATCCTAAAGGAAACCAGTCCTGAATATTCATTGGAAAGGCTGATGCTGAAGCTGAAACTCCAGTACTTTGGCCACCTGATGCAAAGAACTGACTCATTGGAAAAGAGCCTGATGCTGGGAAAGATTGAAGGCAGGAGGAGAAGGGTACGACAGAGGATGAGATGGTTGGATGGCATCACTGACTCGATAGACATGAGTTTGAGTAAACTCCAGGAGTTGGTGATGGACAGGGAGGCCTGGCGTGCTATAGTCCGTGGGGTCGCAGAGAGTCAGATGTGACTGAGTGACTGAACTGAACTGAATTAGTGTTAGTTAAATGAATGCATGTTATGAAAGAATTGGCAGGCCCAAAGTGATACATTGCTTTAAAGATAGATTGTGTTCTATAGATAGCCAACATTGGAGAGAGAATTGTCTGCTAAAATGGGTCTGAAAAAATGTTGTTAGATAGTTCTAATAACAAAATGTGTATTTTATATTTCATTTTGTAAATGAGTAAATGAATAAACTTCTTTCCCCACTCCTCTTCACCTATCCTAATTCTCTGTCTCTCTTTTTTTTTTTCCTACTTCTCATGCATTTATACATCAAGAGACTGGGCTTTCTAAAACTATCTGCTTAAATTAATTTCTTTTTTTGAGAACTTGACATTCTTTAAATTAAAGCTTCCTATTGCTAAATATCTAGCAAGCTGCCGAGCGATTTTAGAGTAGGAGAAACCAAGAGTCCAAAATGTACCTCTACCCTACAGTTTTTAGAATTTAAACTGATAGCTGATTAGACTGCCTGAAAGACATATTTAAAAGGTTCCTAGTTTTCTTCCCTACCGAGAGACAGTGATGGGTTGTTATTATTATGAGGAGTGTACTGGTGTTTCTATGAAGAAATTATTACCAGGGGTGCAAGTGAATGCTTGTCCATAAAGACAAGCTTTGACCCTTAAGATGTCCACTTATATGCCTTTTCAGCAGCTGTCTGATCCACAAGTGAACTATCAACCCAACCTAAAAAAGAAAAACAAAATAAAAGGCAGATTCGGGAGCACACATAAAAGATTGTCTAACTTACCTATGTTTATATTTCAAGCAGAGAATCTTCTAAACTTCTTGAAGCAGTTGGCTTCTTCTTTTTTTTTTTTTTTATATTTTTTTTTTAGTTGGCTTCTTTTTGTTTGATGTCATCAAGGAAAGAGACTGTCTCTTCCCACTGGATCTACATATATGCTAAAACCCAGTCATAGAGCACCTGGGAGAATCTCTTTGTGAGCAGGTCTAGAGGGGGTGGCTGTTTGGTCTTTGTGCTCCCTGGGATGCTCCTGGTGACCAGGTTTTGAAGGCGCTGTGCTGTCTGTCTGAATTGTCTCTTTCCTTTTCACCTTCTGTTTACCCTTCAAAATGCAGTGATACTACCTTTTCAGGGCAGCCTTCCCTGAATTCTCCTTTAGATTAAATTAGATTGCATTCCCTTGTTATGGACACTCTGAGCACCATGGCATTTATCACAGCTGAAATTGTACAAGTATTTGCTTGGTTATTTGATTAATATCTAGTTTGTGAGCTCCATAAGGTTAATGACAGTGTCTGCTTTTGCTCAGTGGCATCCAGCATATATAAATGTGACCAGGTGAAGGCAATTGCTATCTCCATCAGTACCATAATAAAGTAGTATTTTAAAGATATTCATTACCAAGATTAAGTTTATTGTGAAATATGTCTCATTATTTTTTAGAGCTCCATACCAATTCCTTCCCCCTTTTCAAATAAATCAACTGAATCATGACAATTGAAGGCTTTTTACAGTTAGTTTCAGTGTTTGTCTGTGACCCACACTTAGAAATTCATTTTACATCATAACTCCGTATCTGCATGCATCATATATATGAATAAAAGTTTCACAAAAAACTTCTGTTGTACTGCACCAACTCCCATTCTATTATTTAAAAATAATCTGATCATAAATTAGAAATATACATTGTACTTTCCACTAATGGGTTGTGATACAATATTAGAAAAACACTTAAATTGTTCATCTAATTAGGATTCTTCCCATTACAAGATAAATGACTCAAAATTTAAATTATGTAACCACTGATAGTATTATACATACTTCTTGCTTTCTTTCTACTATTCTGTACTGAATACATTTTATTTTATTTTTTTTTACATTTGAGTGAATTGCACTTATAATCAGAAAAAGATTAGGAAATTAAAGTTGTTGTCCAGTGATTATATTGTCATTGCTATAATATATATACTTCTTTGGTTTTGAACATTCTAAATCTTAGCATCTCGCTAATCTCTCAATTCACATTGTCTCATCTCTCCAAAGATTCCTCTTCTTCAAATCTTCACACAGTCCTCCAACTTCCAATTTGTGCTCTAAAGAGCTATTATGTAAAACTGTTTTCCTGGCTCTTCTTTTGCAAAGTCTCACCCACTCACATCCAATATATAGATGCTCGGAAGACAAGTACTGTGAGTGTCGCTTACAATTTAGACGATCAGCTTCTCGCCAGGAAATGCACTTATTCCAGTATTCCAGTGTGTATGTATGGTACAAAGGACATCGTGTTGTTTGTGTTTAACATTGTTTGTTAGTATCATTATCAACATAGTAATGTTATTAATAGCATTGTCAGAAACAGCAGCAATCACCAAGATAACAGCCTTAACAACAGTGGCATTTACAGTATGCCATTATATTAATTATCACAATGGATCTGACAGGCTGCTCCAAAGAATTCACATTAGTGAATAGTTTATGATTTTAAACTCAAGAGGAAAACCTGAAGCTACATCAATCCTAATACGCCCTTGTCTTCATGTACCTCCCTCTTTCCCTGAGTTTAAGAAAACAAAGAGGAAAATGATAAAACCATTACCAAACCAAATTTATTAATGGGATTAAATAAGTTGTTAGCTGTGTAATAAAGGGATGTGACAAAGAGTGCATAATTTTTTTGCTCTGTAATTTGATCAGTGTCATTTGACTGGATGCAAGTAGTTCATCAGAAGGAAATGTGTGTACCCAACAAGAAGAAACCATGAGAGGCAAGGACTCTTGCATATTTAGTATGCCTAAATATACTTCAGTTGAGAAAATATTTTCCTCTGTTGGGGAAAAGAATGGCATATCACAATGATATGGATCCTGGAAGCTAGTTTTATAACTTTGTATGTTGTGATTCTGTAGTAATGAACATTAAGATGGGATAAAAGTCATTATCAGTGGAATGCTCTCTCAATTTAAATAGGACTGAACTTCACAAAGCAATTGTTTTTTACTTTTGTATAAATTAAAAGTTGATTATAATTTATGAAATAAGCTTCTAATCCTTATTCTGAAAGTTTATTTACTAATCAATAATGTACTTACTAATTCCAGTGTCACTGGGCAGATTTGAAGACTGAGTAATCAAAGTATTCTACTGATTAAGGGTTCCTGGGAAATATAAGATTATCTGTTTGAGTTTTATAGACTCAGTTTCTATGGATGTATCCAGCCTTTGTTTTTGGTTATATGAAGTAATTATTAAATCCAAATAGGTTTGAATTTTACCAACTGTCTTCTTTGATGGTTTGCTATTCAGGTAGCTTCTATTACAAACTTGTATCACTGATGGCCTTAGGAAGGCATTGAGTATGTGACATTAAATTCTGGAGATAGTCATGGATAAGCAGCAGCCTAAAAGTACACGATGCATACTCATTTCTAGTCAATAAGAGGATATTCTTATTTTATATTTATGTTTGGTGTTATAAAAGTTAAACTTGGTAAAATAAACTATTTGTACTTTTAGGTTTTTGTTTATAGTTGTGTTTAATGTTTATTTATTTGAAAGTGTAACATGTCTATTTAGGATTTGTTGAAAATATCTAACCTAAGGCTAACTCACATTATGGCTAATTTGTAGCACATGGTTATCGAGATGACCTTTACCTCAGATCTTTTGAACTGAGTAAGATCGGGTATGTTCAAATGGTGCTTGAGCATAAGAGAACTCAGATGACTAAATGAAAAGGTAGATCCAGGTTCTTTGTTAAATCAATATTCAAAAGTTCGATCCAGCTGCAGTGCTCTTCAGGTGCCATGTCTGTCAATAGTCTTGGGCTTTATGTGGAAGAAAAAGCAGTCATGATAAGTTAAAATAAGTCATTGCTCTGAACCTGTTAGAAGCAGATACGTTTCATCAGATACTTTTCATAAAATTGAACAGTGTTGTTCTAAAACTCTTGGAAAATTCCAAAGGAATATGCACACGGCATCAGATGGAAGACACATTGTAGATGGCTGTGCAGCTTTACTGGTTCACAGAAGGCAAAGTGTTAACAGAAATCATAAAGTTAAACTATACGGCCAGGCATTTAACACTCCAGGGTTTTCAGGTTGTGCAGTGGTAAAGAATCCAGCTGCTAATGCAGGAAATGCAAGAAACATGGGTTCAATTCCTGGGTCAGGAAGATCCTCTGGAGTAGGAAATGACAACCACTCCTGTAATCTTGCCTGGAAAATTCCATGGACTGAGGAATCTGGTGGGCTATAGTCCATGGGATTGCAAAGAGTTGGATACGACTGAGCAAACACACACACACACACACACACACACACACACACACACGCATTTAACACTTTAACTCAAGAATGACAATATTTTCAAACTTATTTATGTTGAGTTCTTTCTTGGGGAGTCTTAGGAATCATAGCAGCAGTCCTCTTCACTTGTAATATTACAGGTATTTGAGGCTTTGTTTTGTTCACATGACTCTCCCAAGATGACAGAGCTGGGCCAAGAACTCAGGTGTCCCCACTTCCAGCTCTGATCTTTACACCTTATTTTATGCAGCTTCTGATATCCACAAGGAACTTTATTTGTGCATTTATTCTGGTAAAGCACTTTGCCATCTACTGGAATTCAAAAGATGAGATGAAAAGTAAAATTGTGATAACTGTTCCCGAGGGACAACATGCTGCGTTTGCTTTGGTCTTAAATTCTTGGATTTCTGGGAAGAGACTTTGATAATTCTAATGAGTACTTATACCTCTTATCTTTTTAAAACTGTGCTGTCATGGTGTGTCGCAGGATCAGTGTTTTGAGACATCTTCTCTTAAGAGGGAACACAGATTCTCCCCCAGTCCTCCAAAATGCTTCTTTTGGTGTTTGGTCACTGTTATTTAGTAAAACGTCCATCAGTCTCAAGAACCGGGCAGATGTTAAAAACCTTTGTGGTCCCCACCAGCCAGGGTGTTCCTCTATTTTTTATTTCCCGGCTGCTTGGCACGTTCCTGTGACATACAACAAGCCCCCATTATAAAGGATTATATGATGAGTCAATGAGCTTGTGAAAGATAGCAACCAAATGGTGACTCCCAATTACATGAAAAATTACTATAATCACCCTTGCTGTAACACCCGTCTGTTGGCAGAGTGGTTGATCCCCTTGAAAAGCTTTAAAAGAAGGCCTAGCGTATTAAATAAAAATCTCAGTTCTGTGTGTAATCATAAAAATTAACACTGTCACTTAAAAAAAAATCTAATTGGTGTCCTAAAGGGAAACCTACTAGGCTATGTAAAGTAGCTATTGTGAAAATGTTTAGCCTTTTGAATGTATTTCAGACAGGCTTCGCATTGCCAGATTTGTCAGCCAAAAATTCACTAAACATATTTGTCAGGGGCTGAGGCCGTAATCTGCAAAACAGACATTGGCATAGAGATTAAAGATCAAGAGAACTATATAGGTTTTGTTACCATATGCCAAGATTCCTTTTTAAAAGTAAGTTTGTTTTGTGTGGGCTGTAACCAGAAGTAGGCACTATCCTTGGTATTTAAAACAGGAGCATTTTCCAGCCCACGAAAGCAACAAAACCCTTTCATTCATAGACCTGGGGTTGGAGAGATGGAGTTGGGGAGCAAGATGTTTCTGACCTTCCTCCCCCAGTTTCCTTCCTCTCTTTCTAGTGTAAGTCTCCTATGTGTGTTGGGGATGAAACGCCAAGGACAGAAGAGCTATGGAGTCAAAAATTGTGCTCTTTCTGGACAGGGAGGAGCCTGCCCAGGTGCCTTCACTGGTCAGGGAGGGAATGTGTCCCCAACATGCAGGGTACAGACTTGGCAATCTGGTCTCTCTTTTTTTGTCACAGATGACACCTTCACATTTATCAAGCTCCTGCCATGTCATTTTGCACTTAGAAACATCAGTGACTGAAGATGTCTGGGTGCAAGACTCCAGAGTTCCTGCCCCAGCCTTGGAGCAACCTTGCCAGAGGCTCTTAGTTAAGTCACAGAATCACTCAACTCCCCACTCCTTGAAGAAGAGTATGAATCAGGTGGATTCTCAGGACTCTTGCCCTTGAAAATTTTGTGAACCTGTAGAGAATCAGACCTTGCATAGTTTGCAAATACAACCCTCTCAGATGCAGCAAGAAAAAGTGCTCTATATTACCATAATACATGCTTCAAAGTTTAAAATGACAGAGTGCTTCCCCCAAAGAGCTGGGGGGAAGCATGATGATAGAAAACTAGGAAAACATAAAGTGTCTCTTGGAGTTCCAGTCAGTCTCATATAGGGGAGGCTTTCCATAGAAATGTGGATACTGTCTGGGTATTTACAACAGCCAAATATAGTAATGACATTCTGGCGCATTTACACGTCTGAGATGACTGTATACGAAACTGGTGGTAACACTTCATAATTTGGACAATGTTTTAACAGAGGAAGCCTAGTCCACAGATAACTGGAACACAAAAAAATTAATTTGCCATCGATGTAAAGGAATCATATGCATTTTGGGAACTTTCAAAGGCGCTTACACTAAAGCTTTTCCAAGCCACTTAAAATTATATCTTCATCATACAAATGAAATATCACCCAAAGAACCGCTGACTGAGAGAAGTGGCAAGCAGCCTTCCAGACTTTGTTCAGTATTCACATCCAATCACATTGGTAAACATAAATACATCACAGTGCTTATTCAAATACTCACAAGTTATCTATAGAAAGACAAACTACCATATATTCTCTGAAATAGATTTTCCCTCCGTTTCTCTTTTTCATTTGCATCCAGTTTATTAACTGTGAAGTTTGTCCCCCTTTTTCCTCCACCCCCTTTTTGGGAAGCAAATTATAGACTCCTCCTGGCCCCACCCATAATTTTCCACATTTTTCTTGAGACAAACTCTGCCACATTGAGACAAAGTTCACAGCAAGCAGAAATTCTAGGAAGCATCCAAAAGGGGTTTTGAGATAGACACTTTGGTTCTCGACAGGAGAGGAGAGCCCATTTCCCAATCCAGGCTGGAGTTCTGGAAGTCCATCTTTAGGAACCACTCTTGCTTCCTTGTTTGATTTAGCAGGAAAGGAAGGGAGATACGTGGCAGACACGTTCATGCTCACATAGACACTAGGGGGTGTCCAAGGACCAAATGTATTTCTCCTTCCCTTCGGCCTTGTCTCCTCTGTACTCCTAGGTCCCGCTAACTTTAAAGCACAGGGGCAAAGGGAAAATCCGTCCAAATTAATTACTGTCTTGGGCTGAAATGAATAATGTGGGGTCAGTTTCACCCTCAGGCCCCCCACCCCCTTGAATCTCTGGCAGCAGTTGTCATCTAAGGGTTCAGAGCCTGGGACCATCCCATGACATAAGCCACAGGTGAGCGAGGTGCTCTGTTAGCAAATACTTTTCACCTCTGTGTTTGCCAGAATTTATTTGTAGGTGCAAAGGGGTCCCAGATTGTTGTTTTCTTTTCTTTTCTTTCCAGTTTGGTCTGTCCTCCCTGGACTGAAAGTAGGGGCATAGTGAGAAGGCAGGCCTCTGCATTCTCTTTCTTGTGCCATCCAGTTTGCTTTTTTTCATGTAGACGATTTGTTGATTATTACCTATTAGAAAACATTTGCCCTTGCCGCTGTAAACATCCTTAGGCCTTTGGGCCTGGGTCTCTTTATGAATACCTATTACTTCTTAATTATGATGGTTTAATAAGATATGTCTTTCATTTTCATCTCCTGTCTCTCTTCTCCTGTGATTCTTCTCCCTTTTGCTATTGGTCCCTAAGGGCATGTTACTGGCTTCTTTTCTTTATTGCTGCTGTCTTCCCTTTGCCCCTCCTGGTGAATTAAAAAAATAAATAGAAGCATTTTAAGGATGACAACAGTAATAATAAAGTCAGGAATTGCTTTCCAGCTAAATGCGCTGATTGGAAGTCTTATTGAAAATAGCATAAACCTAATTGAAGTAGTCAACCCCTCCCATACAGGTCATGCAATGCTCTATTAAAAGGAAGGTAAAGCAAAGCTTGTGACATTTCTGCATTTCCCAGACTCACTTTTCCTAAGACATATCAATAGTATTGACAAGAGTATTGCATTGTGCTCCCCAGTGACCGGGGCTGTCATCTTCTGGTCCTGGATAATTCTTTCTTAATGAAACCTATCATATCCTTTATCTATAACAATCAACAGAAAAATAATTATGTTTCAACATGTAGGACTCAGAAACTTTAAATAAATCAAAATGACAGCCATTAACTAGCTTCGACCACCAATTAGTTAGATAACGTGGATACTCAATACCCACCAATGGTAGCTGTTAAAGATGCTAATATATTTGCTAAATTTATGAAAATATACAAATTACTAAAGAGACATCTGATGTGAAATATCAGGAGAGTTGGAATTATATACAAGGATCTGTTATTTTATTTCATTTTGAACAGTTTAAGTAGACTCCTCAAGAGTCATTAGTTGCCCTAAGCTTTATTACTGAAGTCTCTTATATTAGATGAGACTGACTATCAGATTTGATGGCAAAGCACAAGCAGCTGGGAAACTGCTTTTTCTCTCCCCTCTCATTTCCCAAACAATGTTTGCACTGATTAATACTATGCAACCAGACATGACGCAGAGATTGTGTTGGCATTGTGTTCTGATGACCCCACACATTGTGTGCGCTCCGTGGTTCCTTTTGCTGTTCATAGTTATATGGGTTTATCAGAAATTACATGTCAGGCTCCCGATGAGTGTAATTGTATACTGATTGTGTATAGTTTTTAAACCTCATTATTTAGCCTTGTATGCAAACCAAATAAAAGGAAAGTTTAAAAAAGGAAAAAGAAAATAGCCCCCACCGGACGTCATGTTAGAGCCCAGGTGTTTGAGCCTGGATGCAGAGGGGAGACAAAATGTTCTCTCAGGGACATCTGCTCCAGCCATGTGCTTGAAAAAAGCCCTAATGGATGGAGGGGGAAGGAAGGGGAAGGCGAGGGTGGGGGTCGGGCGGGGGTGGCGGGTGGAGAGCGCCGCGGCTCTGCTCCCTTCTGACTCCGTTTTCCTCGCATGCACGATTCAGTTAATCACAAGGCAGGAGGACACTCAGGGAAGCCGTGTGCTTGTCCTCCTTCATTTCAGTGTTCATTAATAGGTGCCCCCATGGCAATTTCTCTGTATTCTGATACTCTCCTTAGAATCACTCTTTTAACAGAATAACAAAAACACCTCAACTGCATAGACACAAAATCAGGGGGGAAAGTAGACATGGGTGAGTGATGGAATGAGCAGTGCTTTTTTTTCTCCTTCACAGGGCTCTGCCCTCTTGGCCACTTACACCTGAGTATCTAGTGGACATTTCTAAGCAGTTATTTCCCAGAATCTGCAGTCTTTGGATTCATGACAAGCAGGAAGCTCAGCAGGGAATATTGAAGTATTGCCTACCAAGGACCAGGACCATTAGAATTAGACTCCTCTCTAATGTGGGGATTACTTAGTTCTCTTTTAAAAACCGTTAATCAGTATACAGTGGTTCAGTACCCAGATGTTAGCACCAGTTTGAGGGCTCTCTAATTGTAATTTAAGTTTCCCCTGCCTAAGGGCTCCCAATCAAATTATTAGACTGGTGCAGTGAGTCCGTGGCTCTTGGTTGCACCTTGCAAGGGGGTATTTTCCGGAATGATGAGAAACCGTGGTTTCTCCTGGGAAGCAAATGTACCATTATGGACCTATTAGGTCCTTGATTAGATCCACAGCTGATAAGTGAGTAGACTTTTCAAGAGAAAATATTGCAGTTTATTTCGGTCTGCCTCACTCAGCCACTGAGTCATGGAAGAGGAAGTAAATGAAATAGAACTAAAGGAAATATGCATGCAATTTTCTTAAAAGTGGTGGTAAGCTTGAATAATCAATGTTTATAATTGCCATGAGCCCTTTAGGCATTGAAGTTAAGGCTTTTTAAATTTGTTTGTTTTGTTTGTGTGTTTTTCCCCCAATGCCCAAGCTTTCTTTCTATTGACAGTTTTCCAATTGAATTGTCAAGACTTTAAAGAGTTAAACATTTGGAGCGACAATTAATTAATTAAGGGGGTCCTAGAAAGTTAACCTCTCAAGTTTCCTTCCTGAAGTTCATGTTTATCTGATTTGCTTTAATAAGTGACTTGCTATTGAACTAGTTTTACATACTTTAATTTGAAGATAATTACAGTACTATAATTCACATTTCAGATGCATATTAGCTTTTCAAAAGATATGGAGCTAGCTACTTCTACCCAGCATTATGCTTATTTTTTAGCAAAGTGTAACCTGAAGAATAATTGACTGCTTGTGGTAATATCTTTTAAGTCTTTCTATTACTAGGCATTTATTTGATTTTAATTGTGGAACCATTGGTCATATGGAGTTCATTTCCTGTTCATGTTGATTTCATGAGTCTCTCCATTAGTATTCAATTGCACAGTAATTAGTCATTAGTTCACCGTGATGTCTTCAAGCATGTGTATACTTATATTCTCATTTACCACTCAGCTTCTGCAGTCATATTTGAATGTACTCTTTCTTAAGGAGACCCAGGCTGAAATAAAGAAGACAAAATGGTACATTGTGTATTTATTAAATTAAACCTTTTGCCAAAAGGCCCTTAGTTATAGCACACAAAACTTGATGCACAGAAAATGAAGTAAGTGGCAGGTGCCTAGCCACAAAACTTAAGTCACTGAGGTGTCAAAGTCTGGGATCCGAAGCCTTTGTGATCCTAGATGAGATAGAAACTATTTAGTGAAACTTCAGGATGGCATTTGACCCCAGGTGTGCACCTGGCTAATTCTGATTAGAGCCTCTTCAATTTGTGAAGGTCAAATTCCCAACTTGTTAGTAAGCTCCTGTAATGTATTGGATTTTGCCATTTTAGCTAACTGTTTGGCTTTACGGATCTATTTTCCTTTACAGGAGAAAGTGTTCTCTAAACATACATTGTCAATGAATTCATTAATTCTGAATTTGCTGTTTTTAGCTCATATTTATCTAAGGTATTCCTTTAGCTCCTATGAAAAGTAAATACGTCGTCTGTCATAGCCTGTCACAAGCTTGTAATTTAAATCTATTAGAACATTATTCCTGCTTTTTATTTGAGCTGGCTTCACATTGTTGTCCTAATTAAAACTGGAAACTTATATCATTTAAATGTTGGGCTAGAGAATGAAATTATTTTTATTCAGATGATAATGGTTGTCCTCTTGCCAAGCTCATAAACTCTACTTTTAGCATAACTGAGTCAAATATTCAAGAAGCCATAGCTGCTCCATCTAGATTCCCATTGGCATTTACTCCCCATACAAAGTCAGAAGCAAGGAAAATAGAGTCCCCAAGATAAGAGTCTCCTCTCTTCTCTTTCACCAAATGTACTTGTTCTGTGCTAGCTTATTCCTATATTTCCCCTTTTATTTTTTGTCCAAAGGTAGTTTAATTCTTGTAACTTGATGAGGCAAAAATGTTTTGGACAATAGTGTACACAGATGCTCCTCAAACTTTAATGTGCATATGTATCTCTCAGGGCTCTTGATAAAATGCAGATGTAACTCAGGAGGTTTGGGTTGGCCTCAAGACACAGCATTTCTTGTAAGTTCCCAAGTGAGGAAGATTGGCTGGTCTAGGCTTCCCACTTAAGTAGCAAGAGGATAAAATAATGATTAGGAGTAAACTGGTAAATCAAAGTTAGTATCATTTTTATCTAGCCCTTATTGAAAATTGAAAACTTGTTCTCAAATTATCGGAGTAATGATGCCAGTTGTTATTTTGGCTTGAAACTTTGCTCAGGTATTGCTTGCTTATTCCTTTGTTTGTTTATTTATTTATTTACTTATTTACTTTTTTATTTTTAAGCTTTAACAGCTATGGCTGATCCCTTGAGACCCAGCTGGCTTTTGTAAGAGAAATACCTGCAGTTTCAAATTCACCCTCCTGTCTTAAACAAACTCATTGCACTATGTGTTTCTATGTATTGAACTTAATATTTAGAAGGTAGTGGAAGATATGTCATTGCTATATCTTTTTGATATTAAAATTTATCTTCAGTTTTATTTAAATATCTAGACTTGAGGAATTAACGTTCATCTCTAAACTTAGTAGGCTGACTCTTTATACAGAATAACATCTAAAAAATTAATGATAAGGGATGCCAGTTTCAGAATCACAAAGAACTATGAAACTCCTCAAATATGCAAGATGGCTTAAGAAAAACCATCCATGGTGTGAGGCTGCACATGCGTGCACGCTTGTTATTTAGAAACTAAATCAGATCACCAAAATTGTTTATTTCATTTCTGTGGGCTTGGAGTCTGAATTTTTTGGCCCTTTGTTTCTATTCTGCATGTTATCTCAACTACAAATCATTCTCTGACTTGAATTACAGTCTATAAAGACCCTCAAATCTGTTTGAAGAACTCTTTAAATTCCCTCTAAATTTTGGGAGACTGTTTTAAATGACTGTTACTCACTTGTGATGTGAGACACTCTTGACCTTTCTTCCTTTCTCTCTCCCTTTCCCCCTTCCCTTTCTCTTTCCCTTCCTTCTTCTAGTCTTCCCCTCCTCTACTCTCCCTTTCTCTTCCCTTCCCTTCTTTTAATTCTCTTTTTATGTGTTTGTTGCATGAAAAATGAATTATCAGTGTAGGGAGCTTAGAAACAATTCAAATTATGATCGGTTCATAGAATTTATTTTTTTAACTTTTTTCTCTTATGTAGCATAACATCAAAGGAAACATTTTATGAATTTCAGCTGTCCTCTAGGAAGTTGGTTCACATCGGTGATTCTGTTCCTGGTTAGATAAGGTGTAAACTTTAAAGAAAATACTTTTTTATTCCATGTAATTCTACTTTAATTTTTAGATAAAATCGTTTTTAAAACTCATGTCCAAGAAATACAACAAAATGGATTGGGGAAGGGGAAAAATCAAACAAAACAACTGACAAAATTCTTAACTCATCTCAGACTTGAAAGCCCAAGAAAGCTTTAAGTGAATAAGGTGTAATTTCTTTTACGTAAAGGCAGGTGGTGTGAGGAAACAACAAGATGTCTCCAAAGACAGACGGGGGCTTCTTTTATCCATCTGCCTTTTCTTGCCTTTGCTAGTTGGAAAATCACTTATTCTCTCGTAGTTTCAGGTTTTTTTCAGCTATAAAGGAGAAAGCTGGTAATTCTTAACTCAAAGAATCCATTTGAATTAAATAAGATAATATAGTCCTCCCAAGCATTTTGGGTTTCTTGGCTCTAGAAAGTAAAGCAGGAAGCAAAATAGGAAAAACAACCCCTCATATAGCTTACATTCTAATGGGGGAAGACAGACAATTAAGAAATAATGACTTATGTAATATGTGCTATGTAAAAGTTGGTGCTAGTGGTAAAGAACCTACCTGACAATGTAGGAGACGCCAGAGACATGAGTCCAGTTCCTGGGTTGGAGGAGGAGGATATGATCAAATTTCTGTTTTTAAAAGAACTCCCAGTAAATAAATTCTTCAGTACCACAGACATAGAGAATAGATTTATGGACATGGGGAGAGGAAAGGAGAGGGTGAGATGTATGGAAAGAGTAACTTGGAAACTTACATTACCGTGTATAAAATAGATAGCCAAGGGGAATTTGCTCTGTGGCTCAGGAAACTCAAACTGGGGCTCTGTATCAACCTAGAGGGGTGGGATGGGGAGGGAGATGGGAGGGAGGTTCAAAAGGGAGGGGGTATATGTGTACCTATGGCTGATTCATGTGGAGGTTTGACAGAAAACAGCAAAATCCTGTAAAGCAACTATCGTTCAATAAATAAGTTACAAAAAAAAAAAATCTCCCACTGCAGTTTGGTATCAGTTGATGTGAGATGTAGCCAGATCCTGTGTGGACTCTGCAAGTAGACCTAACAGAATTTGCTGCTGATTTTGGATGTGGAGGGTAAAAAAAGAGAGGAGTCAGAAAGAATCAGCTCTTTTTTGGCCTGAGAAACTGGGAAGAGAGTTGTCATCTGTTAGGATGGAGCAGTTTATGGCAGGAGCAGATGTGGGGGAGGCGAGAAGACCTTCGGTCAGGTTAATGTGTCTTAAAATTTGAGAACCTCCTAGGATATCCCAGTGAAGCTTTGAGATGGGAGTTGGGTAAATTTGTTGGTCCGGACTCAATGAAGAGATCCAGGCTGGATGTGGAAACCATGAGGTCATTGGTACCCTGGAAAGATATGTTTTCATGGGAACATGGGAATGAAAACACTTGGTACATAATAGATGCTTAACAAAACATGAGTTGCCCTAGCATCGTTTGCTTTCACCTTCTGATTGACAGTCTCATGCCCCCAACCTCCTACCTTTTTAACAAAATATAAATAGGTCCAGGTGGTATATTATTTCTTCTAAAGATGTATTGTTCTGTATCTATTGGACATAGGCTCTGCTTCTTGGTTTAAAACAGTTTTAGAACTTACCTTCACTTGAACTAAGCCATATGTCTTTGTACTCTCTCTCTCTTTCCGGTAAGTATATCATAATACTTATCTTCACAAGTGTTTATTAATAGACCATCTGAGTTGTGGGGTGCTATCATGTAAAGCAAGTTGAACACACTTTTAAATGGACCTTAAGGCCCTTAGCGTTGAAGAACATTCAACCGCATGCTAATAGGCTCATAACCAATAAAAGCTATTAGGTGCTTAAATAAACACTGAGAAAATGCACACAGATTACAAAAGATGCTTTATGTTGTGCCCAATATTGACAGATGCAGCTGATATTTTAAGGTTTGTTTTTTTTTTAATGTGCAGATACAAATAGCAGCTGATAGAATATTAGACCATCTGGAGATTCTTTACCTATTGAATTATTAGAAATGTAATAAAATTCAATTTTGTTTCTCCTTTCTGTTGACCTTGTTTTCCCACGTGGCATCCCAGGTTGCTCCATGACTGATTGGGTTCATAACATACTTATGTTTCTATTGTATTGATTGATTCAGAGCTTTGTATTGTGTGTCGCTATATCCACTTTATTTTTTTTTAAACATGTGACCCACTGACAGACAGCTCCCAGTTCAGCAGTAGCACAAAGGTAGGGTGTCTTGATTATTTGCTAATGAAGCATCGTGGCTGGAAATTTGCCCTTAGGAAAGCAGCATATACTGATTCGAAACGTGTTTTTTGACTAAACCTTTTGTTGAGTGAACCTGCTTTCTCTGTAATGAACATCTGTGCATATTGGCTTATTTCTTTCTTAAGGGTTAATTTTCCTGTCCCGTAGATATATGCAATGCTACTTGAAAGCCCAATATACAGTCATGCATTTTCGGTGATCATTTATTATCTTTAGAAAATACCTATAGTAGTAGGTGTCCTTATAGCAGAAAGTGAAGAGGAACTAAAAAGCCTCTTGATGAAAGTGAAAGAGGAGGGTGAAAAAGTTGGCTTAAAGCTCAACATTCAGAAAACTAAGATCATGTCATCTGGTCCCATCACTTCATGGCAAATAGATGGGGAAACAGTGGAAACAGTGTCAGACTTTATTTTGGGGGGCTCCAAAATCACTGCAGATGGTGACTGCAGCCATGAAATTTAAAGACGCTTACTCCTTGAAAGGAAAGTTATGACCAACCTAGACAGCATGTTAAAAAGCAGAGACATTATTTTGCCAATGAAGGTCCGTCTAGTCAAGGCTGTGGTTTTTCCAGTGGTCATATATGGATGTGAGAGTTGGACTATGAAGAAAGCTGAGCGCCGAAAAATTGATGCTTTTGAACTGTGGTATTGGAGAAGACTCTTGAGTGTCCCTTGGACTGCAGGGAGATCCAACCAGTCCATCCTAAAGGAGATCAGTCCTGGGTGTTCATTGGAAGGACTGATGCTGAAGCTGAAACTCCAGTACTTTGGCCACCTCATGCGAAGAGTTGACTCATTGGAAAAGACCCCGATGCTGGGAGGGAATGGGGGCAGGAGGAGAAGGGGACAACAGAAGATGAGATGGCTGGATGGCATCACCGACTCAATGGACATGAGTTTGAATAAACTCCAGGAGTTGGTGATGGACAGGGAGGCCTGGTGTGCTGCGATTCATGCAAAGAGTCGGACATGACTGAGCGACTGAACTGAACTGAATGCCAAGGCAGTAATCAAATTCCAGTATAGAAATGTATCAAATCAAATTGTTGTGCACCGTAGATTTAAACAGTGAAAGTGAATGAAGTTGCTCAATCGTGTCTGACTCTTTGCGACCCCATGGACAGTAGCCTACCAGGCTCCTTCGTCCATGGGATTTTCCAGGCAAGAGTACTGGAGTGGGTTGCCATTTTCTTCTCCAGATTTAAACAGTATTCTATGTCAACTATATCTCAATAAAAATAGTATAAAAACCCCACGTATTAAAAAATGAGAATACCTATAGTACTAGAGAAAATGCCTTTGCTGAAAGAATCTTGTAGGATTGTATTAATATTATCTGTATCAAATTCCATTTAAAATAGAAAAGTAATTTTAGGACATCTTTTCTGACACAAAGCAAATGAGTTATATGTTGAATTACATTTCTAATAAAAGGAAATGTTTCGGAAAAACAAAAGCTGCGTACCTTTCAGGATGACAAAGTTCTAGTCAAGGTGGGCTAACAGTTGGACGAAAACTGTAAGCCCTCGGTGAGAGAGCACAGCGAGGCGCTGTGCCTGCCTCTTGACGCCGTCCTGTTAAAATGAGGCTGCTTTGCTTCACATAGTCATTTGGGGACCCAGGGTCTTTTCTTCCAGTGGTTCATTCAACCCCAGCTTCAGAAGACTGAGTGCCCTAGGCTGATTCATTTCATGTTGGTAGGATTTTTTGGTTGTTTGTTTTTAAGAGACCAGCTCTAGAAATAGTATATATGTATCACTTCTGTCAATCCAGTTGGCTGTCTGTCTAGCCAGAACTCAGTTATTTGACTCCTTGTAACTGCAGGTTAGATAGCTCAGGAACAAGGTTTCTGGAACAAACAAGGTTGCTCCAAGAAGGAGCAAATACGGACAGGTCCTGCTATCAGCAACTTGGTTTTAGCACTCTGCCAAAGACCCTGTTACATTAACAGTGGAACCCTCACAGTTGGTACCCTCACCCCCATCGGCAATTCCTCCTAATGCTTTGTTTCCCCATCCAACTCTTCTCTTCCAATGCTTACCAAATTTTGGAAACTGTGAGATGGGAGTGAATTGCACACTCAAAAAAATGTTTTTTATTATCTAGAGAGATATTAATAGCTGACTTGTATTGGTCTCTTTAATCAGTTGCTTTGCACATTACCCTTTTCAGTATTTAACTTGTGTTTCCCAATGTGGGAGGCTGTCGGCGACTAAAAATGGGTGCTGGCACGCCATGCAGGCTTGTGGAATTCTGAGAAGGAGATTTTGGTATAGTGTTCTGTTATGTTCTTGCACAAAGATAGCCCTGAATGAACATTTATTGAGCACCTACTATGCGTTGTAACCTTGCCAAAACCTTTGGGACTATTAATCTGATTTAATTCTCGAAACAACATTGTGCGTTAGGATTATCCCAGTTTGGAAGGAGAGGAGCCTGCAGACCTCTTTGACTCTTTGACTGCCTGCCGCACCAGGCAGTTCATTGACTGCTTCTCCCCTCTGCCAACTTCAACTCCCCAGGCTTCCCCAGGCTGAAGGTCCTAGCCATGGCTTCTGGATTTGACCAAGCAGACAAAAGAAATTGCTTATCAAAACAATCAAATCTGTTGTGTGTATAGACACAGACTGAGCCTGTCATCAAGCCAGTGTACTCAAACCAGGGATTAAAAAACTAACTTGAAAAGAGATCTAGGGTCATCTAAACATAATGAGAAAGAGATCACAGCTGTTCTGCAGATGCATTTTAAAAATAATTTAATTTAAAAATGTTCATAGCAGCACTGTTTATAATAGCCAGGACATGGAAGCAACCTAGATGCCCATCAGCAGATGAATGGATAAGGAAGCTGTGGTACATATACACCATGGAATATTACTCAGCCATTAAAAAGAATTCATTTGAATCAGTCCTAATGAGATGGATGAAACTGGAGCCCCTTATACAGAGTGAAGTAAGCCAGAAAGATAAAGAACATTACAGCATAATAACACATATATATGGAATTTAGAAAGATGGTAACGATAACCCTATATGCAAAACAGAGAAAGAGACACAGAAATACAGAACAGACTTTTGAACTCTGTGGGAGAAGGTGAGGGTGGGATATTTCAAAAGAACAGCATGTATACTATCTATGGTGAAACAGATCGCCAGCCCAGGTGGGATGCATGAGACAAGTGCTCGGGCCTGGTGCACTGGGAAGACCCAGAGGAATCGGGTGGAGAGGGAGGTGGGAGGGGGGATCGGGATGGGGAATACGTGTAAATCTATGGCTGATTCATATCAATGTATGACAAAACCCACTGAAATGTTGTGAAGTAATTAGCCTCCAACTAATAAAAAAAAAAAAAAAAAGTGAAAAAAAAAGAAAAAACAAAATTTAAAAAGATGAATAAAATAAATGAATTTAGCATTGTTTTCCTACATATTTGTTTCACTTTTCAATATTTTTTTCCTCTCATTTTTCCTCTTCTCTCTCTCATCCCTTGGTCTGTCAGTGCTGACAAAGGAAACCAAAAGACTGAAGAAAAGAATAGAAAAGATTACTTTTTCCTTTCCCAAGGACTTCACATAAAATGTACATGGTGTCAACACCTATGATGATTTGCTCTTCCCTTCTATCTGCGTATCCGATCAAATCATAGTAATATAATAAGAAGGCAAAGGGAGATAAACTAGCAAGTGAAGTTTTTAAGTTGCGGAAGAAACGTTTCTAATCCCTCTGCCCTCCACTCTCCCTTAAGCAGCGTTTTGCATGTGGATGCTCAGCAGGGGGAGTGGCATTCACCACCCCACGGCAAAATGGATCTGCTTGCCTCCCGTAAAAGTGGTCCACGTGTGAATTAGCTTTGAGTTGTATTGTGTTTCTTATACTAATATAATATTGTTCTAGTGCTTGCCCCTGATTAAAGAAATACATAAATAAATAATTTATAATTTAATTAATAAGGTATAATATGCAAAGCACAGTAATTTCAAACAGCTTGTAATGTCTCTAATGTACTTTCAATTTTTTATTTTACATAAGGGCTATATTCATTATGTGGTTATGATAAACATACTAATGAATTTTATTACAGGAACAAATTTAAACATGTAAATGAGATCAAATAGTATTAAAATGCAAACGATGGTGAAACTTATTACAAACTAACCTTGCCAACATACATAGAATGATATTATTTTAAAACTTTGCAAGTTGTATCCATTAAACAAAGGCAGTGTCTTTTACAATGTCCCTGAACGTAAGAATTTCTGAACTGCATGCTTTATTCTCACATGAACCCCTCAACTAAAAAAAAAAAAAGTTAACTAGAATCCAGGGTTTGCATGTAACTTTGGATGACAATTAAAATCCCTTTTCTTGTTCCAGTGAACAGTAATCTGTGCATAATTACATTCAAATGAGATATTAGCATTTTTTGTGCTTACTCTTTGTTAATTGCAGAGTTCACTCACCATGGTGATGCTTTTGATGGAATCAGGCAACCTTATTGACCTGATGCCGTAAGGCGTGTTGGGAAATTCTGCTGTATTCTTCATTTTTTTTTTTTTTTTATTTTGGCATTTTGAGGAGTCCTGCTGCTTTTATTACATTCCTGACACTTTTGTTAATAAATCATTGCAAAGTTAATGAAAATTGCATTCAGGCATATCCAAAATAATTGTGTCCTTTGTCATGCTAATAAATTGAAAGATGTTGATCCAATGGGCGAATGCATGCCCATTATGGAGAAGTTTGTGATATGGTTGCCTGTTGCACTCACTTTTTCCTTGCCATATCATTCCATGTACAATGTGAGAGAGGAAAACAAACCGCGATATGTTTATTTCTTACTTTATACTGTGAGTCTTTAATTAAGTCAGCAAATGGGTGAATTATATCTCCATGGAAAGATACAAGTATTTGTATTATGATTTATGAAAGGTTGTTAATATCAATAGGAATCAGCAACAGTCTAATATCAGATGCATGAAAATAGGATACCATGTTTAACTGACCTTTCTCTCATGCCTGGGGATTTTTCCACATTTATATATGACCCACTTGATTTAAAAATGACAATGATAATAACTCAACCTTCTTTTCCCAAGGCTTCTCCTGTACTAATTTAGCAGGAAAGTGAAGAAATGTGATTTTTTAAAAAAATTTTGTTTCTCTAGCAAAACATCAGATCTTTTAATTCACTAAGCGTTAAATATTCAAGGGTGTGAGTGAGTGTGTTTGGGGGATAAACACACAATCACATGCACACGAAGTGAAGCAGGTTTAATGGTTCTAGATAAGAGTGTTCAAGTCAGAAGCATTTAAACTCATAATAGACTGCATATATATTTTGTTCCCAAATTTATCTCAAGGAAGAACTCTAAGTAATTGTTGTCTTGGGAAGTTCTTAATTTATGTACTAGCCCATCATGCTGATTTTAGGTAGATATTTATTCTGCTATTCAATCAAAAAGCATAGTTTCCATAACAACTGCCACATCAGATGAAACGTACAGCTTGGCATTTGAAATACAGGACTTCTTAGGAGATACGCTTCCTGACATATTGTGTTGAACTTGTGTTCCTTTCATTCTCTTTTAAGCTAGCGAGATCTGTGTTTCTATAAAGGACCATCGCAGTTTTGCATAATTATTACAATCCATCTGCACATTTCCAGGATTTATATTAAAGTAATTAAAGCCATTTTGTATTAGTGGGTGCTGTGTGGAACAGGCTCGGATGCAGGATTCTAAAAGTTCCCACTTGCCTGCTTGCTGTGCTGTAATTTGGAGAACAGAGTGTTCCGTAAATGAGGTTTGGGAATACTACATTTTTTTCTTTCTTTCCTTTCTTTGCAAAGTAACTTTTTTTTTTCCTCCAGTGGAAAATGGAATAAAAGGTTCACCTAGGGACTAGAATTAATGTAGTCTGTCTGCCTAGGGTTAAAAAAGAGCAAAATCAACATTGTGCAAAGAGCTAGCAACATTGTGCAAACCCTAATATATTTTGCTTTTTCTGTGGATAAGTAATAAGCCTGTGTTTCTAAGGCAACTTTCTTCCAAAGAGCAGCAAGCAATCTAATTTATATTCTCATTTTCCCCAGCAGTGTTTGTTCAAGGTGAATGAGGGCCAATATTACTAACCCCATTTTATGGATGGGATGATTGAGGCAGACAAATAATATTGTACAGAGCAGATAATGAGACACAGAATGTGCTGGGCAAGGGGAGGCATATGGTAGCAGGAGTAATAACTAATACCCTCTATCAAACCCAGAGAAAGAACTAAGTGAAAGTTCGATATTGCAGTTGCTAAGAAAAAAAATCACATAGGTTCCATGAACTTTAAAAGGGAATGTTTGGGGCAGACGCAACCACTTCTGAGCTACGTGAGGATACTTAGCATCTCTGTTGAGGTCTGCAAGGTTGTATGTTTGATTCTTAGCATTCAGAATCTGTCTCATAAGGATCTGTGATTCCTCTCGGTCACCACAATGGAGGTCATCCCATCTAATTAAAGATTCAGCATGTTTAAAAACATCTAGATGTACTAAAAGTGTTTTCTAAATGGAGAGAATTATTATTTTCCTCCTTGGAGCTCTTTCTCTCTTAGTATCAAAACTTCCCCCTCTGAGGGGAGGGGATGAGTGGTGCTGAGCCACTTATCTGCCAGATCCTTGTTGTCACCCTTCCTAACAAATGGTTATTAACTGATCTTTCTATGAACCCATCATATACCTATAAGGCTGGGTGATGATGAACACTCTTTGTCATGAACAGTAGCTCCACAAAATTTATGGGTTATGGAATCTTGCCTTCTGCTGTAACAGTAGAGCTGAGATGTTAGGGTGTCCAGAGCCCAAGGTCTTGGTATACAGTAAAGGTTATGCACACAGACTTTGCAATCAGACAGTCCTGCTAAGGTGCCACTTATCTGCTTTCTGCCATGAGTCAGTGATTTGACAGCACCGAGTTTTGTTTCCTTCTCTGAAAAATAAGAATAATAAAAATTCACTCGTCAGGTTATGGTAAGTGTTTTGTGACTATCTGGGAAGTGATTAGCACATTACTGGCACATAGTAAAGATTCAAGAAAGGGTAGCTTCTAGGATTGTTATCATTCATATATTTTAGAACTTACCAATTTACTTTATCTAGCTTGCTAATTTTCTTTCCTTCTTTAACCAATCTCTCTGTTGAAAGTTTCTATCGTTTTTCTTTTCTTTTTTCTTTTGGGGATATATGAATGTTTTAGATTAGAAAGAACTCAGGTTTGACAATACCATGTTTGTTAGGTATGTGATCGTGGAAGGTAGAAAAACCATTGCTGCATTGTTGGTTTCTACTCACATCCCATATCAATAAACTTCTATAATTAAAAAAATATAGTGGAGGCAATCAGAGTGAGTATGGGGAAAAGAACATTATAATGAAATTGTATAAAGTGGACTTCTTGACAAGTGCCAGAATTTAACCTGGAGAAAGTTCTCAAGGTTTGAAAAATACGTTTAGGAGAAGAGGATTGAAAATTTTTTGCATAATAGCTATTAAAATGATGTAACTTTACCCTAACAGATAGTATACTTAGAAGCTAATTTAAAGTTTTGAACTCATTTTTATGGATTTCATATTTCATAAAGCCAAACAACTGACACTTAATTGGATTAGGGGGTCATCTCAACTTGGGGAGGGAGTCAAGTGGGGTAGTGGCTGTGGGTGTGGGGATAAGAACAAAAAGGAAAATGTGGTGCAGTAGCACTTTTGAGACCTCACCAGGCTGATTCTAGAAGCAGAATGCCAGGCTGACTAGACCTCTGTTGACCCAGCATGTGTTACATTTCTGATGTTCTGCACAGATTAGTGGATTATAAACCAGGTGAAAAGTGAAAGTGAAAGTCACTCAGTTGTGTCTGACTCTTTGCAACACCATGGACTATGTAGTCCATGGAATTCTTCAGGCCAGAATACTGGAATGGGTAGCCTTTCCCTTCTCCAGGGGATCTTCCCACCCCGGGGATCGAACCGAGGTCTCCCACATTGCAGGCAGATTCTTAACCAGCTGAGCCACAAGGGAAGTCTTATAAACCAGGTAATTCTTCTAAAATAATTCAAGCAGGAATACATATCCACACAGTCCTTGTGGACATTGTCAAAACTATACTTATCTATCCCGTGGTCCTTAAAGGCAAACTATAATACAGAAAAAAGTTTTGATGAGGTGTGGAGGAAATGCTGCTGTGTTAATGTGCTGGGATTAAAAAAAAAATTCTAAATCTGAGCAGTGCCTGTTTTCATTTTTGTTCTGGCAATGAAAAAATAACTTGCCTTACACACCCATTCCCTACCCCCTTTTTAATATATATGTTTTCCTCATTCACAACTGGCACTTTGGAATGATTGACTTGTTTGATGCTTCTGTGCTTCAGTACAAGTTTTATTACCTACAGGCTCCTTTATGGTGTGCTGGTGAGACTGCTCCCTTTTCTTGCACATAAAGTCATAAAAGTCCAAATTACTTTTGGATAAATAGAACCGCTGACTAACAAAAATTCCAATCTATGCATTTTTAAAAAATCTAAATGAACACTCCTAATAATTTTCTGTTTAAAGTAATTTTTTTCTAAGCCTGTCTATTTTAAGCTGAGGGGCTTCCCAGGTGACACAGTGAGTAAAGAATCTGCCTGCAATGTAGGAGATGGAGGTTCGGTCCCTGGTTCAGGAAGATCCCCTGGAGGAGGGCATGGCAACTCACTCTAGTAATCTTGCTTGGATAACCCCATGGACAGAGGAGCCTGGCGGGCCACAGTTCATAGGGTCACAAAGGGTCAGACACAACTGAGCATGCACACAGTATGTTGAGCTGAGGTTATTCAGGGTTGGGTTTGTAAGGGACTAGTGTTACATCTGGGCTTCCCTGGTGGCTCAGAGGTTAAAGCATCTGCCTGCAATGCGGGAGGCCTGGGTTCGATCTCTGGGTTGGGAAGATCCCCTGGAGAAGGAAATGGCAACCCACTCCAGTATTCTTGCCTGGAAAATCCCATGGACAGAGGAGCCTGGCGGGCTACAGTCCATGGGGTTGCAAAGAGTCAGACATGACTGAGCCACTTCACTTCACTTCACTTCACTTCAGTGTTACATCCAGGAACTATTAAAGAGAGGAAGCATCTTTAGAGTACTGGAAAGTACTATGGGATTGCAGGTGAAAGACTTGGATTATAATCTTTTCTGCAACTAGTTTTCAAAATTCACTTTCTGCAAGTTCCTTAGCTGCTTTGGTTCTCTGTTTCTTTATTTGGAAAAATATAGAGATACTTTCTGAGATGTTCATCATTTCTAAAATTCTGTAATTCTGTGGAGGTTTTTTGTTGTTGGCATTGTTGTTTATTATTTTTAATAACAGATCTTATTGAACAAAACCTCCTTTGGGCTCCACTACTTTCAATCAATGCAACATTCAGCAATGGAGACAAATCACTAGTCCAAATTCAAAAGCAAAGAAAACCTGAATTGAATAGCATGCCTTCTATTATCTTTAACACCAATTACACCATGTTGCTCCTCCACTCAAAACACCTTGGTTGACTTCTGTGCTCTTCACACAGGTTGGTCCTGATCTTTACCTCCAGCCTCATGATCCCCTCTCCTATCTCCAACACACTGTGCTCGAGGCCAGTTGAACAGCTTGCCAGTCTCTGAATATCTCTTATTTTTTGGCTCTTTTCTGTTTCTCTTCCTTCTGTTGAAGGCATTTTTCCCCTTTCTTTGTTGCTGGTAAAGCTCCTGCGTTTCAATCTTAACTAACTTTGAATTTTTTATACTACTCACCTCCAATTCCTACATCCCCTAGCACAGTTTTTTTTTTTTTTTTTTTAAGTTAATATTTTTCTCAGCGCTTAAAACAGTCTAACCCATTAGACAATCAGCAAATGTTTGTAGAAAAATCACTAAGAATTCAGGAAGTGTCTAGTGATTCCAGAGGTACAGATCATGTTATTATTGAAGCCAATGAAGGAGTGTAGGATTTATGACCTCTGTAAAAGAAAGATGCAGTAAAATTATTCTGGAATTCCTTGCTTTGGATTTGAGGGGCATCAGATGGTGGCTTGTCATCTTATCCGGCAGCATCACTACGAGCAACTCTGATGTGGTAGCTAGAGGGTCCAAATTTCATACTTTTTCTTTTAATTTTCTGACTTATTGACACATGAGAATTTCCTGAAAGTTTGTCTAGTAGTTCGTACATTGTCATATTTCAGTTAACATCCTGATAAGCTACCATCCCTACAATGTAGGAGGGCAAAATTTCCATGTCTATTTGATGATGAATCGAAATCTGAAACTTTATCTAAGGGATTAATTCAATGTATTTTGCAATGAGTGGTAATTCAGTGTCTGTGTTAGCATCCATTCTTAATAAGGAGCTTTTGATAAGCTTTGAAAAGACTAGACTTTGCTTTGACAAAGGAACTGGCAACCCACTGCAGTCAGTATTCTATTCTTGTCTGGAAAATTCCATGGGCAGAGGAACCTGGCAGGTTACAGCCCCTGGGGTCACAAAGAGTCAGACACAATTGAGCCACTAACATTTTTCACTTTTTCTTAGTAAGACTAGAGAGAGTGGGTTAAAAGCTAGTACTGAAGTTGTATGTTTTATAAGTTCTTTATGCCGAGCATTCCGATGGTTTCCATAGTGTCTTTTCTTATGACTGGGCTTCAGTATTAAAAGTGATTATAGTTCATTGAATTCCTGTCCCTATTTCTTGGATACTCCATTGGAAAATGGGTGCTCAAGTGCTTCTTTAATGATTCTTGAAACTTATCAAATGTCTTAATACTGAGTGAAAGTAGGATCCATTGGAGGCATTATTATTAGGATCATATCTTATTATAGCATGTGTCTATACTTATTCAAGCATCAGGAACATAATTCTGCTCTTTTTTTTAACATTCTATTCACTTTGCTTCAAGGAAAAAGGATGATGTTCATGGTCAGACATACACTTCATTATGTCTTTATGTGTCTATTATATATGCATATATGTGTGTGTCTGTTATGTATATGTGTGTGTGTCTATTATATATTAATTTATGACTGTGCTGGGTCTTCATTACCGCGAGGACTTTTCTCTAGTTGTAGCAAGTAGGAACTATTCTTCGTTGCCGTGTGCAGTCTTCTCATTGCAGTGGCTTCTCTTGTTGCAGAGCGCGGGCTCTAGGGTGCGCAGGCTTCCATAGTTGTGGACACGTGGGCTTCAGTAATTGCAGTTTCCAAACTCCAGAGCAGAGGCTTAATAGTTGTGGTGCATGAACTTAGTTGTTCTTTGTCGTGTGGGATCTTCCTGGATCAGGGATTGAACCTGAGTCTCCTGCATTGGCAGGTGGATTCTTTACCACTGAGCCACAAGGAAGGCCTATGTGTCTAAACCTTGTCAAGACCTAGGGTGAGGGCTCTGTTAATTTCTGACACACATGTTGGCTACCAGTTTGTTCTTTAAATCATATTCTAACTGGCATGAGAGGATAGACTGTATGTGTATCAGCAAGCAGGTGAGAGAAGTAGATTTTCATTAGGGCAAAAGCTCCTCATGCATTGACTGGTATAAAGCGTTTTAAGGATAAACATTTAAGGATGAAGATAGTAAAGGGGAACTTCTGATGTACATGAAACTTAAGGAACCGAACCTTAAGGCTTCCCTGGTGGCTCAGATGGTAAAGAATCCACCTACAATGCAGGAGACCTGGTTTTGATCCCTGGGTCGGGTAGAGGATATCCCCCTAGAGGAGGATATGGCAACCCACTCCAGTATTCTTGCCTGGAGAATCCCCATCGACAGAGGAGCCTGGTGGGCTATTATCCCTGGGGTTGCAAAGAGTCGGACATGACTGAGCGACTAAGCAGCATTCTGGTGCATCACAAATGTATAAAATAATAAGTGAATTATAACGTGGTTAGGCCTTAAAACACAGATAGTGAAAAATACTAGGGAAACAACTCTCCTTTGTATTTCTGCTCCTGTACACCAGGCTTTTTGCAAGTCTGCACGAGAGACTATTGACCCTCCGAGTAAGTGCAGAGCATGGAAACCTTGGATCATTTGAGTAGTTGGCATTTGACCAACTTTTTTTTTTTTTTTTTTTAAATAGTGTTCAGTTGTGAGTCTGGAGCTTGGTTTTTCCTGGTGTTTTTCTCATATTTGATGTTCACACTTGTTATAGTGCATGTCTATCCTTTTCCTCATGTTGCTCTCTCTAAGGTTATCTGTGGCTTTGAAAACCAGAGTGTGATGAATTATTTTTTTGCCCCTTGTTTGGTTTTACCCATGGACCTTTGGCTTGTAACTGAAAATAACAGTTGTCTTGAACAACTGAATATGAATTAATTTAGAGATGCTCACATAACTGCAATGCTATGAACATTGAAAGGATTTGGAGAAACATTCTGAACTACTAAGGAGATTGAAATTTTCATTGATTTTCGTAACTGTTATTACATGGAGAATAAAGACTTCAAGACATTTTAGAAGAATTTTTGTAATTGGAACCCATATTTTTACAGTGTTTTCCTAACATAAATGTGGTAACTTTCCATCGGGATTTTGGGGCTTCGTATATCAGGATTGTATCAGTGCTGGGCAGTGCTTGATATATTTCTTTTTGCCCCTTTCTATAAGTTTTTGATGGCTTTGTTTGATCTGACACTTCACCGGAGTCCCTAAAACATCGAGACTCATGTAATTCATCTATCACCAGTGACAGTTCCATGGACGACATATCATGTCTGACTGTCTATTAGATCTGCTATAATCTATGGGCCTTGTGATGAATGAAGAGCAGGGTCCTCGATCACAGAGCTCCATCACCGTTGATCACACCTGAAAACCCTGCACAGACACTAATTAGAGGAGAGATTTCTGAAGCCTAAAGTGGGATAAAAATAATTTAGGTAACTGAATCCCCATCTCCCAACAAGTTTCACTTCAGAGCGATCTGCTGTGGTTTTATTCTTTTTCTGCTTGCAACTAGGAATCTTCTTGTCTTCTCTGTGTTGCTGAGGCAAAAGCAACTACCTACACCCATGCATCCAGTGCTTAGAAGAAACATCTAGGTGTCACATTTTTTCTGGCTCTGTTCTCATCATTGAAAAGCCATATTCTCACCACTGAAACAAACTAATTACATTTATTTTCATCCATCAAATGAGAAAATGACCTAGTCTGGGTTGCTGAGAGTTCTCTGAAAACAGTCTTATCTTCTTTGGGTTCTATAAAGTGCTTCTTAACTTGCATCGTGCATATGACTTACCTCTTTTTCAAAATGCAGATTCTGACTCAGTTGATCTGGGATTGGGCCCAAGATTCTACGTTTTTAACAAAGCCATGCTTTGAAGAACAAGGTCTGAAAAAGAACTAATTGAAGTATATGCCTGAAGACGGTCTGTGCTTGTCCCTGACTTGAACACAGTGAGGAGTCCAGGGTTGTTCAGATTCCAGTTAGAAAATTATCTACTATAGCATGGGCCCTTCTTATTTCCATTAACGAATACTAAGCTTCATTATTGATCCAAACAGCCTTGAAGGGTCACACTTCATCCCTGAATGAGAGGCTTCAGCACATCCTGAACCCTGAGCCACAACTGCAGGAAAAAAGGGGATTAATTTCACCTCTCTCCATATTGACCCTCCACTTGGGGAGCTAGTATTTCTGGCTCTGAGCCAGCTGACCTCATCCACAAATTAAGCTGACAGTTTCTTCCAGCAGTAAATGCTGTCTTGGAGCCAAAGCAACATTGACTTAATTGGTCTCAAACAATTCTACTGGCCGCAACTTCTCAGATTCCTGAGGGAGAGCCTCGCCCTCCTACTGAGGTGCTGTAGCCCTTTTCTTCTTTCTTCTCCATCTTAACTAATGCTGCTGGCCAATGGGTTGGAACCACTGCGAGAGAAGAGGGATGAGGTAGACATTTATTAAGGTGGGTAGACCTTAGATGAAGGCTGATTCATCTGGATGTCTAATTAGAGAATGAAGAACAAGGACTGGTGAAGGGTAGAATGGGTTTAAGAATATTTGAAACCTCTCCTAATGTGTCTCTTTTCCCTGTGGAGTATAAAGACTGTAGGTAGCAGAAACATAAGAACTCCAAAATGGGAGGAGGAAAAGAGGCTTTCTCATTCTCTGTGTTCATTAGAGGTTGCAACACAACAACTAAAGTCATGGAATCTTGTTATAAGTATTAGTTATGTAGAGTATGGAAATAAATTCAGTAACAGGTGAATGGGGCTAAGAGGAAGCTATTAGCTGATGGTAGTCATGAAACCCAGTGAATTTTTATTGCTTCTTGGTCTGGGATTCATGAATTCCATTAGTTTCTGGGAAATTGGCATTATATCTGGCCTTTTGAATATATGAGCTTTTTTTTTTTTTTTTTTTTCAATCAGGAATAAGTTCCGTTTCCTTGATCAGGATATCAAAGTTGTTTGTAATCTATGAAAGCCTAAATAAAAACACTGCTTTAAGGAGCTGTGCAGAGAATAAACTTTTGGCTATAGTCTGTGCTATCTTACATTACTCTGTACTCCAAACTTGATCAGAAAATATAATGGAAAAAAATGGAGCTCATCTCCTTCAATAGCAGGAACTAAGGCTGAAACCGGTTTGCTTGCCTGGGATGAACCATCTGAGCTAAGTGTGAGGAAGGACTACTAAAGGTCCTAAAGGAAACTCAGGCCTAGAACAGTTTAAATAACTCATCCTGTGTGTTCTGACAGAGCCACAATGAAAACTTTCATCAAGTGTCCATTTGCACTTCACCTAATGTTCTAATTCAGCTGTCACTGTCTTCAAAGCATGCTCTAGCCCAGTTTTCTATTTCAACTCCTCATCTTCTGTCATCACCCTGAGTGCTCCATGGCTTCTGCATATACTTGTAGAGCCAATATTACTTAGGAATTTTTAGTTTTTAATCTCGCTTTATTTTACAAAAACAGTGAAGTTTGAGAGACTGTTCATTTTCAAGGCCTTTTTCTCTTTGTCTTTTAGTCAAAGCTCCATTCTAATATTTCAGAGCTCGTAAGAATACAGAGGGTTATAAATCCACGCCTGAATCTCCATTCCATGCATTCTCTCCCTGCCTGTGTGTTCTCTAGTCCCATCTGGGTTCATGCAGTTGCATTATGCACTCTGACATCCATGTCATGTCATGTTTATCCAACTGTTTTACTCCTAGTCAAAATCAAAAGTTTTTTTCTTCCCCAATTCTCCCAGCAGCGCCTTCCCAGCTTAGAGAAAATGAAGCTGTCGGCCATCAGTTTATACATCATCACCAACAATAAACATGCCAGGATCAGAACCTGCATTTTGTTATCTGACCATTGTTGATGGCAGGGAGAACAGACAGCTTGATGTTCATTGGCTAGGCTGACCCTCAGCCCTGGGAGCAGTGGGGAAAATCTGCATTTTGACTGGAAGTAAACTGAGGAAACATGACATGGAGTCAAGGAGGGATTGTAGACTGTCCCAGGGGTGTGATTTTTTAACAGACCGACTTTTGGCATTTGAGCAAAATCTCAACAACTCTCTGGACAGAATTTTTATAACTGTCCATTTGGCAAGGCTGATGTGTGACTTGAAATAGCACTCCTATTTTACTTTACATGCTCTGGCTTTTGTATACAAATAGTCTGTTTCCTGTAGCCTGGAAATGGGGACTTTCCCCCCTTTTCTTCCTTGTCATCCCCACTTTGTACCTGTGGCCTCTAAAGTTGTGGTGAGTGCTATAGGCATGTAATCAATGTTTTCTGACAGGAGGTAAATGTTTAGATGGGATGGGATCTGCCTTTTATTTGCCGTGTGCTACAGGAAAAGGAGCAGACTTTGGAAGTCAGACAGGTCTGGGTCTCAATCTGGAATGTCACTTAATGATTCGATCTCAACGTCCTCATCTTTATCTTGGGTATCAAAGGCCTTCCTAGAGATGTTAGAAGTAAGTGAATTAGCATATGTGTAAAGTACTAGCGTGTGTGAAGTTCTTGAAATAGGTTAGTTCCCTTCCTCGTTTTAGTTGTTTTCTCCATTTGGTATAAATGCAAGATATGCTAGAAACATAGAGCAGCCTCAGCACAACTTTTACGTGAATCTACGGCTTTTCTTTTGAAATTTCTTTTGATAAATAAGGAGGAAAAAGGCATTGGAATCAGACACAAAACACATTCTCTTTTATATAGAGGGCTTAATTAAAACTAGTCTGGACACAAGCACTGTCCAGAATAAGATGTGTTAGTTACATAACCCTCTCTGTATCTACAACCAGCAATATCCCGTTTTATCTACTGTGTTTGCAGTTAAAGGTGTATTTGTGTCTTTAACAAAAGATGGACAGAAGAGCTTTGTTAAATAGAATATTGGAGAGGTATCAGGAGGTAGGAGATTAGGGGGAGAAGGACCAAGGTGTTGGGCTGGGAAGAAAGAAGAGCAAGGCTGGATGGTGAAGGCGTGGCAAGTGGTATGGACCAGTTGTCATACTGGGTGGACTGAAGCATCACTGCCTGCTTGCAAGTCTGCCTTTGTTCCCCATGGCCTGGATGCCGCCGGGGCTGTTCTCTCTTGATTGGGGTCTTTAGGGTTAAGATTCAGATCTCTCCTCATCCCCTTAAGAACTCTAATAAAGGCACCAGGAGGATCTTGCTCCCTCTGGCCCGGAATGAGATGAAAGAACAAAGAAACTTGATTCTGTGCCTGCAAATTAAATTTTCTTTATTGGGTCCATTTTTAAAATCCAAGAGTAAAAGATTCACCTGGACTTGGGGACATTTCATTTGGACCAGGCTTAAGACCCTCGGATAGAGGATTGGGATGCTACTGGGCAAATTTGGTGGATGTGTTTTAAAGTGTGTATGTGCGGGAAGGATGAAGGAAGTGTTTTCAATAAAGAAGTTTAAAGCTTCTACTGGTCATTGCTAGTGGGGCAGCAGTCTCCTCTCAAGGACATTTTCAATTCATTGTGACAACTATTTGTCCATTGCCTACTATTTGTGGGATGAGAGAAAAGGGTTCTGTTCTCTCCTGCGTTTAGTATTATGATTAGGCAGAACCAACTTACATAGGAAACATTTACAAACCAAACATAAATAAAGCACTTAATAATTATCTAGCCTGTATATTTCAATGAATAGTCGGGTATGGTGGTAGTCAGAAAGGTTAATGACTAGCACTTACTCGGTCAGAAACGGTTTCTTAGACGTGGATTTCATATTGGAATAAAGCTTTGCTCCCTAGTATGGCATACAACACTGCCTAGCTGCAGTTCCTGCCCCATCCTTCTCAGGTCATCATATGTACCCTAAGAAAGGTTCGCAGGTCTCCTCCCATGCCGTACTCGCTCATGCCTCTGCACCTTTGCACACATGCTCCCTCGGCCTGGAAGTCTCCTCTCCTTTAATTGATCATTCATACGTAACCTGGTTGGATCTTACTTATTTTTCAAAATGCATTTTATGTGTCCCCCCTCTTCCAGGAAGCCTTCCCAGAGAGCCCCCCGCAGCCTGATCTGAACGTTTCTCCTCCGTCACACTTGCACCCATGCATACCTTCCATATGGTGTGGAGAAGGCAAACCCTGTGTCCCTGCCCAGACTCTGAGCTCCTTCACACAGTGACTTGTTTTAGTTCTGTGCTCCCTGCCTCTATAGTGTTCGCAATCCACAGCCAACCCAGGAAAAGGTTTTTGTATGCATGAATAAGAGAATGCATTGCTACCTTAGCTGCACACTCCTGGGAAGCAAATTCCTGTGGCCCAGCGTCCGATTTCAGAAACAGAATCCGTCCTGCATAGCTCACCCCTGAAAATTATGCTCTTGCCTGGCAGTGATTCTTATACATCCAAGAGAGAGCTCTCTTCGCATGGGCCACAGGTGCCCACCTACCCCGGCTCTCCTGCTGGCAATTGGCCTGACTCCAGGTCACCTCCAGGAAGGAGACTGCTGAGGCTGGCTTCTTCCAAGATGAATGAAAGGTCCTGGTGATTCTAACTGAGCAGGACTTGGGATCCGTTTGGGGGCTCACCTCTCTGTGCTGTGCAGAACACGCTCTGTTGGGGAAATGGGTGCTGTGTTTAGTGCTCCATTTTCCCTGCAAGGGATGCAGAGATGTGAGGCCAACCAGAGAGAGGTTAGAGACATGTGGGAGCCTTACAGCTGGGGATCATTAACAACAATCAAGACCAACATAAAAAGCCAGCAGGCCTTCCCTCCCTCTTGGCCTTGGAAGCCATCTGGATAGAGGAAATTTGGTTTAAACTCTGGTAAGGGAACTTTTTAGTACTCTGAGACTGTTCCTTTAACTTCTCCATAGAAGTCCCTTGAATCCCTAAAATCTGTCCCTCGAAACCTTTTACTGGCAAATCTATACCCCTTTAGATAGACCAGAGCAGATGGTGACTGGTGGCATAAACTTTGGGGTTCTTAACCTTTCTTAGAAATGCCTGGTCGGGCCAGCAGATCTTTCCACACATTCTAAAAATGACGGTGCTGTTTTCTTCAGAAGTAGGCAGGGTTCTTTGACTGCCCTACCCCTGTACACCTACTAAAGGCCCACCTTCTCTCACGGCTGGTTAGAACCCAGGTGGCCTCCTGATCATGTTCAGCCTAGTGGTTTACAACAAGGCTTGGCCAAGTCAATCAGGCCTTTTCTTTTAGAGAATTAGAAGCAGGAGCGGAGGGTATTTGCCATTTATGATATACCTTTGCTATGACAGGTCAGGGTCATATAGAATTAGTGCTAGGACCACTTTCCTGTTAGCACATGCCCACGGAAGTCATAAAGGGTTTTGAAACAGCTGAGCCAAGGGGCTAGATCAAATGAGCAGAGAAGAAAGGTGAAACCCTGCAGGCCCTAAAGGCTTGAAGGAGTCGTCTCTGTTGCCGCCTCTTGGTTTCCAAGTTGAAGTCTGGCTCTGCTCCGTTTCCTGTCCTTGAATGTCCTAACATCCGTGACATCATTCTCCTTTCATGACCTTGAGAGTATCACTATTCCTTGCAATGGAAAAATGTCTCAAAATTGTTCTTGTAGGGCTTTACATGACCATGGCACTTTTATTGCTTTATCTGAACTAAAAACAAACAAACCATGTATTTAGGCAAAAGGAGGCTAGAGGGGTCAGTTGCTGACAATCCTTACTTCCTTAATTTTTACCAGTTCATGGCTTCCTGCGCCCACTGTCTGAGTTCCCTTCTTCCCATGGTCATCTGCATGTGCAGCAGTTTTGACCCGAACTGTACTCAGTATTGCAGAGTCTCCGCATGTCTAATTCCAGACATGTAGCATTTTTGCTGAGTTTGCTTAAACAATAGCCAGCAACAGGTTTCCTGCTTCTCTTACACGCCTCACCACCCTCAGTTGCTGGACACAGTGCAGGCATACAGCAACTATGTCTTGACATGGAAAAGTAATGACCCTGAGTCACGTTTTCCTCTGAGATATTAGTGAGTGAAGAAAACTATCCTAGCCCCTGTATAATTTGCTTTTGAAATGAGTGCTGTAAATCAAGGGTAGAAGCTCAGGGCCAACCCCTCATTTCATAGTTGATATTCAGAGTGTCACGGAGGCCAGTTTGATGATGGAGGTCCATCCAGGACTTGGGAACATTCTAGGGTCTTGAATTTTTTTTTTCTTTTTTCACCCAAATGAGATAACCTTATGTTTATTAGTCTGATTTTTATTCTCAGGACCTTGGAATTTTCATTCTCTTTTCCCTGCGATACTCATGGCTGAGGCCTTAGTTTCATTCAGGTCCTGCTCAGAAATCAGTTCTCTGGAAGGTCTTCTCCCTCTTAGCCCAGGAGTTGCCCTCCATCACCTTTCTCTGTTGCTTCATTGCATATATTACAGGTTGATCTTATGTTCCATTTTTTTTCTTTCTTTATTCCTTGCTTCCTGCCCCAATAATGTAAGCCTGCAGGTGAAGAGACTTTGTTTTGTTCTTGGTCACATCTTTGTGCCTAAAATAGTGCCAAGCTTATGGTACCAAAACAGGTATGTGGAATGAATATATAAATGGCTCATAAAAATTAAAAGATTTCATAAAAAGTAAAACAGAAAGTAAACATTGCCCAAGGTTTTACCACTGTAAGATAAATACTGTCAACATTTTGGTGGATCACATTCTTGATTTTTTTTAAAAGAAAGGAAGCATACTATTTTAATTTGATTTTTTCCAGTTACAATGAAAGTGGATATTTTTCAATGTTGCATCAGTAGGTCTCACCCATAGCGGTACTGCAGGTGGAGAGTGCTAAAATGTACCTTCCAAAGTCCTCCTTCACAGCAACTCAATCAGATCCTTTAGAACTAGGGCCAGCATTCCCAGCATTCCCTGCTTGGAAAGTGATTTGAATGAACAGCTGGAGTTGCAAATTTCTGGCTTGCGTGGTTATTTTAACTGCATAGAATGAAAAGTTTTGTCTTGTTTTCTTTTCACAAATCTAATGGACCGTTCTAGGAATCTTAACCTATGGCCACTGGAGCTAGAGGTACTGACCACTAATTTGGGTTCATAATATGATGATATTAGCAAATACTCTTATGGTGTTTACTATTAATTTATTGTTTTTAAAGGCACACACATATGTATGTATGTATTAATCCTCATAAGAACTGTGAGTTTGGAACACTGATATCATAATTTTACAGATGAAGAAATTGAAGTACAAAGAGATTGAATAACTCACTCAATGTCAAGGTTACACACTCACATAGCTAGTAAGAAACAAAGCTGGTATTTGAACCCAAGGAATATGGTTCCTAAACCTGACACTATACAGCCCACTCATGGATTCCAGAATATATATATACATATACATGTATATATGTAAATATGTATTATAGTATATTATGTTGACTTATAGACTATATATTATAGTATATTATATTGACATATAATGTTAATATAAACATATATAAAACATATAGTATTATATATCGTGTATATATATCCTAGAATATATATATATAATTTATTAATTCACATTGACTATTCCTTCAGTTTGAAAATAACTTTGACTTAGGAAGACAGCATGATGGAGTAAAAAGCCTGGTACTTCTGGAGACATTTAGCCATTATCTGTTTAATGGTTGGCTGACTTTGGACAAATTAACTTCTTTAGCCATATCTAAAAGATGGGAACAGAAATACCAACTGATCACCTGTGGAGGGCGTGTGCAGAACATACCTATTGCAGTGTCTGGAACGGTAGGTCCTGAGTTCATTTTACTCAGTCCTCGAAGACATACTGGGAAGGATTTCAGAAAGGTGAACTGTGTTGGGCTTGGTGTTCACTTGTCTCCTTCCAACAGGCAGGAAAATTTGATAGGTCTGAATACACTTTGGTGAATCCTCTATTACATCATGGGACAAATGTCTAAAGTCTCCCTTGCCCCCACTCTCACTGTAAGGTATAGAGGAAAAAGGCACATGGGGATAGAATGGGGGTAAAAAGATAGGTGACATATCTGCCTTTTCTGGTTGTCTTTATTCTATTTTACTAGTGAGCGATTTAATTTTACTTGCAGAATAACAGAGATGTTAATTGTCATGTCAGAGCTTTTACATGACAAGATACAGTTAGTTATTGAATAGATAAGGACAATTTCAATGCAGTACAGTTATGGTTGAGGTAGCACAAGTGAACGGTGACATTTTTTATTTAACTCCCTATTACATTAAAAAATCAAGTCCTTCCGCCTTTTCTTAAGAAATTATCAGCCATCAGTTGTTTGAACTGTGAGGCTCATGAGTTAAATGTGTCTGAACAATCACATTATAAAGTGTCCCCTGCCTATGAAATTGCCAACGGCGTCTACTGTTACTCAGATACTCAGAGTCTAAAGAGTAAAGTGTAGGCGAGAGAAGTGAGTGGGCACAAAGCTGGAAGGAGAGATTGGAATAGGAATTTCTGCTGAGTGGGAGAGGTGATGGAGGATGGAGAGGGAGACAGAGCTTGGGAGACTGGGGCTGTGACAGTGTGTGCAATGGTAGATTTGCTCTTCCTGAGATTTCAGAACTTAGGACACTCCCAGGCATGGCCAGAATATTATGTGAGGCTTCGTTACCTGTTTTCTCTCAGTTTTTCTACATTGTCTTTATTTCCTTAGCCTTCAACACGCTCTACTTGAGTCTGCATCATTGAATCAACTCAGCTCACAGAAGGCCTGATGATAACCTACGTGAATTCTTGGGCTTCATTTTTTTGTGACCCTTCAGCCTCTTTTGACACTGTATTCCTCTGTCCTAAATGAACAACTTATTCTTGGCTTATGATGCCACATCTTCTGGATTTTTTTTTTCCCTGTGAGTCTTCTATTCAGTTGCCTGTATCGACTCACTCCTTTCTCCATAATCTTTAAATACTTGAGTTTCAAAGCTCTGTCCTTGTCTCTCTTTGCAAGCTGTGTTCTCCCACCACACCCCAATGCCCCAGGAAATTTTACTTATGCCCCTGGCTTTAAGTACTGTCTGCATTATAATAGAATCACTATAGTGATGACTTGTAATTGTATTTCTCTAGCGTGGAAGTCCCTCTAGACTCATATGTGACACCCTCATGCCACACCCCCTGTTTCACAGGCAAGCTCAATCTCTCCAAAGTTGAATTTATCACCCCTCCCGCCCCCAAAATAATCTTTCCCTTTTCCCTAAAGCAACCTTGCATTCTGTCTCCTGCCTCCCATCTCCAAACGTTTACCAATTTCTGTTGTTCTTACATTCTAAAATTATTTTGACTCTCCACTTCTCTCCTCCTACAGTCTCATTGTTCTAGATGAAGCTACCATGATCTCTTCTCCTTTAGCACATGCTCTCTTAATTGATATTGCCACATACCTCTTCCAAATTATTTTCCATTTGCTTTTTCTAATTAACTTCAAACCGCTCTAAATCAAAATATCAAAATCCTTAACACACTCTCAAGTCCTGACTAACAGCGCTCGAACCTCTCCTGCTTATTCTCTGAATCCCAGACCTTTTAGTGCCCATGCACTTTCCTCACCCAGAGCCTCCCCATGTTCTGTTCCCTCAACCCTGGAATTTCTACCCCTCCCCATATGAATGATTAATTTCTTCCTTTTCATTTCCTAAAGGAAGCATCTACCAACCTTCCAGGTTCTTCTGCTCTCTGCCGTTAGTATACTCCACTCTCCTCCTTTATCCAGTACTTATCACACAGTGTAACTAAATACACCATGAAGGTGGAAGTCATATCTCTATTGTTCTTTGCTTTCACCCTCATGCCTTCTGTGGTTCTTGACTCATAGACAGCACTTGGTAAATATGCATTAAAAGAAAGAAAGAGAAAATAGAGAGAGATTTCCTTGAAGAGGTAGAAAATTCAGAAAAGAATCTAGGCCAGAAATATTCCACTACTAAATCTGGGAAGGATAGTTTAAAGTTCTTACTCTATATTAGTCAGTCTATATTATTCTGTTAATCAGATTCTTTTTTACTAGGTAAAATAGACAGAATAATAGGATACTTGCTTTGCTTCAAAACTTCAATCAAAGGAGAGCAGTCATGCTATATTTATGCTGAGAGTATATGCCCAGTTGATAAATGTTCCTTGCCTCTGAGGAAAACTCTATTAGTTTTCTTTTCTTCTGTTAAAAAATGTGAGAAAGTCCAATGATATTATAGTCCTGATTGCTGAAGCATATTCCCTGATTTAAACTCACATTTCTTTATGAGTTTAATTTAATAATATATTGAAGATGGATGAAGGGTATACAGTTCTGTGCTTGTACCAGTGTGAGCACACCTAAGTAATTAGCGAAGAGTGTAAATACTTTCTTTAAATAAACTGCTATCTTTTTAGCACTTGAGGGAGATTTCACCTTATCCTTCTTTCCTTGATTACAAAAAGAAACGGTATGGCTGTTTTAACTCAAGGGCCTTTACTCACTTCATAGGCAATGTTGACACTGGAGACCATTTCATGAAGGGGAAAAGAAGGCAAAATTCTCACCCCTAACAAAACTGTCACAAAATCGCATTTTCACATTCTGAGGGGGAAAAAAAGCACAATGCTACTTATTTGCAATGTGGATTTTTCAACAGCTAAATACAGGTGGCAAATGAATAGTATTACACAACTATTTTCTAAAATATCTCCAATAATTATCGCTGGAAATCTTTTGTGTGGAATAATAATTGGGGGATGGGCAACTGAGAAATGGTGATAAATGGAAACTTATTGGAAAACTATTCAAAAGGTAAGGAAGGAAGGGAACAGGTTTCTATGGAAGAAGCAGGAGGGGAAGGTGGTTTGAAGAGATTAGCCAAAGAGAAAGGATGTGGAGTAGACGGCTGTGGGTCCATGGAGGATTGAAACCCAGAAGTGGAATTTTGAATTGGATGTGCATATGAAAGCAATTGATTGAGGATAAAGGAGTGGGATGTAGCATTTCAGAATTATAAATGTGAGGAAATGGACAGGGCCATTGTCCACAAGCACTGATGCACTGACCTGAGTAAGGGATGAGCTCATCATGGTACAGGATCTGGACGGCATAGAGAATTGCATCAGCCTCCAGTGAGATCCTTCTCTTCCGCACTGTTTTTCCCAGCCACTGGCAAAATCGCTCTTAACAATATGCTTCATATTTTCTAACACTTGATCTGACGCTCTTTTTGTTTTTGATTTTATTATTAACTCATATGAAGAAAGATTGGACTTATATCTAGAAAGATAGCCTTTAATTGTGAAAATTGTACATGTATGTTTTGAAATGTTTAATCATTCATCCAGATATATATTGTATGCTTACAAGTTCAAGTATTTGAAAGTTTTTTGTGTCGAAGAAGGTTTCTATGATGCTGAGGGGTGACTCTAGAAATAATGATGACAAATTCTGACTCAGAATAAGGAAGAGCTCTCCAAAATATGGACTATGATTGAGGAGTGCTGCATTTGTCATAGGAATGTTCAAACCCAGGCAAGAGCAAGTTGGCAGAAAAGTAACAAGAGATGCAAGTCAGAAACTCTGGACTGAGTCGCTATGACCTGTGACCTAGAGATAGGCCATGAACTCCAGAAAGGTTTGTCTGTTCCTTTTAGGTTCTATAATTTTTGAACTAGTTGTCGGCACTAGTAAGTTGGGAGGATTCACAAAATCCAGAATTCCAGCTTCTCTTGAAAAGCTTAGAAGATCTGGCCATGGGGTACTAACCTTTATAAATGACAAGCCTGGGAGAGGAAAGTAGCTATTGTCCCTTGAGATGGAGCATGGGACCTCCTGTTGTCTCAGACCAACACAGTCTCATCACTTCCCTGTTCCCTGTAAAATTGGAGTTTTCACCTGGCTTATACATTTTCCTACCCTGGGATTTTTCAGATCTATGAAGATTTCAGCATTATCTTTCTCATTTTAGATACTGTGTGTGTGTGTGTATAGGTACATATTTAAAAAATTTGTTTTTGACTGCACTGGGTCTGTGTTGCGTGCATGCTTTCTCTAGTTGGGTGAGTAGGGGCTGCTGGTTGCTGTGATGCACGAGCCTCTCACTGCAGTGGCTTCTCTGGTTGCAGAGCGCCGGCTTTATGCGCACAGGCTTCGGTAGTTGTGGCACACAGGCTCAGTCGTTGCGGCTCATGGGCTTAGTAGTTGGGGCTCGCAGGCTCTAAGTGCGGGCTCAGTAGTTGTGGCGCACAAGCTTAGTTGCTCAGCGGCATGTGGGATCTTCCTGGACCCAAGATGGAACCTGTGTTCCCTGCATCAGGAGGCAGATTCTTAAACTTTGGACCACCAGGCAAGTCCCAACACTGTATATTTTGAGTGTGGGATGATCAGCTACTACCCCATGGTAAAGCTACTCCATGTTTGAAATACTAGTGAGAAGATCCAACAGAATGCAGAGGTGTATACTGAGTGGAAACCATTAAGGTTCTGAAATGATTTTAAGTTCATTATGCCAGAGATATTTCATATTGATAATTACACATCTGATTGGATCAATCAGTGGATTGCTTATAAAAAGAGCTATTTTGTAAATTACTGTTATTTCTTTATGAGTACATATATGCTTTTCTTTGTAAGACGTGAGGCTTGATATAAGACAGCAATGAATCACTATCATAAATTTTATTATAAATCTTCCAAGAATGCTTTCAATTAGATTGCAGTGATTTCTGTAGAATGTGTATAGATTCTAGACATCCATATTTTATAATCACCCTTGCTTAAAAGCAAGATAAACCAAACAAATATATTTTGTTTGGGCATTTGATGTTCTTTAGTACTTAAAAATATAACCAAGGAATCAGAAATTTCTAGTCTTTTAAAATTTTACTATGCATCTTAATAGTGCCTTCTTTGTCGATCCCATTAGCAAAAATATGTTCAAAATTTACCACACTTTATCAGCATTGTATAACTCTAATGCTCAGAAGTCCTTAGAATTAAAATGACCGGATTTATATAGGTTTTGAAATGGAATCAAATTCTAAATCTGCTCATGTACAAAGTCTTAGGCAAGCAGGAGATAAAAGATGAAGAAATGCATTTCTCTTTCCCTTTGTAAAACTTTGAAGTATATTACATTTTTATTGTAAGAAATACACCTTTAAGACTTCTCTGTATTGTTTATGATAGTTCCTCTACATGCATTCAGTAAATGTTCTTAAAAGATCTACACACTGTATTTACAGACATTTTGATGTAGTGACATTTTCCCATTAAAGAAAAAAGAAAAGCGAAAAAAAAAATTTAAGCCACTTTTTTTTTAAAGACAGGGTGCTAATATACATATATTTATAAATAGCTGTAAGATATATGTGGCAGACAGTTGAGTAAACATGGTCAATATTAAGACTTCCACAATTGACTCAAGTGGGTAAAATTGATTTTTTAAACCTATAACCCATTAAAAGTATGCATTTAATCTAACCAATCTCACGTGGTGGCATCTGCATTCTTGTGTGGCTTGGATTTTCTGTTTATTGTTCAGCAAATGCTAAGAATAAGAAAGAGGAGCTCTTCTTGTATGATGTATATGAAATCCATAAAAGATACTTTTTAAAAGCGGAAGAAAACTTTGGTTACTTTTCTACCTAGTTTTAAAATTCAGATTAAATTGTTGTTGTCTATAAATGATAGTATGTTTGAGTTGCCCCATTTATTTTTTCATGACTAATGATGAGAAGTATGTCATTTTCTGGAATGGAGAAGGTAAAGCAGAGTTCCCTGGCTTCTGTATTTGTCATGGGGAAAACTCAGCAGTTTATTGACTTTCCTTTTTCATTCATACTGACTTGTTTTCTTGCTTTCTAGTTTCTTTATCATGGTAGCTCTTGTCCAAGGGCCTGTATTTGCATGGGTAACAGCCACATGTTGCTTGTTGCAGCTATTGCCTTATAATATAGCTCCTCAGTGATGTCTCAATGGTGGCAGAAGAGTGAAGTTAATATTTTTAAGACCTTATCTTCACTAGCCAGATGAACTTTGGGGCTCACAGAAGGCTGGAGCTGGAGAGACTCTCTGTAATCATCTGGTTGTACCTTCTCACACTGGTGCTCCACCAGCCTTCACCTCAGCATCGTTTAGTTTGACTGACATAGTGATCTTTGCTTGTTTGTTTGTTTTTAGTCTAAATCTCTTCCAAGGAGGCATGTGTTCTCAGGTTCCTATAGACCCCAGTACTCCCTGATTTTCCCAAATCTCCTCCTTGATGCATTTATGCTAATCTGATGAACCTTTCAAACTATTTATGTTTATAACCTCCAAGCTATTGAGTTAAACCATATGACATTACTATTTTTTTTTTAAAGGATGGTTGAATATTAGAAACTTTATAGCACTCAGTCTTATTTCACAGATAAAAAAGTAGAGTTGCAAATAATGACTCATTTGGTAAAAATAACAGAGCTGCTAGCATCTCAAAACTGGTATTTTTTTTTTTTTTCAGGGGTTTGTAGATAAAGGAGAATTTTATGAGGTTCATGAATATTGTCTATTAAAATGCCATTGCCCTTGGGATTTCTAATTTTTAGAGCTTTATCACTAATCATATCTGTATGTGAGTCATTTATTCCACTTCTTTCCCAGAGAGTAAAATTTAGTGGGTAAGAGGATGATGAAAGGAAATGAACACCAATGTCCAAGAGGAAAAGAAGGGGTGTTGCTGAGGAAGAAGTAAAGGCACACATGGGGGGGGGATGCTGCAGGGGGGAGAGAGAGAGAAAGAGAGAGAGAGAATACGCAAAACTACAGGGAACACAGCCAGCAATTCATGAGAGTTGAGTGGAATTTTCCTGAAATATTGTTGTCTCTGTAGATGTACCACTTGTTTTATGTGGATTAATAGTCATCAGAATCAATATACTCTAAGTGATGTAAGTGAATTTTAACATTCCTTCATTTAACAGATTCCTAGTGTGAACCATATTTAATGATCAGCCTAAAATTGGAAATAGATATTTATTGCGGGGCTCTGAGTTATGAGTTCATTTTGTAATTGAGTTGGGACAAAGATATGATTACAGTTTGTTCATTATATGCACTATGGCTTAAATAATGCTTCTGAAAATGCATGCATGTAGATGAAACTGCATCTGTGCATCTAAGGAAAAAGAAATCCTGTCCTTTTTGTTCCAGGGTATTGAGAAAGTGGGTTTGCAGATTGATTTTGGCAGTTAATAAAAGTAAAGAGTTACAATATTGTATTGTACTCTAAAAATTAGAGAGCGTAGAGCCGCTTAATTACAAGTGGCCAGTTTTTCAGCTTTATATTTCTATGCTTGTTATGAAATCAGTAGGAATTATTTTTCTGATTTTTCTAGTTCTAAATGTGCCAAGAAAACAATAGCCCTACCCTTTAGTGCTGACATTAATAAATCATAATTGTGTTCTCAATGGTGAAAGTATACAGTATCCTTAAGAGTTCCCATGAAATGAGTATGAATATTGTCCCCATTTCTCAGATGGGGAAGTTGAAGTTCAGTGAAACTGACCTGCTGTGAAATGGCAGGGATGAGATTAGAGTCTGAATCTAACACTGATTCCCATGTGTTCCCCTTTCACAGATGGAGAGAGGAAAGAGGGAAGAACTTTCCACACTCGGGCTTTTTTGAACACCAGTGAATTTCGTGCTCTTGTAACAGGGAAGCTCTTGCCAAAGTTCAGAGAGAGCCTTCAGATTCTGACTACCAGAGCTCTCTAACTTTGAATTTGCTGCTGAAGAATGGCTATTGTACCCTGCCTTCATGGCAGATTGGAACTTATATTGGCATGCTGTCCTTCTGTTTAAATGAGTCATGGCTCTGTGCCTTTTCTTATCTAGGGAAATATCACATTATTAACCAGGGGCACCGAGGGATGTATATGAGAACTAGTGGTACAGATGTATATAGATGGTATTTCCCAGTGGTCTGCTGTGAGAACCTATTCCAGTGTATTGTGGACTTTCAAGCTGCATTAACACGGAAACTCTGTTCACTGTATTCCTTCTGTCCACAAGGGAGGAAAGTGTGTAGGGAAAGAAGTTCAATTTCTCTTTTTCTGTAGCCATAAAATGATGTTTTTTCACATTTTGATAAGGAATATCAGTCTTTGCAATTGAGAAAATTCTGTTAGAATTGTTGAAATAATTGCACTTCTTGGGCAGTTATATGAAGAAGGCTCATTTAAAAGCACATCTTTGGGTGTTTATCTAAAACAGAATTTCCTACTACCCTGTCGCTAGGAGGAGGGCAGTGCTGTGACTGGTGGTTGGCTGATTCGTGAGGGCTGAAAGCTCCTTCCTCGTCTAACATTTTCATCACAGGAAGAGTGAAAGAACCAAGAGGGACTGTAATAAGGGTGTAGGAATTATGGGAGATAGTTTTCCAAACGATCTTATAATGAAGCTACTCTAATTATGCAGAGGAAATATGTTTATAATACCAATGAATAATAAAAGTCTTTATTAGATGCTACAGTTGGGTTATCAGTTGTATACATATTTCCACCAGCATTTAATTTGGGGGAAAAGAAGAAGGACTAACAGAAGTCCACATTTCAATTATATATTTTAAATAGTCACTTAAAAATTGGTCTTTGAATGAGTTTCCACATGTCCTGCCTGGGTTTTTTTGTTTGTTTGTTTGGTTTTTCCCACCCAGCAAAAAAAAAGGAGTATTATAGACCTTATAAAGAAAACTACACCCGAAGTAAATGTATCAGAGTATTAGAGGGAGTAAAAAGACATACCCTTTTTATTGTTGTTTCTAGAACCAAGTTCAGTTTTGGTTCAAGTTAGGAGAGCAGTCATGAAGGAACAGCTATCAAAAAGGTTCTCTATCGTTGTCTTTTCTCTGGCTCCTTGGTCATGATGAAATGACCCTGCTTGAGTGCATTGAAGTTTTTGGTACTGAAATACAGTGTAAGTGATCCATTTTGCCTGTCACAAACCAATATTCATTGCAAGTCTTCAGTGTTTTAGGTGCAATTCAGAATGTAATAGTGAGAAAGACTAGGAACCTCAAGGAAGTTGCAATCTAAAGGCAATCTGTCCTTCAAAGGCGGAGTGTTCTGCCAGGTGAAGTGCCTGCCTCCTCCTCTGGGGAGAGTGTCTTTCATCTTGGCATCATCCAGTGAGAAGTCCCTGACCTTAACTATTAGCTTTATAGAACAATTTGAAGATGAGGAAAGTCTTCAGAATTCTTTTCTAATTTAATATATCCATTTGACTTGTGGAAGATCAGAATTTGTTTCTTTACTTCTGTTGTTTTTGCTTGGAAGAATTGTGGAAGAATTGTGCTTGCATTCAGAATGCTGAAAACGGACCAACTTCTGCTACAGCAAATAATTCAGATGGAAAGTCAAACCGAGAAATTGGTGCTGCAGTGAGCGAGGTAGCCGAGAGGGAGGCAATCAGGACTTGTTATCGTCTTCTTGAACATAAACACTCTTAAGTTATTTCATTCCTCATTGCCTGTGTTCTGGTTTTGGAGGACCCGAGGAGGTGAGGAGACAAGAGCTACCCTTTCTGCTTTTCATACAGTCTCATACAGATGTTTCTGCCCATGGTCTCAATTTCTGGTTATTTCCATGATTCTCAGTGCTATAATACCTCAGGGCCCCGATCACACTTGTACAAGTTCTTGATGCCTCGTTTTGCAATGGAGCTTCTGAGTGACAGCTTGTTTGAGAGTACTGCTGTGGCCAGGAAACAAATAAATAAGCCCTTGAAGAAGCTCCTCAATTCTCATTCTATTTTAATTGTAAAATGCAATTTAAAACAACTAATTTTGAAAACATTTTTACATTTCTATGATCTTCTTAAAAAACATTTCCATTTACAAAAAGGGTCACTTTCCAATCAGGCTGGCATACATGTACATACATACTGATGTGATAATCTGATGTTTATCACACATAGACTTTTAGAATCCTACCATTTTTCTGTTATGACATAAAATATAACACTCACAGTATACATTCTGTGAATGATAGATCCTGATAGATTCTTATATTGTATTTGATAGAGGCGGCACTAACAAGATAGTATTAGGGTTATTTTATGCATTTCATAATATCAACTAATACTTAATACATTTTATTTTATTTTAGCTTAGGTTATAATTTCAGACTTCCTTCTTTCAACATGAAAATGCAACAACTTTTTTGCTAATAAAGTGAAAGCACAAGTCCTAGTGCAGACAAGTATAGGCTGTCTTGCATGTGTGTATTCTGTTGCAAGCTTTGCTTTTTGAATATAAACTAGTGCTGCTAAATATTAAGATAGTTCATTTATGCTATATACTTATCCGATGATGGAAACCATGGAATCATTTCATGGAGAAGTGTTTGTTTAACTACTGGAGGTTATCCCACTGGCAAGTTCACCCTTATTTGATAATAATGAAACATAAGTTTTATGTGTTTGCTTGAGTAAGATTGCCATCTGGTAAATAATATGTTTTGTGAGTGTTTATAACAATCATGGTTTAAGCCAAAATTGACTTATCATGATTGCTACAAATAACACTGGAGTGTCCTAACTGGTTTGATTTTTTTTTTTCTTTGTTGAATTGAGAAAATGTATTTTATGAAGCTTCCTGCATTTATTTTAAAAGTATTCTGTGGGATTTAAAGCTTGAGTTTTCAAAAGCAATAATTACAGCTGATTACTATCTCCATACAGTACTTTTGCTCTAAAGTAGAAAAAAAAAAGATTGTTTATATAGCAGCATAAGTATTGTTTTTTATATATATATATATATATATATATATATACACACACACACACACACACACTTGGTTTCGCCTTCAACAAGTTAGAAGTTTATTTCTTTATGAATTGAAGAACACTAAACATTTTCCCTTGATAGGGTAGTGTGTTAAGAAAGGTGGCTAACAGAGCAACCAGGAGGGTCTTGGTATATTATTTCTTAGGCAATAATAGCATTATAAGCAATTGTGGAAATGGTCTCTAACCCATTATCTCTTCTTAGAAAGAAGAAATTTCTGATAGAAAAAAATTTATTCTCAGTCTAAGTGAAGCTAAGATTGTCTTTTCTCCCTGTAACATGTGAGACTAGCTTTTCTGGTTTTCACGGGATTAATTTTTAACATATCGGTTCAATTTGGAAACGTCAAGTTGAAATTCAGTGACTTGTTCTTGAAAATGTCAATTAAAAGCTTTAACTAGTTGCTTTGCATATCAAAAAGAATCCAAAAAATGAATATTTTGATTATAAATTTGAGGTGAGTTTAGAAAGGGAGTCCATAGTTGGTTAGCAAGTTTTGGTTAGAAGTTCAGGAGTTTGATTCGTCACACTCATCAATTATTTTTACTCTTTTCCAAGGTGCTTGCTCCTTGGAAGAAAAGCTACGACCAACCTAGACAGCATATTAAAAAGCAGAGACATTACTTTGCCAACAAAGGTCCATCTAGTCAAAGCTGTGGTTTTTCCAGTGGTCATGTATGGATGTGAGATTTGGACTATAAAGAAAGCTGAGTGCTGAAAAATTGATGCTTTTGAACTGTGATATTGGAGAAGACTCTTGAGAGTCCCTTGGGCTGCAAGGAGATCCAACCAGTCCATCCTAAAAGAGATCAGTCCTGAATATTCATTGGAAGGACTGATGCTAAAGCTGAAACTCCAATACTTTGGCCACCTGATGTGAAGAGCTGACTCATTGGAAAATACCCTGATGCTGAGAAAGACTGAAGGCTGGAGGAGAAGGGGATGACAGAGGATGAGGTGGTTGGATGGTATCACCGACGTGATGAATATGAGTGTGAGTAGGCTCCAGGAGTTGGTGATGGACAGGGAAGCCTGGCATGCTGCAGTTCATGGGGTTGCAAAGAGTCGGACGTGACTGAATTGAACTGAACTAAAGGCCAAGGTTATGGCGTTTAGCTACTGTTGGGTCTCTTGCTTTTGGACATTGTGACCTGAGAGAGAACTGAGTCTGAGTATAATTAGATCAACAAAAAGCTATATTGTTTTCTTTTTATCTTTTTTTTTTATATTTGGAAGAGTCTTTATTTTATCTTCATTAAAATGGCATTCATCTTTACAAACAGTATGTGTAGATATTTTCCTTGATTCTGTCTTCATTCCGCCTCTCTAATCTTTTCGTTTAGGAAGTTCATTTCCATTTACAGGTTCAACTTTCACTTATATATGGAAATGAACTTCCTAAAGAACTTCCACAATGCAGGTGGATTCTTTATCATCTGAGCCATCAGGGAAGCCCAATATATATGAAAGAACAGTCATTTTCAGTATGGAGTTCAAGCCCCTACCATAGCTGGTAAAGAATCCACCTGCAGTGTGGAAGACCTAGGTTCAACCCCTGGGTTGGGAACATCCCCTGGAGAAGGGAAAGGCTACCCACTCCAGTATTCTGTCTGGAGAATTCCATGGACTGTATAGTCCATGGGGTTGCAAAAAGTCAGACACAATTGAGCAACTTTTACTCACTTCACCATAGCACAAAAGAACCATTGCGATCTGACTCTGCCAACAGGCCAACATCATTTTACACTATCTCCTTAAAGCCATTTGTCCTCCAGGAATTCTGAACCTCCAGCACCTTGAAGGATGGGTCGTGGTGTCTTTCACCTTCATAACTTTGCACATGCCACTTCTTTTGCACGGAATGCTCTCACTTGCATGCTTCTGGCTTAGCTTGTGGTTACTCATTCTTCAAGTCTCAACATGGGCCATCCATTTACTCTTGAACTGGGGAAGGTATCCATCCTCCAAGCCTTATGGCATTCTGGGCATAGCTCTGACACAAGAGTTATCATATCAATTCAGTAATTTACCTATTTGTCTGTCTTACCTGCTCGTGAACTTCTTGCTGATAGTGGTGTGTTTATCCACATTTTCCTGTCTTCTGGGACAGTGGTTGGCACAAGACAGCTCTTCAGTGAACCAACATAATGTTTCACCATAAGGTTTTTGTTTTTGCTCTTTGTTCTTTGAGTTGTCTTCTTCTTGGCTTGATATAATTCAAATCATCTTCATGACAACATTTATGACCTATTTGAACACTCTTTCCTTCCTGTTACACAGTGTATGTCTTAACTCAGGGTGAAGCATGGGCTGGCGTGGGGCAGAACTGCCTTATAGCCAGGATCCTTAGGGTGGGCCCGCCACCGCTTTGAGGTCTGATTTCTTCATCTATAAATTGAGATATTAACACTAGCCTCCACAAAGTTACAGGAGGCATTACAGGTGATGATACAGGAGAAAATATGTATAAAGGTCCTAACACTATTGGTATGAATAAATCTTTCTACCCTTAACATAGTGTCCAAATATAGATGATTTCTGTCTTTGAGAAGATGATAAGGAACATATTTCAAAATGAAAAAATTCATCTAGGAACTTGATCAGTGTCTTTGCTAGAGATAAATTTATACTTTTGGAAAAAATAGAAAATCATTACAGCACATAATCATTTTTGATATCTTTTGTCTCTAGTCTTCCTAATGATTTTGCGAGGTATGTCTTATTTATCCCATCTTGCAGGATAAGAAACTGGGGTTCATAGAGATTGAACAGCTATCAGTGAGCATCAAGATTTTTAAAACCGTTGATATCCTTGAATCACAATTACACTATGGGACTCCATCCTAAAGAAACAAAATCAAAGGTGCATACAAAGATATATGTATTTGACTATTTACCATGGGTTTATTTGTAATTACATGAAATTAGGAAAAAACTCCTGATTTAAAGCAAGTATTTAAACTTAGTATGGCACTTTCCTAAAAGCAAAGACTTAAATCCTTATTCATTAATACTCCAACTCCAATAAATTTGCTTCTTAAAATGTTTTTAAAATGAATATTATATTTTTCTAAAATTTTATTCATATGTATATTTAAAAACTGAAGGTCAAAATTGCATTAATTTTTTTTCTATGCCTGGTCTAGCCAATTTTTTTATATTTACTGATCTAACTTCTTTTTTCCAGAGTTTTATAAGGATTTCTGCTACTTTTTGTATTGGAAATTTTAGGCAAATTCAAACTAGAAGTGTGAATTTCAGCAAAAGAAAAGCCATTATTAGAAAAGGGAGTCACTTATAGTATTCCAAAATAAACCTATCATTTCTGCAGAGTAGAACAGTTTACTTAGCCAATGAGGGTATAAATAGTTGCATATCTGATAGACTACTGTCTCCTCTAGATTTAATACACAGCACCCAGCCGCTGTCGGCTGATGATTTTACTCCTGCACACTCAAATATTAACTAAACCAAATGATAGATTTTTAGCTTCTGTTGATAGAAGTTGTACAAAGTGGCTTGAATACCTGAGATAAAAGACACTCATGTTTTTTCCATTTCCAAGTAAACCTAATTGTTTATAAACACTGTCCCAAATAGTGGTGTTAAAAAATGTTTGATGTCAGAGGAAAATGCATGTAAAGAGACACATGTTAGAAAAATGATATAATGCAATAAACTGGATTTTTCAAACCACCCAGTGTTCTATAACATAGAATTAAATCCTCACTCCCTCCTAAAGGCTCTTCAGACTTTGCTATTAGAAAATGTTAACTTTTCTTATTTCTTACATTTTTTTTCTGTAGATCCAATACATCTGAAATGTATTAAACTTTTTGATCTATAGCAAATCGAGTGTTCTTTATGTTACAGGCGATTTGAAAAACTGATTTTTCAACTTTTTAAAATGATAGATTTTGACACTGATCTCTGAAAAATCCATCCTTTTGCTTGCTTGGTTAACACCACCACAGAAAAAAAAAAAAGCACTCAAAAAATCCTGAGGTGAGGTCATCTGGAGAGGGGCGCGCTTAGGGCAGCCTTGCTCTGCCTGGGCATCCAGAGCTGTGTGATTAAAAAGCAATTTGTGCCATGTCTCCTTCACACTAATAACCATTCCACGTGAAAGCTCTCCAGGAATAAATGTGCCATGGTAAAAAGTTGAGTCAATTTTACATTTTCAAAAATCCAGCACAACAATACACATAAAAAATAGTGAACATGTAACATTTAGTGAATCCTGTGCAAAGAGAACAGCCTACTTTGGTGGTTAGCTTCTGAGTTAGGAAGCCTGAGTTTTGCCTCATTGATCTTGGACATTGCTTATTTTTTTATATTTTATTTCCCCTTTGTAAAAATATGGGGAAATGATCATTCTCAACTTGTAAGGTTGATCGAGGGTATAATGTCAGTGCTATCTCAGAAAATATCTTAATAGTTTCCGAAAGTCTGATTAAATAAATACAGGATATTACTAATAGCATGAAAGTAAAGAGTTATGATAACTGTTTGATACTAGATTTCAGAAAAGAAAGTCATAGACAGATAATTTGGACTTAAATTTGCCCCTTAAAGTAGAATGTCAGCCTTTATCTGAACCAAAAATAAAGGTCAATGTTGAATTGTCATAAGGTTGTCAGACAGGGTGAAGAGAGGGTTTTAATTCTGCCTCTATTAGGTGCGTCTCCTTTGGAAAGTTTTTTAAACTCTTATACCTCAGGTTCCTGTTATGTAAAAATTAGGCTTTGAGCAGATTATATCAAAGACTCAGTTTTAAAATTCTATCCGTAGCAGAATCATAATTTATACCCCTTTGGGAATGTTTTATTTGACATCTTTTTAGGTAATAAAAGCTGATGAAACATTTTAAGTGACATGTTGCAAGAAACTTGATCTAATTGAAAACTAGCCTCTAAAAAAGCATGTGTGTAGGGGTGGAAGTGTGGGAAGGGTTGGTACTACTATGTGTAGGGTAAAACGCTCTTGTATTCCTAGTAGAACATATAAAACCCACTTTAACAAACTAGTAGGAATGTCAAAACATTGTTTTTTATATAACCAATGATGATTAAAAATGTAAATGATTTAATGTAAGAAACTTGATTTAATTGAAACTAACAATGACAAAAGGAGGATGGATCCTAACACCAAATCAAATGTGAAGCCCTTGAAACTCTCATTCAAACTGGAGATTCTTGTGAAGGTAAACTTAGATCTGCCCTATGACCTAGCAACACAAGAGAAATGGAGAGTTACCTCTACAAGAAAAGATTTGTATAGAACAGTTAATAACTGCTTTATTCACAATAGTCCCAAACTGAAGCAATCCAAATGCCCACAAGTAGGAGAATAGGTAATTGTGAGACATTCATACAATGAAATACTGTCCAGCAATACTGAGTCATGGATTCAACAACATGGATGAAACCCAAAAATATTGTGTTGAGTGAAAGGAGCCTGCCATGATAACATATGTTCTGTTACATGAAGTTGAAGGACGAGCAAAGCTATGGGGGAATGATTGATTGAAAGGAGACACAAAGGAACGTTCTTGGGTGATAAAAATGATATGTTTCTCCATTGGGACAATGGTTATACAATGAGTACATTTATCAAAACAAATCAAATTGTACTCTTAAACGATTTGTGCAGTTGACCATATGTAAATTTTACCTGAGTCAAAAAATAAGGAATTTGGGGGGAGGCTTTTATGGTAAGTAGAAAAGTTGACAATGGGAGGATTAAGGGCCTACCTTATAGAAAACAAAAGGATGTTAGTGGTTTATGGGCAGGAAAGTAGATATTATTTACAGCAATGATTGGAAGAGATGAATTCACTTAGTTCTCAAGTGGAGAGTGTTCTAAGTTTAGACAAGTAGCAGTCTGTAGTTATTTCACTCTGCCCTTTGTGCTGACAGGAAAAAAGAAAAAGGAGAAGGGAAATGTCTTCTTTCTGGTATGTTCTTCTTCATAGTCAGAACTTCAGATAACATAAGCACCAGTTCAAGTTTGGAAAATAGAGACGTTTCCTATTCTGAAAGACTGGATTTGTTCTATATTGTTATTATAAAGGCCCCCAAGTTTAGTTTCTATACTTAGTAGAAAACCACAAGAAAGTTGTTAGATAAAACAAGAGGATGAAAATTTACCAGAGAGCAGCTAGCAATTGAGATGTGGCCCAAGCAACCAGCAACTAATCACTGTTCCCTTCCTCTTGCATTTTTGGAAGTGGATGCAGAGTCCTAGGCTTGCCTTTTTCTTAATTTATTTTATTGAAGTATAGTTGATTTACAATGTTGTGTTAATTTCTGCTGTACAGCCAAGCAATTCAGTTATATATTTATGTATTTTCTTATTCAGAGCCCTAAGTTTTAATTGTGTGTTACCTGAGTATCCATGAAAGTGTATGCTTATTAGCATAGCTCTGCTAGAATGCATTTTCTCTGAGCATCTAGGCTGCTGTTGATCAGTATGTTTTGTTATTATTAGGGTGGGAAGTGGGTGGAGAAGTTCATTTGTGACTGATGGGTCAACTCAAACATAAACAGATTTCAACTCCAGGTTATGATGCATAATACATATTTCTTTCATTAATAATCAGTTCAGTAACTTGAATCAGATTTCATAGAATGTAACTTCACAAAACACAAAATCACTGTGTATTCTGTCTTGATTAATCTGCTATAAATCAGCCTGAAAACTCTATTTTGATGTAGATTAAAAACTACCTTCAACAAGTCAACTTCAGACTAGTAAATTAATCGTTCATATAAAGGGGAGACTTGGGTGATTTATAGAGTTCCTTTGAAACACAGAATAGTACTTTAAAGGAGCTATTAAAAATCACTTTTATAGAGAGAAAGTCTCAATATCTTCCTGGGCATATGTCATTGTTTCATTAAAAATGCTTTTCTTTGAATAGCTTTTTGCTCATGTGTTATAAGATTACAGTTTAAACTACAAACAAAATCATATTTATCTCACAAAGTAACTTGTTTATTAAAAAGACATCTAATTTGTGATTTTAATT